>NC_139156.1:36997625-37597625 GCF_964270905.1 Leucopleurus acutus
GGTGATTCTTCTGCACGTCAAAATTTGAGAACCACTGTTAACGTGCTATGATTGAAATTTTCCAGTTGCAAGTTTATGCTTACCAGGCAAGGCACTCCATGCCCACTAAATTGAAACTTAAGGATTAGTGTACAAATACTTGGAAACAGATTACTTTCAAAATTGAGGCAAAGATCACCAAGCATTCCCGTTGTAGTCCCTGCAGGGTTTTAGGTAAAGCGAACCAAGTTGACTGTAGTGTTGTACTTCACATTCACCACCAGAGGGCGCGAGCTCTCCGGTAAAGAAAAGGACGTTTCGAACACTCTCATCTGGAAACTGGCGTGGCCCGAGGCAAAAATCAGGAAAACCTGAACCACCCACCGAATGTGCATTAGTGAAATGTTCTTTCCTTGTGAGCACCCAACCGCAGTGCCTAAGCACCTTCTCCCAGTCATAGATCAGTGACTCCTCCCCTTCATGCCACAGATGCCCATGACTTGGAGGACTGGACAGGTGGCAGCATCTCTCGATGAGCCTCACATGAATCTCCAGAGGAGGTAAACCCAGCAACAGACAGGTTTGGCTGCTTCATGAGTCCTCTTCTCTCCCCTAACAATAGCAAACCAAACTCTATCTGACACTTCTCCTATGACCACCAATTTTCCCAGAACGGGCCCATAGAGCCCCTGAAGATGACATGAGTTTTTAATAACATTGATCCACATCAGGCAACCTTTGCTGCGAGCATATGAGCAAAAGGAAGCACTATTTTTTAAAAACGAATAATTCTCCGTTGTCTGTGTGGCATCATTTGTGTAGTCAGGCCGAGCTTGAGTACTTTTAGCAGGATTTCAAACAAAGAACAGCCTGGAAAAGAATCTGCAGTTCCTGCAAGGAAGGGGGCTGTGTGGGCCAACACAGTCACTGACTGCAACTAAGCTTATTCAAAAAGATCGGACACAAGAGGGAAGACATATGGGAACATAAGTTTATGTATGACTGATTCACTTTGTTATAAAGCAGAAACTAACACACCATTGTAAAGCAATTATACCCCAATAAATATGTTTAAAAAAAAAAAAGATCGGACAAAAAAAAAGAGAGAAGGAGATGGGACAGCTGGGGACGTGGTTCTTCTGCATCAGAGTAGGAAAACCAGATGTTTAAGTAATGTTTATTCCTGGGACAACCAAGTCAATTCAGGTAATGTTTGAAGGGCATATACTAGAGATACAAAGAACAAGGTTCTGTCTGTATGGGACTTACAATCTGTGGGGAAAATGGACATTAAACAAGTAGCTAGGGTGCATGGTGAGGATTACAAAAGTGGAAATAGACGGGGTAGGAGCTCTTATGACCTCAGGGGAGGCCTCCCTGAGGAAGTAGTGCTTAAGCAGAGGTTTACAGATAACTAGGAAAAAAAGCGGGGGGGGGGGGCGGGGAGTGAGAGGATTGAGGCTGGACAAGAGGAAGTAGGGCATATAGGGAATGTGTTCCAGGCAGAGGCCCAGAGATGGGACAGGGTGCTGCAGAAAAGAGAACACAAAGAATTGAACCCACACATAGACTTTAGAAGTACGACTATACTTGACTATAATTTTCCAAAGTAGAGTTCATAACATTTTCTCTGTGAAATATCTGTCTTGAAATCAGACACCGATTACAAGCTATTAAGGCAACGCTGAGTGAGAACTTTGTTATCTCTGATTCGCTTGCCATTCCCGAGCATTTTCTTACAGGTTAAATCAATTCCTCATCTCAATTTCAGAAATGTATCTGGGAAACAAACACCCTAAAACCACCATCTCTCACTCTGATTTGTTCCTGATGGCTCCAGCTATTCCTGACTGTTCTTTACGTGGCAACTTCATGCCCCTTAAAGATGGAAGGGAATATAAATGATTACCACTTGCCTGATTGGTTTTGTAACATGTTATCTTCAAGGAAAACAGATGATGACACAGGCTCCTCTGTAGTATAGTTCATGACAGTTTTCAGTGGCCTAAAGCTCAGGGGTCCTTAAGCAGATTTCCTCTTGTTGGAGAAAAAGCACTGTAGTCACACCAAATTAAAAGATGTCCTTTTCACATTCTCATATTCCTCTTAGATCCCGTCTTCTATTTCTTTCCCTCCTCATTCAGTTTTTGAACCTTATTCCTCAGTCCTCTCCTTGGATCACTTCTTTCCTCCCCCACTTTAGATCTCTCTGCATCTGCTACAAAGTAAAACTCCTTAAGAAATGGGCTAAAATCATTTAACTTCAACCTTCCTTTACAAAATGGCATCACCTAATATATTAAGCAGGTGAATTGTATCCTCCAAATTTAGAACTAGCCCTCATCCTTAAAAACAGAAGAAGTTGTGATTTCAGATGGATGTTCTGATGTAATATTCTTGTGAATTCATACACCACTGCATTTAATGAAAAGCAAAAGTAGTATTTTAGAGCGCTATCACTGTGGCTCTAGTTGGTTGCAGCCCAAATAGTTGACCATCCTTGATAAAATAAAATTCTGCTTCTGAATTTGGTTCTAGTGAACTTGATAAAGGCCTGGGACTGGTCACCCACAACAATAAGACTGTGATGAGAGTGCATTCTAGAAACCTCAGGCGCCTTCATCATCACCTCTGATTTTATTATTAAAAGTTGGCTTTAAAAGAATTAACTTAATAATGTATTGCTCTGTCAAAACTACAATGAGATATCACATCACACCTACTAGGATGGCTATAATAATAAAAAAAATAAGTGTTGGCCAGGATGTGAAGAAATTGGAACTTTGTACATTGTTGGTGGGAATATAAAATGGTTTAGCTGTTGTGGAAAAGGTAAGCGTAGAACTACCGTGTGACCCTGCAATTCTACCGCTAAATATATACCCAGCAGAATTGAAAACATACACTGAAACAAGTACACGTTTGCACTTGTACAAACAAATAAGTACATGCATGCTTACAGCAGTGCTATTCACAATAGCCAAAAGGTGGAAACAACCCAAATGTCCATTGATGAATGAATGGATAAACAAATTGTTGTATACACATACAGTGGATGAAAAGGAATGCACTGATATATATGTTAAAATGTGGATAGACCTGTAAAAGTTTACGTTAAGTGAAAGAAGCCAGACTCAAAAGTTCACATATTTTACGATTTCAATTATATGAAATCTCTAGATAGAAAAACTCATAGAAACAGAATGCAGATTGATGATAGCCAGGGGGTGGGGTAGGGGAATGGGGATAAATGGCTTAATGGGTAAGAGGTTTTACTTTGGCGAGATGGAAATGTTTTGGAACAAGAAAGAGGTGATGGGGCTTCCCTGGTGGCGCAGTGGTTGAGAGTCCGCCTGCCGATGCAGGGGACACGGGTTCGTGCCCCGGTCTGGGAAGATCCCACGTGCCGCGGAGCGGCTGGGCCCGTGAGCCATGGCCGCTGAGCCTGTGCGTCCGGAGCCTGTGCTCCGCAACGGGAGAGGCCACAGCAGTGAGGCCTGCTTACCGCAAAAAAAAAAAGAGATGATGGTTGTACAACACTGTGAATGTCCTAAATGTCACTGAATTGTTCACTTTAAAATGGTTAATTTTATGTTATGTGAATTTCACCCCAATAAATTACTTTTTAATAAAAAAATTAAGATTATGTATTGCCCTGGAAAAAATGTCAGTAAGTACAAAGCTTTATTCCTGAAAAAAACCTGCTACATCGGTTAATTCACACACCTCATTTCTGTAGGTAATGAAACCTTGCCCAAAGTCAAGAATAGAGTAAATTCCTTCTGGTTGTTTGTTTTTCTTGTTCATCAGCCTTTATATTAGGAGGACACAAAATGGAGCTTATTTTTTGAACAACCTATAAATGTTTTTCCTTGAAAAATTGAAGAGAGGAATTTTAAACATCCTCTTGGGACTCAAGAATACAGATTCACCACTCATTACACAGACACATCTGGGACGCACCCAGATCATGACTAATTTGAGTACACAATTTTAGTTTTTCACAGTCAATGCTGGTTAACTCGATGCAGATGAATAGTTAATCCTCCTTGACAGAGGTAAAACAAGACAAAACTAAACTAAACTATTTGTCTCCATTTGGTTTTAGAATGTCTTTTGGTCTAGATAATGCTCAAGACATTGACTTCAAACAAATTAAGTAAAGCCGGTCTGCGGTCTACAGTATTCTAATTCTACCCTCTCTCCTCCAGGGTCCTTCTCCATTTTCCTGTTTTCTCTCCCTCATCCTCTGCATCTCCCCAGACTAACTAAACTAATATTTTTGTCAGCTGCCCCCAAGAAAAATATATTCTTGCCTCGTGAAAAGCCAAGATGCTAGAAAAGGAAACAAGTTTCTTAAAAAAACAGAAGAGTTCTTTGCATATTGGTGTCTTCACAATAAATAACAAGCTAATGTCTTCTAAGAATAAGGAGCTGAAAGTTTACCTTTCTTCCTTTATCTCTGCCAAAAACATGACATTTCTCAAGCATCCTTTTCACAGAAGACATTCGCCTGCTAGAAAATTCTGCAAGACATGCTGGAAGAGAAACATCTGCTTTCCACATTTGGGACAACTGTAGCTGGTTTTGCAACAGAAATTTCGATATAAGTCCAAACCATTATAATAAGGCAGTTTCCAGCACGACCGAAGTGGGTGCAGCAGAGGATGAATTGGGGGGAAAAATACTGAACCAATTCTAGGATGTGGCCTTAACTGATACTGTATCTCAAATATAATGCCACTTTTTCCACAAGTAAAATTCTACTAAAAAGAAACCAAGAATAACTTCAGTAGCTGAGAATAATCCACAGACATCCTGCTTTGCTCCAAGGTCTATGGAGAAGAGAATGATTTCTGCATGAAACAAAGAAAGTCATTTCCATTCCATCTCTGAGAAAAAAAGAAAACAAATTCAGTAAATATTTTTTGAGGATTATATTAGTTTGCTAGGGTGGCCATAACAAAATACCACAGACTGGTTGGCTTAAACAACAGAAATTTATTTTCTCACAGTTCTGGAGGCTGGAAGTAAGAGATCAAGGTGTTGGCAGATTTGGTTTCCTCTAAGGCCTCTCTCCCCGTAGACGGCCATCTTCTCCCTGTGTCATCACAGGGTCTTCCCTCTGTGTCTGTGTCCTGATCTCTTCTTCTTGTAAGGACACCAGTCACATTGGATTAGGGCCCCCTCTAGTGGCCAAATTTTAATTCAATTACTTCTCTAAAGGTTCTTTCTCCAAATACATTCACATTCTGAGGTACTGGGGGTTGGGACTTCAACACGTGAATTCTGCGGGGGGACACAACTCAGCCCATAACAAGTACGTACCAGGTGTCAGGCACTGAGTACAAACAGACCAGCATTCAAAACCAAAGGAAATTCTCAATACTCTGTAATGACCTATATGGGAAAAGAATCTAAAAAAGAGTGGGGATATATATATATATATATATATATATATATATATATATATATAACTGATACACTTTGCTGTACAGCAGAAACTAACACAACATCGTAATCAGCTATAGTCCAATAAAAATTATAAAAAAATACAAAGGAAGCTCAGGCGTAATTGGTTCATTTTCTACAGAAGCACAAATCTGAAAAGAAATGAACTAGCTTTGCCTTTGAAGGTAAGGAAGTGGCAAATGGGGCTCTGGAATGGATTCATATTCAAAAGAGGGAGCTGCACTGCCTGCTGGGAATGAGATCTTCCAGAGGAAGCTCTTCCAGGGAACGTCAATGGTCACACACCCACCCACTCACGCGCGCACACACACACACACACACACACTCACACTCATACGGGCCTCCACGGTGACTCACGTGGGCTCTGCTCCCGGCCAGCCCAGCCCTCCGCGGCGTGGCCACATCTCTGATGGTTCCTCTTTCAGACACAGAACATCAGGAACTCATTCTTCCACGCAGGGCGAGTCATAGGTTTGCAGCCTCCAGGAGTCCTTCAGCTCTGTGACAAGGTCCTCCTGGGAAGTTTGGTTAGTTGGGTTTGCACCTGGCAATAAGAAAACCATACGCCCTTCAAGAGCAGCTTTTCAAACTTCGTCTCAGGCCTGAGATTCTGCGTCCCCTTGCAAGGGAATAAAAATGCCAAGAATGCCCCACTCCCTTAGGGAATATGATATATCTTTTTAATGAAAAATGAGTTCCCTTCTAATTTGCTGTTCAGAAGCGATATAATTGGCTCTGAATGCTCAGAGTAGCTCTTTCTATTCTCTCCAGAAATCTAAGAAGCCAAATGTTCTTGGCTTTCAATTGAGTCCTTTCTATCTCTAGGTACCATTCAATGCATCGTTTTTTCATCAGACACCTCTCATTGGACACCCTCTTGGTCTACTACTGTATCTTTGGTTTCCGCTCTCAGGATATCATTCATTTCTCAACTCTCCCTAGTCCCAACAGTCATTGTTACTTGAATAAATTACATAATCTTTTCCTGTGATCAAGTATGTCAGAATATCATGCTGTCCTTAAATGCTAAGACGTCGAGGACAGCATCACTCGGGGGAAAGTGGGCTGTCCGTGGAGCCAGGCTCGCGGAGCTAATATGCCCTTAGCTGTGGAAGACTATAGACTCAAGTCCCCGTGCATTGGGCAAGCAAAGCTCTTGCTTCTGGAGTCTGGGACCTGAACTCTCCAAGCCTACAAGTTGTCATAGGCAGAAACGAGTCACTGAGCTGCCCACAGTAGGCTCTTTATGAATGAGAACTAGAGTAGAAGCTAGGTGACATGATACCTATATTAGGGAAGAGACAAGTGGGGGCGGAATGTTATCTCGTCCAAGCACAGAGTGCAGGGAATATTCCTCCTAGGAATACAGAAATCCTTGAACTAAAAAGTGGATGCTAGTACATGCAAACAAGATCATTTAGGCAACTCAGATATAATGCCAGGAGGACAGCAAAGTCTGGGAAAGCTGAGGTTGGCACAAAAAACATTGGGAAGAGAGAAGGTTAGATCGGATCAGATTGACTTCCATTCTCTCCTTTTATTGGGGCTACATTTTCTTCATAATGTTTTCCTACCAATTCAACTTGCCAACATACTCCGTCAGTCCCCCATTCCTTCTATTAATCTATTATCTTTTGATCCAGGTAAATGCCTTTATTATCTGGGTACCAGTCACAAATTCCATTCCAAGCCTTGGTCATATTATAACTCGGTATTCATGATACCCTATTCAGTTTAAATACATTTTTCTTCCTATTCCCTGTGCCTTGGTTTATATAGATACTTTAATTATGAATGTTATTTCCAAATGATTTTATTTATTCTTTTTGGTTGAGAATTATCAGTATTTCCTATACCTCATTTTTTCTCCCTGTCATCCCTATTGATTTTCACAGAAATAGGCTTTACATTTCCATCTGAGCCTTTTTTTATTCCTCTCTCAAGTGTCTCTGCTTTTAGTCCTCTAAATCAAGTTAATGAATCATCGGCTATCTCAGGTCCTCTGACACCTGATCCCTGAGTAGAAGCTCAGGGCTCTGGTCTCCTACACTAAGATTGACTACAGACTCTGAGCCAGGATTCGCTGACACTGAAAACACACGATGGGCTCAGCTGTCTGCAGCTGTGTTTCTTCTCACATCCTTCTTTGACCACCGCAGGGAAAAGTCTCAGAAACATATGGCCTGTCTTGGAAACCCCCTGGTACTCAGAATTTCTTATGTGGAACTACATTTTACAGGAATAAAAATAATACAGCAAAACATCTAAAGCTCTGAAAACACATGCAGAGACCTCTAAAAATACAACAGTATAACTTTTAAAAATTGTGAATCACTACGTTGTACACTTAGAACTTATATAATATTGTACACCCACTATACGTCAAAAAAAAAGTTTAAAAATTCCAGACATATTGTTGTTTGTGGCACAATTTATTATCTGGTCATAGTATTTGGGCACATTAATAGGTATTGATTTAACTCCATTGTAACCTCTCTTGAGACAAAGCAACCCAAAAAGAAAGCTTCAAAATGTGCAAAAGTAATAAATATCAAACTTTCTGATCTAAAATGTATAAATATAAAATGTCAGTCATTTCTGGAAACATCTTAAGAAAATCCAGCAACCACAGGTCCATGGGTAAGTGTCTGGCGTGGACGGTGCTAATCTTCGGAACATATCACCTCAGATCCAGTACGATTATTTTTATGTCTTTTACCAACACATGTTTGCATATCTAGGAAAGAAAAAATTGGCTTTACCTCATGATGTTTAACATGATTCTCTTTAGGGAGGGAGTATGGATTTCCTAATTTAAAATGTTTCTAATTTAAAAAATATTTCCACTCAGAACAAATACAATCGTATGTATTCATTTTCAACAAGAAGAAAATGTTTACAAAAGGTGCAAGTAATTTTCATTTTAAATAAATTCTAAGTTCAAAATACTTTCTCTGACGTCACAGCCAGGGAACAGCCAAGCAAACAGAAAAGGACTCAAATAACGTTACTTTGGGGCTATACAAAGCTAATCAAAAAAATAGGATTACAGTTTTCATTGAACTGTTATGAAAAACTAATTTGGCCATATCAAGCAGAAATAATTCAGGACACATTTAATATCATTTTCTTTAATAATCGTTTGCTTGCTGGGACCCTGGAGAAAACTGTTAATTGTTTAAGTATCACACAGATATGTAAATGGAAAGGAAACTTTATGTATAATCAACTCTGTTACAGAAATACTGTCATTCTTTTGTAAGTAAATAGTAATGACAAGAAATCAGAAGAAAATACAAAGATTGCTTAATTTTATGAGATAAGAAAATTCCAAAGTAAGCAATAAAGTGTTTTATCCTATATTATATTGCTACTATTTCTCTCCTTAAAAAAAAAAAAAAAGAGGCTTATGTGTTTTATAGCTGGAAGTCTCTACCTCTTAATCTCCTTCACCTATTTCACCTGCAAACCCCCTTCCCTCTGGCAACCACGCATTTGTTCTATTTATGACTCTGTTTTGTTTTGTTTTTTAGATTCTACATATAAGTGAAATCATATGGTATTTGTCTTTCTCTGTCTGACTTATTTCACTTAACATAATACCCTCTAGATTCATCCACGTTGTTGCAAATGGCAAGATTTCATTTTCTTATGGTTAATATTTCATTGTGTGTACGTATATATCTCACATCTTTTTAAGCCACAGGGGTGTAATATATAGCGTAAGGAATATGGTCAATAATATTTTAATAACTTAGTATGGGGACAGATGGTTACTAGACTTACCATGGTGATCATTTCATAAGGTATGAAAATGTCACTATATTGTATACCTGAAAGTAACATATTACATCAACTATTTTCAATCAAAACAAAAAGGAGGGGGTGAAAAATAAACACTATGTGCAAAAAATAACCAACATTGTCTACTCACACTGAACAGCCTGGGGTCCTTGGTGTGTGGATGAAAGCCCTTCTTTTTACAAGCGGAAACCTCAAGCATGCCAGCACTGGTGAGCCTGAAGATGCCGGTGCTAAGTTTCAGAGTGAAAAAAAGGTACAAAAATTAAGGATCATTTGGGCTTTCCAGATGCTTTCATTTGAATGGCACAAGCATACATATTCTTCAAATGGAATGGAGAAAGAAACGACACACTAAAAATTTTACAGTGATTTTTTTAAACTAGTGTTGTGCTGACGGCCTAGAGGAAGACTGAAGAGACCAATGCTACTGCCAAGTGCCTGAACTGCTGTGTGAGACCTTGGGAGAAAAGCTGAGACCCCATAGGAGGAAATTGCAGGTGATGGATATTTCTAATTTCTCTAATACATGCATATCTCATTTTATTGTACTTCACTTTATTGCACTTCGAAGATACTGCATTTTTACAAATTGAAGGTTTGTGGCAACACTGCATTAAGCAAGTCTACTGGAGCCATTTTCTAGTATTTGCTCACTTCACATCTCTTTGTCACATTTTGGTAATTCTCACAATATATCAAACTTTTCCATTATTATATTTGTTATGGTAAAGTGTGATCAGTGATCTATGACTCGCTGAAGACTCAGATGATAATTCTCATTTCTGAGCAATAAAGTATTTTTAAATTAAGGTATGTACATTGTTTTTTTAGACATAATGCTACTGCACACTTAATAGTCTGCAATGTAAACATAACTTTCATATGCACTGGGGAACCAAAACATTCATGTGACTCACTTTATTGTGTCAGTTGCTTTATTGTGGTGATCTGGAACTGAACCTGCAATATTTCTGAGAAATAAATAGTATTTATAGCTGCAGCAAATATTTACTGAGTGCTGGCTGTAGTGCCAGGCACTATGCTAAGCCCTTTATGTAGACTATCATCTAGTTTCACCTTCACATCAATCTGTGATGGATAAGTATCAGGGATGAAGAGACTGAGGGTCACAGTGGTCAGGTATCAAACCGGGATTCCAGTATCAGTTTGTCTGATTCCTCTGCTCATAATCGTGCTATGATAGTCACTGTCCTCCACATTTAGGAAAGTTTTGGAGATAATTAAGCTAAGGCTGGGAATTTTCTTCTCTCTCTTTTTTTTTTTTTTTTGGGGGGGGGGGGGCGCCGAACGATTCAGCATGTGGGATCTCAGTTCCCGGACCAGGGATGGAACCTGTGCCCCCTGCAATGGAAGCGCAGAGTCCTAACCACTGGACCGCTAGGGAAGTCTCCAAGGCTGGAAATTTTCTCACAGCAGAAATCATACAATAGAACTAAGATCTCAGACGGCAAACTGGAATAACATCTGCTTTATCCACTTCAAGGTCATGTAAAGAAGGAAAACCAGTAATTCTACCACGGAAAGGACCTTTAAAAGCAAAAGATGGCAGACCTACAAGTTATGGAAGCCAGCAGGCACCAGTCTCTTTTTCCCAAGGGCATGGTTTGCCTACTTATCCAAGTGCTACAACCTGGTGTGTGGACACACCTGAACCTAGCAGACCCAGACAAAGCCTTACCTGAACCCTCTCAATAGCCACACTTACTCTTTATGCTTCGGTGAACAGACAATGGCAATGGCCTCTGGCAACATGAGCTGATAAGAACAGTGAGTGTGGAGGTCAACACTGGATAAGAACGCAGTTTGGGTTGGATGTGTCTATAAAAAGAAAAGAGGACACTCTTATTGGACAATCCTATTGGACAATCAATAGCTGAGTGCTGGCCAAAGTCAGAGCCCATGCCAAGAAACAACTCTAGTTATTTGCTTTTTCTTTTTTACCGTCATTAATCAAATGAGGATTCTGAAAATGTCTTGCTGACATAATCCTTCCCTTTATGCATCTATAGAATAACTACAACTTTGAGAAGAGGCTCTTGGGAGCGTTTATGTACTTTCTGCTTATTAGGATAACATAAAACTGAAAACTTGCCAAAGCCTTTACATAGATCTTCATTTAATCATCACAACTCATCTGGGAGATATTTAGTGTCTCAGTTTTACGTACAAGGATCCTGAGACTCCTTTAAGGAACTTGCTTGCAAGGAGCACAACTGTGACTGGAAACCCAGAGACACTTATATACAACACCGCGGACATAAAAGGAAAAGTTTCGCTGAATATTCCACACTATGCTGGTATCCCTTCATGGATCCCCATTCCCTACAGATGAGGGAACAGAGCTCTCCAAGGTGTTGAAGATGTTTGGGACTCATCTCGCAGGACGGTAGGGAAGGGGAGACTATAAATTAAAAGAGCTGTCTTCCAGGTTTGGGGCTATATACAGACCTGTGTTTAGGAGAGACAAACACATGCACCCACATGATTTGTAATTCACAGTAAACCCCAACCACCCTTGAAAAAGGGGTGCAACCACTTAAATCATGTTTCCAACATCCCCGTCATGCTGGGTCCTGGCTCCATCACTCCCTAGTTGTATGACACTGCAAAGATTCCATAACCTCCTCATGCCTATTTCAGCAATTGTAAAATAAGGATAATAATCATTTTCTTCATGGGATTGTTATGAAACTTAAATGAGACAATCCATGTAAAATTCTTAAAACAGTGCCTAGCACAGAGATAGGAATCAAAATCATTAGCTTTTATGATTGCTGTTGTTATTGCTGTTTTTATTGTAATGTTGTCATTTTTTAATTTAAGTTTTATTTTATATCAAAATATAGTTGATTTACAATGTTGTGTTAGTTTCAGATGTACAACAAAGTGATTCAGTTATACATATACAGATATCCATTCTTTTTCAAATTCTTTTCCTATATAGGTCATTACAGAATATTGAGGAGAGTTCCCTGTGCTATACAGTAGGTCCTTGTTGATTATTTTATATATAGTAGTATGTATATGTTAATCCCAAATTCCAAGTTTATCCCTCTCCCCCTTTCCCCTTTAGTAACCATAAGTTTGTTTTCTATGTCCGTGGGTCTATTTCTATTTTGTATATAAGTTCATTTGTATCATTTTCTTTTAGATTCCATGTATGTGATATCATATGATATTTGTCTTTCTCTGTCTGGCTTACTTCACTTAGTATGATAATGTCTAGGTCCATCCATGTTGCTGTAAATGGCATTATTTCATTCTTTTTCATGGCTGAGTAATATTCCATTGTATATATGAACCACATCTTCTTTATCTATTCCTCTGTCGATGGACATTTAGGTTGCTTCCATGTCCTGGCTACTGTAAATAGAGCTGCAATGAACATTGGGGTGCATGTATCTTTTTGAATTATGGTTTTCTCCAGATATATGCCCAGGAGTGGGACTGCTAGATCATATGGTAGTTCTATTTGTAGGTTTTTAAGGAACCTCCATACTGTTCTCCATAGCAGTTGTACCAATTTACATTCCCACCAACAGTGCAGGAGGGCTCCCTGTCTCCACACCCTCTCTAGCATTTACTGTTTGTAGACTTTCTGATGATGCCCGTTCTGACTGGTGTGAGATGATACTGCATTGTAGCTTTGACTCGCATTTCTCTAATTTAGCGATGTTAAACATCTTTTCATGTGCTTTTGGCCATCTGTATGTCTTCATTGGAGAAATGTCTATTTAGATCTTCTGCCCATTTTTTGATTAGGTTGCTTGTTTTCTTGATATTAAGCTACATGAGCTGTTTGTATATTTTAGAGATTAATCTCTTGTCAGTTGCTTCATTTGCAAAAATTTTCTTCCATTCTGTGGGTTGTCTTTCCTTTTGTTTATGGTTTCCTTTGTTGTGCAAAAGCTTTTAAGTTTAATTAGGTCCCATTTGTTTACTATTTATTTATTTATTATCTTTTTTTTTTTTTCATTACTCTAAGTGGTGGATCGAAAAAGATCTTGCTGTAATTTATGTCAGAGAGGGTTCTGCCTATGTTTTCCTCTAAGAGTTTTATAGTATCCCATCTTACATTTAGGTCTTTAATCCATATTGAGTTTATTTTTGTGTATGGTGTTACAGAGTGTTCTAATTTCATTCTTCTACATGTAGCTGTTTTACACTTTTGCCAGCACGTCTTATTGAAGAGACTGTCTAATGTTGTCATTATTAACTAGAGGGCATAGGTGCATAGAAACCGCTTCATGCCTTTACACAGAACTATGATCTGTTGAAGAAATGCAAGATTTCAAAACCCCTTTCTACTTTATTTAATAAAATGAAGGTAAAATCCATTGATACCTATTTATAGAAAGATAAATGTCTGGCAGGGAAAAAATAACTATTGGTCTGCATAGACCTAGATCAACTGAAGAATAGAAATTAACTTTTAAAGCCCAAACCTTTAGTGAGGGCATGAGTGGGAGGGTCTGACTGCCTGTTACCTGATTCATACATAGAGCCTTCTATGCCTTGATGAAAAAGTAAGAAGTGTTCAAAGAAGCTCTAGTGCTATGGAGGCAGCAAGCAGATTGTCAAACAGACAAATCACTTTCCCTTCAACTTATTTCCAGACTGAATGCACACTGTTAAGACGTTCTGTTGTTTGTTTTTGTTTTGTTTTCATTGTTTCTGTTTTGTGTCTTTGTGTTGCACCTTAAGATATTCTGAGTCCTTCATTTCTGCCAAGAGGAATCACTCCAGCTCCAATAAGGACAGCTCGCCCATGGGAGAATGGTGCTCCAATCCCATGCCCCCATTCTATGGAGATAAAAATGATGATGATGATGGTAATGACGATGATGACAACTTCAGCAGCTGATTCCATTTATCACAATTGAATAACATGCCAGGCACTGAACTAATCACTTTTCCATGAATTAATTTTACAAGATGAGATGAGTGCTGTTATTATCCCCATTTTACCAGATGAGGAAACTGAGCTAAGCAGAAGAGTAAATAACATGCTTAAGGGCATAGAACTAGTTAAGCTGAGACGCCTAAATTGAAATCCAGATCCGTCTGATTCTGATTCGACCTTTCTTTCCGATGACCAATTTATATCCAAAAAATGTTAGCTCTGGAATTTGTTGCTATCGTTATGCCAATAAAGACCATCACAAAAAGTCATTACAACCACTGAGTTTAGAAATACAACATGTTACTGATTTCATTGAACCACAACAATCTGACCTGGTAAAATTTAAAAAAAGCAAAGTCTTAGGATTCTAAAATTATGCTAAATTCATTATTTAAATGACTTCATTGTTGCATACATTATATGTACATGTCATAAGGGAAAATCTTTTGTTTCTGATCTGGGAAATGTTTTATGAGATAAACTAACACTGACTTTTCAACATAAGCGTAATTTAACTGTCATTCTTTCTCAGTTTATGTTACAATTGCTTTGCTACAATTTGTTTTCCTTTAAAATGCATTCTTGTTACATCAAACTAAATAATGCCTTTAAAATGACCCAATTTCTAAGCAAACGGTAAGGCGCATACTGGTAAGGAAAACAAACAGACATACAGAAAATTTTTGCAAAGTCTTCATTATAAATAATTTCTTGTATTTGAGAGGTGATTTATAGTTTTCAAAGGGCTTTCACATCTAGTATGTTGCTTACAGCTCACACAAATCGGTGAGGGAGAGAAGGCATTCATTAGCTCTACTGGATCAATGAGGGAACCTGGAAACAGGACACTAAGAGTCCTGATCGAAGGACTGTACAGGCACACAGTAATTTGCAGGTGGAGATAGGACTAGTCTCCTCTGCCCTCCTGAATTACAAAACACCAAACGCTTGGTGATTGTGTGTGTGTGTGTGTGTGTGTGTGTGTGTGTGTGTTGAGGTGTGGGTGAGGATGTGTGTCCTGCCCCTCCTCAATACTTCTCTATAAAGCAAGTAAAATAAAAAATGCCTCCTTCTCACTCTTCAGAGGCCCTTGGAGGTCCCTAGGATGTGCCCTGGAAACCCTGACTAGCATCTCATGCCGTGAGATGACTTGTTCCTACCCCAGGCCCAGATGCGTGAGACTGAATGGAAAAATGTCCCCGGATAGATGAAACCATGGATAGGAAAAGTACACTATCATCACCAAATATCATCAGCTACAATATTCTGAGTTCCTAGAAAAAATGTGCTAAGTTCACTGACATTATCTCACTATCACATGAAGTCCATTATGGTCCCCATTTTATGGATGATAAGCTGATGCTCAGATGGCTTAAATAACTTGCCAACATTCCTATAGTGAATTCCTAGCAGAGCTGATACTTAAACTCATGTCTTTTGATTTGTAAGCCCTTTCCTGCTCCTATGGTGGCCTGGTGGATGTTGGAACCCAATGTTTTTGGCCCTACTCCGTGGCTGTTTATACAGCGACGCATACATCCTTGGCCTGTAGGGGAGGTGAAGTGGAGGGTAAGGTCCCTATTTGATATGTACAAACACGTTTTTAAAAGAGACCTTTTCAGAAATTTTCTTAAAATAATTTACTTTAGACCCACAGCCATGGGAAAGAGAATGTTAATAATTGTCTAATCATATTAGTTAAAAATCTGCCTAGGTCTCCATTAGACTATATAAAATCATCAAAACAAGTCAGCTGATTTCCAAATGTTTATCTCTTTTCCAACTTGGGATGGTAGGAAAGAGCATACTATAGCCCTCTCCAAATCTGGATTTGACAGCTGTAGACACGGCCTAACATTGAAGAAAATGCTTTAAAATGATGACATTTATAACACTTGAAAAATTTTAAAATAAGAAACTATTTCTTAAGCTAAACTTCCTCCAGAAGGAGAACAGCCCGCCAAAAAAAAAATAAATAAACTGAAACCCCAAATGTGAAACATACATGGATCCATCCCAGAGTGAGGAGATTGTGTTGATCCTGAACACCGAATAATTCTTCTACATTCTCCACGTCACAATAGTCTGGTCCTGCAGACTGTTTTGGCACGATTAAGTGGGTAATAGTAAATTCATTATGCGTCTGAAAAACAAATAGCAAAGAGAATAATAAGCATCTGACAGGAAAAAAAAAAGCCTGAGTAAGAAGTATAATGTTTTAACAAGACTAGAAAGTGCCCACCACTTACATCATCATCCTCTCACCCCGACCCATCACAATTCAAAAGCAAAGCCCCACACCTGAACACGGATCATCTGCCCAAAATTTGAGAGTCAGTTGTTTGGAGCCTGAAACCCATTTTCACAATATAAAATGTATCATAAATAGGAATTAGCATCCTGGGCTGGTCCCTGGAAGTTTAGCTAGTAAATAATGGTGTGTTATATTACATCTGCAGTGGAAAAAATCAGAACAAAACAGTAGCAGGTTTATTTGGCGGGGAGATGCTAAGTAAATAATTTTGTGGTTTTATTGAAGGACATTTCTAAGGTTTGTGAAGGTTGATGGTCTTGTTTTTAGTTTATTGTTATTTAATTTCGCGTGAAGATTTACGACTTTCTTCTACTATAGTGGGGGGGCGTAGAATTCACTGGGATTTTCCATAATCAAGGTAATGTTTTGGATTGGCAATTAGATAAAGAGAAAGGAAAAACAAATTGCCCCTCTTAGGTAAAAGATAAGAGTTGAAAGGAAGAGGGCTGTAAAGTAGTGATAGGATCCTCAGAAAAAAGAAGTTTGTGTGCTGAGGAGCTGTCCATCCTTGCCCAGCGCCATCTTGTCTCTAGTCTTAGGGCACTTCGGCAAACTGGGCCCTATTCCTTTGGCCTTGATTACAACACTTCTCTCCATCCCAGCTCCTCCTTTCATGGCTAACTTTATGTATTCTAAACGTATGTAGTATAAACATCGGCTTTCAAGGAACCCCTTCTTGACCCTCCCAGGCAGGGTTTCCCAGGTACACCTTCCCATGATACCCTGCACTTCCACTGAGAGCACCCAGCTCCATTTATAATTAATCATCTCTCTGGTTCTTTATAAGCATCACATGGCAAAGACTGAGGCTGTCGTAGGTGACTGAATGCCTGTCTGATGAAGGAATGAATGAAGAATGAATCAATGAATGAGTGAATCAAACTAAGTACAAAATGTGGTGTTGGGGAAGAAGCGTCCATAGTATACTGCCCCTTGCAGGGCAAAGAAGGTGGCTGTGGGGAGGAGATGGCAGGTCACTCTCCTTTGCTTGTCTCCTGTGTTTCTTCTGCCCTGGGGGAAACGTGATGATGCAACACTGGAATACAGTAGGAGAATGTGTGTTGAATGAAACATCCTATTCAGTTAAATAACAGTTTCCAAGTAAATGTTTAGGGATGAAAATGTGTCTGGACTTAGAAACATAAACTGATACCCCACAGAGGGTACAAAGGCACTTCCAAAGAAACATTGTTCCTCTTTCTTGAAGTAGGAAATTAAATGTATCTTCTCTCTTTTATCTCCTTCTAGTTTGATATTGTCTTTCATCACTTATTTCTGATAAAATCTTCCATACTTAAATATGACCTGTGCTATAAGACTGCAGTTTGTTGAAACTACTGCGTTAAAGAAAACAACAAAACCCTAGCTTTATTCTGCATGTATCTGAAAAAGGGTGGCGAGATTATACCTACCACAGACAAAAGCAGGTTGAGTTAATCATAGGAATATATGTGAAACTAACAATTGCAACGGAAATTTGATTCAGGAAACTAGATGGTTCTGGAAATCTGAAAGCCACCCTTTTTCTAAACAAAGATTTAACTTATGGTTTGATTAGTTAGTTCTTTACAATAAACTTTCATAGTATCTCTGAAATTTTACAATCCATTTTCTAGAAGGATAATTCCATTAATAATGACAGTAGTTTTATGAAATTAATCTATATTAAGTTAATTTCATAATGTTTACGAAACTTAGGATGCTCTTGTTCTGCTCAGCTTATCACAAGAAAGCCAGCTCTACTGAAAGTATCCTGTGCAGGGAAGATATGAAACAAACACCATACCAGTTTCCCACAGAGTATTCCACAGGTTTCTATTCCTCTCACTGTATTAGATTCTGCCAGGAGCAGAAATCTGTGGCAAAGATCTCTTGATAAAACGACGTATCTCAGTCCTTCAACCACTAAATCTAAGAAACAGAAAAGGGAGAAAAGACAAAAAGAAGAAACCTTACATCCCATCCTTCAAAACTGTTTTTAGCAAGTGACTGCAGGTAAATATAAATTTCAAAAATGAAACAATCAGATGCTCCACTTTCTGTATTTCATTTTAAAACTTGTAAAAGTGAACATTGACTAGAAGGAAGGTAAAATTACCCCTTGCATATAAATTATTTATCTACAAGTGGGAAGGTGCGAGCACGTTTACATCTTTGTGCCTTATATCAACTATTTACATGTATGTGTGTGTTTTCTTTTGGCACAAAGTGCACAGGCTGCATAGTATACATCTCATATTCTATAAGTGGTATGATTAGTCTTTTTGTGTGTTTGCCATGTGTTACTTATATCTTATGAAAGTTGGTGATCATTAGGTAAGAGCACCATGTTTTTTGAGACAATTGGCAGTAGAGTAATTTATAAAATGGTTGCTTATCATAACTCTTTCAAAATAAATGGAAATATAAATTCCACTTAACAGTGTCTGCTGGGAAATTTTCCCGTTTGGTTTTGGAAAGCTGCCAGCACTGATGTAGCAGTCCAGGCAGCACTAACTTTTGGCAGAAACACATAACCCCTTTGGAGGTTAACACCCATGTGTACAGATCCTCCTGGGCCAGGGAAACGCTAAATATTTAAATTTAATGACTGAACAAGGTTCTGAACAAACAAGTTTTCCAGCATCTCCTTTCCTCTCCAGTGTGTTTACCTTTAGGATTCAGTGCTTCTTGGTCAAAATACGTGAAAGGAAAAAAAATTGCTTGGAATTTTTCTCTCTTAAGATCTCTGTACCACGATCAAATACAGTGCTGTTTATCATGGAGCCTCTGTTCTACCAGGGGGTAAATCACGTTTCCGGAATTCTGAGGTTACATATAGCAAAAGTCAGGTGATATTGTCATTCACACCACATCATGTAGGGGAACTACCACAACTAACAATAAAATGAGGGGACCCCTCCCAGATGTCACAGAAATATGGTTCCATTAGAGGAGATTCCACGTCTTGTGGGGTGCATTTCCTCACTTACTCTGAACAGCACTTAGAGTTGCAGCTGGCTTTAAGGCCCTGTTTACGGGAGGCGAGTGGCCAGCGTAATTGGTTGCATCACTTTTATTAGGCTGATCTGCAAATACATTCAGCAAGGAATTGTTCTGGTGTGTGGAAAAGCAGGACAAAGCACTCCCATCAATCTGCTCTGACTGCGCTGGAGTTTCCTGGCTTCGCATCTGACTCCGGGCTAATTCTTGCTTCTTGAGCTGATCTTCGAAAAACAAGAACTGCTCCGATTCTAGCTGCTGCTGGCGCATCTGAGCGATCCGCTTCCTTTCTGCCTCTATCAATCTCTGATGCTCCAGTTTTTTGAGAATTTCAGCTTTATATTTGTTCTAAAAAAATGTGGTTGCCAGAAGAAAAGGTTAGTTTCCAAGGCAAAAGCATCAAACTGGGATTAGACAGTTTCAATCTTCTAGCAGACGGAGAGACACAGCTAGATACTGCGATATGCCCACAGGGACACTCCTGAGACTGCCAGGAAAATATGTAACATCGTGGCAAAAGCCCCTTAATCTGATTACAGGAGCAGTTCTAAATCCACTCATATTTTACCAGAGACGGGCCAGGACAATCAAGTTCCCTCCACCCTCCTGTGCTTTTAAATATTAGTAATCAAAGTCAGGATTGTCTGCACAGCCTGACTGATCAGACCATACCTCAGAAATAGTTATATCACCCTGGACTGCACTGTCCAATATAGTAGCCACTAGCTACATGTGACTACCTAAGTTTAATTCAAATGAAATGAAATTAGAAATTCAACTCCTCAGTTCTCACTAGCCACACGTAAAGTACCACGGGCTAGTGCCTCCCATATCAGAGAGTGCCAAATAGAGCATTTCCATCATCATACAAAGTTCTGTGGGACAGTGCCACCCTAGAAGCGTTTGCATTAGACTCTATAACTCATACTGCTGGAACTTTATGGAGAAGGGGGAATCACTAACAAATGGTTCTCAGAATGTGGTCCAATCAACTCTATCAAAACAAACTACTAGGAGTTTTGTTAAAAATGAAGATTCCCAAGCTCCCCAGTCTTAACAAAAATATCCAGGCATTATTAGGTCAAAGAATAAATCTTTAACAAGCTTCCCAAATAATTCTGATGAAAACTAGACTCTGGGAGCTACTATAAGGCAGGGGTGAGGTGGGGGACAGAGCTTACAGCAGTGTAAGCTTACATCAAAACAGCTTACACTTTGATATGCACTCTGGGTCTTGTTATAGAGCAGACTGCCCTTCAGCGGGTCTGGGGTGGGGCCTGAGAATCTGCATTCCAACAGGCTCCCCGGTGATGTGCGTGTTGCCTGTAGCAAAGGCTTATCAGTGTGTCTGTTCATCTGTCCAAGGCATAAAGCCTGCCATTCCATCCCCCAAAGATTTCTACATGTCATATACTTGGGATCCTACTGTGGACTAGGAAGTAACTGGTGTCACCAAAGGCAGACCAGGTAACAACTGCTGAGGCCGCTCCTCCCAGAGCGCTCCTGAGAGGACCAGCATGCACATTGCTGAGTAGGGAAGGGAGCTTAACTGGGCTGTTAAATTAAATCCCTTCCTGCTGTTCTGTCCAAGCTGCCAAAATCACTTTTATCTTTCATAGTTCAAATCAAATCATCAGTAACCACACTGGAGGAAATCTTCTCATTTCAACATTCCTTCTGTCACTCAGTGCAAACAGCTCACTCAAACCTGCCTTCTAGCTATACCAAAGGAAGCAGAGAAGGCCTGTGACCACACTCCGAGGTAACAAGATTGGACTGAACTGAGAGTCAGTAAAAGTGACAACTTCCAAAGCACATAAACACATAGCCAAACAAAAAAGCAAAACAACCTTTATCATTATGCTGTAAACATTAAGAGTTCAAGTGTTGAACTGGAGTATCTTATAGACTGACTGGTCAGCTGCTTCTTTCAATGCCCTTCAGTCTCAGACGTCATTTTCATTTTCACTCTCTATTTAATAGGAATCCAGGAGCCATCACCCCTTGGTGATATGATTACATTTCACTCATATGGTTAGCCATTATTCCATCTGATGTGATACTGATTACAATATTTAAGAATCAAATTCACACTTCCAAGGCATACGTAATTAGACACATCAGAAACTATATACTGTTCGCCCTACCGCTCTTACTGTCTCCTTTCATTGCTAAAACGCAGCCATCTGGCTCAAGATTACATTGGCAAGAGTTGGTCAAAAAGCTCTGCTTAAATCACTGTAAGAATCTATTTCCTAATGCTTCACTTTATTAGATGTTGACAGGAAATAAAAATACCACATCCTTGGTGCAAGTGCTTAACCAGGATATCAACATGAATTTTTTATGGGTTTTACGTCATTGTATTTTTAATTTTTAATTTGAATGCATACGACATTTGAAAAACTCATTAAAATGAAATTCAAAAAATATTTGCACAGAAAACAGTCATGCAATAACTGTAACAACTGAACTTACTTCGCTTTGCAAATATTCTTGGTATTCTACGTTATATTTCTTTAAAAGGTCCTTTTTCAATTCATCTGTCCTTGGGAATGCAATCTCCTTCAGTTTCTTTTAAAAAATATATATATACATATTGATTAGTGGGATTTTCAGTATAGTCAGCTTTCAGATCATCAGCTGAGAAAGAAAAACAGCTGGTATGTGCATTAGAAATCAAGATACAAGTAACCAAAGATGATCGCGGAAAAATCAATCTTTTCTAGGGCTCCAAAATATAACTTTTCAGTACAGAAGAGAAAAAATTATCCCCTTTGTAAGACCTTTATCGACTTCACTGGTTAGATAAGCATTTTGTTTAGTAGGTACCTCATTTTTAGGTAGTGGGTTTGTAACCGCACATTCCATGGTAGGTAAATTTTATGGCATCATAGTTAGAAGGGACCTCAGAGAACACCGTAAGTAGGGATCCCTAGTCTTAACAGACTGTAAAAAAGGAACTCAGGCACTTTTTATAAAAATATAGATTCCCAGGCCTAACCCAAGACCTACTGAGACAACATGTTTAGAGAAGGGATTGGGATCTGGATCTCAAACAATTTCCCAGTGATCATAATTTAGGAAAATCTGATACAGTCCAAGCACCCACCAGTCCCGCCTTTGTAGAGATGAGGAAACAAAGGCCTAGAGGGATTGAAAGACTTGTCCAATGTCATACAACTAGCTAATGGCCTCATTAGGACTAAAACTCCTAACTCTAGCCAATCTTTTGTCATCCATCCATCCATCTATCCATCCATCCATTTATTCAAGCACAAACAGAAAATGTATATGCTTTTGGAGAATTCTTTCCCTACAAGTAAAAATAAGGATAACCCTAAATTAGAGTAAAAGATACACCTTGGCAGCCTAAGACCTTGGTTTCCATACAGAATTTTCTGAGTTTACGTGAACAAGAGAATTGAGGGGAAATGCTACTCAAAGGCCTGATAATGAATGACCCTTCAGATAGTGTACAGAAATTTTAAAATGTAGATGACCATTTGACAAAAATTTGTGTTCTGCTTACAGGCACCCCCAGGCCTGACATAGCTGGTAAGAAAGCTTTTTTTTTTTTTTTTTTTTTTTTTGCGGTACGCGGGCCTCTCACTGTTGTGGCCTCTCCCGCCGTGGAGCACAGGCTCCGGACACGCAGGCCCAGCGGCCATGGCTCACGGGCCCAGCCGCTCCGCGGCATGTGGGATCTTCCAGGACCGGGGCACGAACCAGTGTCCCCTGCATCGGCAGGCGGACTCTCAACCACTGCGCCACCAGGGAAGCCCAAGAAAGCTTTTATTCTGTTATGTGGTAAAATATTTTTTGAGAGTAATTTAAAATTTCATACTGTGACTGACCTTCCATCATATAAAATCAATCCAAACTACTTAAGACAAATGGAAAACATTTAAAAATGTTATCTAAAAGGATATATTCTTAGCTAATGATATTTGGAACTATATATGCAGCAAATGTTGATGGTAAATAAATACATTTCAACAACCTTCTTTTTCCTTTGGAATATTTCAGGCCACTCACTAAACACTTTGTTGTCTCATAGGCTAGTACTATAAGAAGAAAATGACTAGAACTTTGTGGCTGCCTTAATAATCAACACTGATATTCAAATAGGTTTTGGGTTCAGAGTTGTATGGAATAATCAAAACCAGCCAAAATGACTGTCTCAAATAAGTATGGGGAAATAGACAACCATTCTCTCAATTTCTGGGAGGAATATAAAATAATTCCTTCTTCACGTCTTAATATGATTAAGTACATTCTTGATCTTTTTCTTTTTTTTTTTTTTTCTCGTTTCAAGTAGACATCCCACAGTAATGATGATTAAAGGTCTAGGAAGAGATCGAAACATCATAGCTAATGGAATGAATCTTTTGTGCTTAAACTCTTGAGAGGATGAGACAGAGGAGGAGAGGAAGGGGATGAATCAATAATGGATACTTGTGGAACATTTGAACCCCCCGGGGGAGAGTCTATCCCACAATACCTTCATAATATCCTGCTTTTCGGGTACTGCACATTGCTGGTAATCTCGATGGTTAGGAAGCTTTTCTACAAACAAACTGCAGAAAAAGAAAACACGTCCTTAGCATTAAATGACAGAAAAAGCTCAATGATGGCTTCTAATTTGAGAATGAGCCTCCTTTTCACAAAGGACATGGTTAATAACATTATTTAACCTCTATTCTTTCCATTTGCCTTTCCATCAAAGGTTGGCCCAAGTATGATTTTGGCATTACAGGGTAGTTAACTGTAAGCACTGAGGTTAAGAGAGTTAAAGTTGGGATGCTCCCTGAAGAGACCACATCACTTTGGTTTTTCTCGGGTCTTTGGCACTGTATCCCACTTGAGCATCATTTTACTTATGTGTAGTGCTGGCAACACCGAGGATCACGTGAAAATGTAAGAGTTTGGAAAGATGGATGTAACCCCTTCTCACCATTGAAAGACTCAAGGGGCCACTGATGAATCAGTAGTGGCCATGATGTCTATATTAAAAAGTCTTAAATGAAAATTCATAACTCAGAGAAATGTCAGCCAGAATCCTTAATGGACTAGGAGGTGCTAATTAAGAGTTAATTATTTTTCATCACCTTTTGAGGAACAAGGGACAATAAAAATGAAGGGAAATCAGTATAGCAAACCAGATACGTTGCTTCCAGGTAAAGTGAAGATATTACTTCCACGAGGGCAGGAAGTTCTGTTTTTGTTTTCTCCTTATTGATGTATTCTTAGCTTGTAGAATGGTGCCCCTCTCGTAATGAATGTTCAATAAATATTTGTTAAATGAATGAAAAGCTCTTAGAGCAAATACTGTTTTTGATCAACTAATATGTTATAACTACTGATGTTCTGTTGTTTACAAATCACACATACACTCATCATCTCATCTATAGAATACAGAGGAATGGTATTATAACTCTTATCTCTCAAATAAGAAAATTAAAGCCTAAAGAAATTACATAAGGTGTGTCAGTTGCCTAGGGCTTTTGTAAGTAGCATAAAGTCGTAGACATTTAGAGTTGAAGAGACCTCAGAGATTTTCACCCATAAGTCTTTCATTTACGTAGATGAGGAACTGAACTCACAGAGGAAAACTGAATTACCTATGGTTATATCGTTAATGACAGGAGAGAATTCAAATATTCTGATTACTCAGTAACTCAGAGAGTGTAGTGGCCCTTTACCACACTTACGTGTGTGTGTGCAAAACCCAGAAGAAGGTGAAAAAAATATTATCAATTAGTAACTTATAGTTCAGAAACTAAAATGGAAAATGTGTGCTATCAATGACAGTTTATAACGTCCAATTTCATGGTTATTGCTTAACTTTATAGAAACTTGATTTTTCCCAGGTAGGATGAATGTTGCCAACCATTCTCTAAATTTCCAACAAGTTAATTAACTTGAATAAAGTGCAGAGCCCACTTTGCACACCATATTAACTGCCTTTAATTTCGCCCATGGTAGAATCATGGATGCAGTATTTAAAACAGTTGATCTTTTCAGCTTCTCAAATGTTCTCAGGTTAAGTCCCCAACTAAACTAATACAATTAATCAATGTGTGATTTCCAGCTAAAACAAAAATAAGGGGTTCAGCTCAGATGAAATAATTTTTGGTAACAGGAGATCCTCCCAATCAGTAAGCTGGCAAACTGGTATAGAAAACCCAAATCCCATTTCTTTTAGTTCAAACTAGGATATCTTACTAACAAATATCTATCTAATGTGAAGTGTGATTTTTTTTTTTTTTTTTTTTTTTGCGGTACGCGGGCCTCTCACTGTTGTGGCCTCTCGCGTTGTGGAGCACAGGCTCCGGACGCGCAGGCTCAGCGGCCATGGCTCACGGGCCCAGCCGCTCCGCGGCATGTGGGATCTTCCCGGACCGGGGCCCGAACCCGCGTCCCCTGCATCGGCAGGCGGACTCTCAACCACTGCGCCACCAGGGAAGCCCGGTGAAGTGTGATATTTTTACATGGCTGTTTTGATGGAGCCACTTTCACTCAATATTTTGGAAGCTCTTTTATACATACAATTCTTACACAGCTAAATAATTGCCTTAAAAAAAATACTAACTACAATGTGAAACCAACTACTACACTCTGTCCCGGAATCAGTTCCTTCCTAGGATCGTCAATTTATCCCCTAGTCGCAACCCATCAAATTAAATATTTAAAATGTTAATGGCACATTCCAGGTATTGTAGATGGAGCTACAATATGATGTCTGCTTTCATAAAGCTTGCATTCCTGTGAAGGAAGAATGACACAAAACAAGAAATTTTATTTGTGAAGAGAGGGAAGGGGCATGCTGGTTACTGCGCTGGCCTGTTGAAAGGTGTCTGACATCCCTAAGCTTCGCTCCATCCCTGATCATTCATCCCTAAGCCTCAGAGATGGTGTAAGGCCGCCTTTGAGTACATTACTTGGTAACTTAAAAACCTGGACATCTCATGCTTTGGGAGATTGTAAATTCAGTCTGAATATGAAAACATGCCGGCATCTAAGCGGTCTCACCAAAATACCATGTAAATATTTTCCCCAATTTTCTCATTTTGAAGACCTCCAAAATAAAACACTTACGTTATAAATTTATTATAAAGAACAAAAGCATTTTCCAAATTTCCTTCTTCCAAATACACGGACGCCATTCTCTCCATTTCTACTCCGGATCTAAAGTAGCGGCGCGGAGTGATATCTTCATTGATGGTGATATTACAACCCAGCTTGCTTAGGGCGCGGACTCGCTCTTCCGGGCTGAGGGAAACATCCCTGTGGTCCGGCATGGCAGCTAACTTTTTCTGCAAAGTCAAATTTGAATCTCTGGTTATAAGAAGAAATGAACATGACTGAAATTATACATGTATTTTCTGTACTAAATACCTGACATCAATACCTAAGGAAAGTTTTTCATAAAAGTTAATGGTACGATAAAAATAATTCTTTTTGCTTAAACGTGTGGTCTACACACCAAAAAGATACACATCTCCAGGGTAAACATACACTCTTTTGGACTAAGACCTCTTATAGGTTTCAGCTACAATTATGTGGCAGTTTCTGGGTATGCAAATGTTTTAGGTCACTTTAGGTAAAATATCATTGACCCTTATATCCTCATGGAAGCAAACCAAGAGATGGATTCCTACCAGGGTAGGGATCATGTCATTATACTTGAAGGGCCTCCAAGAGATGGCTTGGATTCGAAGTTACTATCAGGATTCAATTCTATTCCAAAACACAACTGGTTTTATAAGTAGCTTTCAGGGCCTCCCTGTATCTTTACCAAGTGAATAAAACCCCACCAGTAATTCCAGGAAAAACCTTTTCAAACATATGGCCATTCCCCCCACCCCTTTTTTAACATAAAGACACTCTCAGAGCTTGACATAATAGTAACTACACCATTAATTATTCCCTGACTGAGAAAATAATAATGATTACTAAAAAAATGTCTGTGATATTAATATATTTGTATTTTATTAATAAAAACAACATTTATACACATCTGAAAAACATGGAACATATACATTCAGGATAATTATTCAATTCTTCAATAAAAAGTCAGTGCTTCTGAAAGGTGAAAAAGCCAAATTTTTTCTCTTAAAGGCAGTTTCTTAGCCTCAGTGGGACATATAGTCTCCATGGCAGCTACTCAGCCCCGCTGGTGTGAAAGCAGCCATAACCCCACGTAAACAAATAATCCTGACTGTGTTCCAAAAATATTGTTATTTGACCACAGGTAAATGTTTCAATGACATCATAAAGTTACTGGAAAAAAAAAATCTATGGAAATTAGGACATTTTCTAAAGCAAACTTCTAGCCTCCTGTGTGCACAAAAGTAACTCGTCCGTTTTTTATTACTATACAGTCTACCCTGAATTATAATTATTTGTATACAAGTTTGTTTGTTTGTTTGTTTTACGGTACGCGGGCCTCTCACTGTTGTGGCCTCTCCTGTTGCGGAGCACAGGCTCCAGACGCGCAGGCTCAGTGGCCATGGCTCACGGGCCCAGCCGCTCTGCAGCATGTGGGATCTTCCCAGACCGGGGCACAAACCCATGTCCCCTGCATCGGCAGGCAGACTCTCAACCACTGCGCCACCAGGGAAGCCCTGTATACAAGTATTTTTGACTCCTTATGAACTCCATGAGGGAAAGGAATCATTTTACACTCATCTCTGTCCTCTGGAATGTAGTATATTCCCTGCAACACAGATGATAACCAATAAATGTATCAAATAAAGGAGGAAGAGAGACAGGGAGCAATATGATTATAATTAGATTATCTTTTTATCTGAAGGAAAAAAATAAGATTTATTTTCCCTTTATGGGAATGGTGCTGCCTTTCCTAAGTTTAAAATTGATTTCAGAGATAAACTGGGAAATAGCCTAAACTCTTCATCAATCTGTAGTGTTTCATTTGCATATGAACTTCTTAGATGTAAATAAATTTTCCAGAGGAAAAAGCCTTAGTGTTCATTTTTACATTGACATGTCCACTAAAATTTTAGTTATTCCTACATAATGTTCTAGAAAAACACACAAGGCACTCCATAAGGATGACTCCTTCCTCTGCAGAGGTGGAAATGGGTCAGCCTTTATTATCCCACAGTGCCTTGACAATATGGGGTCAGAAAGTGAAAAGTTCCTACAAGTTTCTGCTCCTCAAACATACTCTCAAAAGCAACTGAGCATCTGTGAAGGACGTTTCCTCAGAGAGAGAACACTAACCTATTTCAGAGCAAGAACCAGGCTCTATTTCTTTATGTCCTGGTGCTAAGCTTTGTGTGTGTAGGGTATTCGGTATACCGCTGCTCCCAGGGCTACAGGGGTAGTGAGTGGGTTTGGGAGGGTCATCAGGAGGAAGGGGAGGGTAATGACAGCTTTCGTTTAGCAAGTCCCAAGGACAGGCTGGCAACATTAAAACTACGGTTTCCAAAAGTTGTAAGGCACAAAGTACAAAAACAGGGCCATGGAGATTATATAACGTTCCTATATTCACATTCAGAGACTGATCTGGGACACACAATAAGCTCATGGGATCCCAAGGCCCCTGTTATTTCCTCTCCAGCACGTTATTTCTTCTAAGATGTAGCTCAAGAAGGTGTGTACTATGTTGGCTGTAAGGGGAAAAGATGAAAAGGATGAGAGTTTCAAGTATTCACACATTTACACAAAGATCCCAGAGCAGCATCTAGGTGTTAAATAGAAAGTTATTTCCTCGGTCATTACCACACAAGGTAAGCCTCTAATTTTTATCTGGGAAGAAGCTGAGGCACAAAGAAGTTGAAGTACCTGCTACAATGTCATCTGTGAAATTCTTCTGCCCAGTGTTGTGCTAAAGGTCTACACTCCTGGAATCGAACCAGATAAATTAACATTTCACACTTCCATGGAAAAAAAAGCATTATTTTTAATTCTAGCAAAGATGGGTTTATTAATCACTTCCTCAAAGGAGAGGACCACGCAGATGGTTGAAAACGGCAAATGCTCAACTTCTTGAATTGTGACTCATTTCACATTCAGTGTGTTTCTGTTCTTCTTTTTGGGTTTTCAGACCACATGTAAAATATTGGTTGGTGCCACCTACCAGGGAATTCACCGTTAACGGCTGATCCATGTTGTCCTGTCTACAAAATGATGGTGTTTATTGTTTCTTCTCAATCACTTCATCTGTTTCAAAGACAAAAAGCAGAGCTAAGGTTATTTCTTGAGAACTCAAGTCTCAAATCCCAAATGCCAGGCTTATTTCTGCCTCAGAAAAAGTATGAACAAATTGAAATAACTTATATTATCTGAGACTACTGGAAATCTCTTCCTGAAAATACAAAACTGCAGGTGGTTATAAGGTTTCTTGAAGCAGACTTTTAAAACAGGAAGTGTGAAGAGAATTAGTTATTGCCTAGTACCCAGTATGAATCTGCTGGGTGTTATCTTACTTAGAATACTATGCAAGGTTATAAAGTGGATTTACTTGCTTCGAAAGGAGAAAGAAGGTCATTGTGATTGAGAGCATGGACTCAGACCTGGAGCCCATCTGGGCTTAAACTAAGTCTTACTGGCTGTGGTAGGTAGAATTCTAAGAGAGTGCTGTGATTCCCGCCCCTTGGGATCCACAGGTTTGTGTAATCCCCTCCCCTTGAGTGTGGCCAAGACCTATAACTGGCTTCTCATCTCAGCAGAACATAGCAAAGGTGATGGGAGATTACTCCCATGTCTATTATATTCTGTCACATGGCAAAGACGAAGAGATTCTGCAGATATATTAAGGCCCCTAATCATTTGAGGTTCAATGATTAATCAGAAGGGAGATTATCCTGAGTGGGAGACCTCTCTTGCTGACCTGGAAGACTCAGCCATCCTGAGTTCCACAGCAGTAGGGAGATGAATTCTGCCAAGAATGACGTGCTCTTGGAAGAGGACTCCAAGCCTCAGATCAGATCCTTACCCTGGTCAACGCCTCCATTGCTGCCTTGTGAGACCCCGAGCAGCGGACCCAGTTGTGCTGTGCCTAGACTCCTGACCCACAAAACTGTGAGATAACAAATGTATGTTGTCTTAACACATGAAGCTTGGGGTGATTTGCAGTGCAGCAATAGAAAATGAATACTCTAGCTGGGTGACTGCAGGTAAATATCTAACCTTTCTGTGCACCTGAATAAAGGGGGAAAATAAGAGTACCTATGTCATGTCATTGTGGTAAGGATTAAATGACTTAGCACATAAAGTGCTTAGAACAGTTTCCAGCACATAGTCAGTATCATATCAATGTCCACTATTACTAGAATCTTGATTTTGCAGTTGAGGAAACTGAGGTTCAGGGATGTTAAGTGAATGTACCCAAGTTCAAATAATCACTCGATAAATGTTAGTCTCCTTCCTTTGTATGCTAGTTTAGGTCGAGCTCTGCATGATCACTTCCCACTTCTAAATTTATGTCGGCTTATATATTCCACTAATCACTTATGCGACTCTGAACACATATTTTCTCCTCAGTTCCTCATTCATGAAATGAGGGGGTTAAGCTACACTCTTTCAAGTTACAACATTCTGTGATTCTCAAAAACTTCAGAAGTAGATTATTCAATCCTTCCGTGCTATTTTCTGACCTGAATCCATGGCTGGACAATCCTTCCAAGGAAAGTCACTTAGTGTGTTCTGATCTTTCCCCTTCATCCTCTCCAGTGATCCCTGGAGTACACATCAAGCTGTCGGCCTGCAGGTTGCAGAAATGCCCAAGAAAGAAAGGACCTACAGAGAGCCCCAGTCACAGTGTAGTTTTAAAATCCAAATTAATCCTGGGACCACTGAATGTAGGCAATCCCTTTGGGGGAATTACCACTTCTCGGTGAGAATAAAACGGAAAAAAAAAAAAGACGTTAAAAGAGTTAAGGAGACAGAACAAAGAGGCTTATGGAGAATTTGAGGCTGGGTGGGGAGAGAACAGGACAAGGAAATACTAGGTACTCATTGATTAGGGTCTCCTAAAAGCCAAAGATGAATTCTTTTAGGGGTTACTCAGATCCTTAAACAGAGCACAAATAATTTAAAAAGTTGGAAACATTAGCACAGCACTTCTAAAATCATATAACCCTGAGACTTGTTTAAAATGCAGATTCCTGGAACTCAAAAGGATTTTGGATCCCCTAGTTTTAAGCCCACCAATAGCATTGTTAGGATGTGGTGCAGGTGATTTTCATACATGAGACTTCCAAACAACGCTTTGAAAGACACTGCATCTGAGAATGTATCAAGCAGGATTCTTAGTTGCAAGCAAAGGCACTGACTCTTGAATCCACAGAATGATAATGGAAAGGTCACAAATTTCCAAGAAGGCCAGAGAAATTGGGCCTGGAGGCTACATACCCAGCAACATGACCCCAAATCACACAGCAGCACTGGTCTGCTGCCTGTCACTGATGGGCGGGGGAGCCAGTGGCTTCCATCACCGACACCAGCTGCTGTCTGGGAAACCACCTGTGGAGATGCCACATATTTTTTCATGTCACTAGTTTCTATTTCAAAATATGAGATGGAGGTGCTTGACTGGCAGAACCTAGGTCACACGCCTGCAGCCAGGCTGCAAAGGTGGTTAAAAACGCAAAACGCAAATATCTAGCACTTCACACTTCCATAGGAGGCAAAGTGGGATGTGCCAGGTGAGAAAAGGTAGATTCAGGGCTGGGCGGCCAAAAACAATGGTAAGTGCACAGAAAAATCAAACTTTTCCACAATGAGCTTCTAGACATACAAAATGCTTAATTCAGTATATCTTGAACACCAGAATTTATTAAATTCCTATAGATGAAAACCAATAGTTAAATCTCTCTTTAACTCTATTAACTCCCACACACAAATTTATTTATAATTCAGAAACAGAAACCAACTCCCCTCAAATCTAATAAGAAAGACGTTCATACATTGGTCAGTTAACTGCTTCTTTTTGGACCATTAACTACTCAGTGGCAGTGGTCCTACCTTAATTCCTTTATTTTTCAATCTGCAGTCCTAGCACTTATCCCCTGCAATATAAACAATTACCAATGTCAGCATAAACAGGTTATGTTCTCAAGACCAGTAGATGTCAAAGTGTGATACAGCATCCCCAAGGGGTCTGCAAGGTCAACATTATTTTCGTAATATTACTAAAACATTATTTGCTTTTTTTACCATCCATCTGTATAGTGGAGAGTTCCATAGGGTACAAGTTAATGGCTATGCTCACTTGTATCTTCTTGTAAATGTCTGCTACAATTTTTAATATGATAAATATAAATAGATATAACCCACAGAAACAAAGCTTTTTAGTGCCCTTAGTAATTTTTAAGAGTGTAAAGTGGTCTCATGACCAAAAAGTTTGAAAACCCGCTGCTCCAGATCAACTACGCAAACAAACAAAACAAAACCTCGCCATGCTACTTCAATCTAACCAGAAATATAGTGGGCCATGAGAATCTAAAAGATGAAAAAATAATGGTCAAGTATCACCTTCCATTTGTACTACTAAGGTCTCACTAAAATAATTAGAACACTGAGGGCACAATAAGAGATACCTTACCTCACAGAACCCAAGACCCACAAGAGCAAATGTGGCAGACTGCTATATAATCTGCAATACCCATTCTCTTTTTCTAATATAAAAATATAAATTTTTAGTTGATACATAGCCTGGATGTCTCTATGCCTCAACTGCCCCCAAGGAAATATGGAAGCAGCTCTACGATTCTGCCCTTTAAAACCAGCAGCAAGTAATGCCAAGAACAATATCAAATCTGTTAACACAGTGTTTCTTTTGTGACCTTTTTAGCCTAAATTATTAATTCCCTTAATTTTCCTTCTCTTTCTTTTTTTTTTCTTAAATACTTTTTTTTTGGGGGGGCAGGGGTGCTAAGCTCAGAATCCTGACTTACTTGCATACACAGAGCCAGATTTTCCAGAATACAAAAGACTAAGCAGGCAGGAAAGAGTCTCCTGAGAGACCGGGCACACAGGACAGCCAGTGAGACCATCGCCTAAACGTGTCGTTTTCTCACTGGTACTCCTTTCAGGCTGAGTGCTGTAGGGAACTGGATAAGCAGGGGCGGCAGATGAGAGAGGCCAGAACACCTCATGCCACACGCTGTAGTCTCATTTCTAATTGGCCAAAAGCAGCCTTTCTTCTCCCCACTGGGTTAGAGTTCAGGTTTTCCTGGAAGAACATGGTGCAATTTACTTAGTTGGAGATAAAGCAAATGATCATAACCTAGACTGTGGGCTGCAGTGACCTAATCTGATTTAGATAAAAGGAGGTTAAAGGGTCACTCCCACGCTTTAAATGACAGAGGCAGGGGGCTTCCCTGGTGGCGCAGTGGTTGAGAGTCTGCCTGCCAATGCAGGGGACACGGGTTCGAGCCCTGGTCTGGGAAGATCCCACATGCCGCGGAGCGACTAGGCCCGTGAGCCACAACTACTGAGCCTGCGCATCTGGAGCCTGTGCTCTGCAACAAGAGAGGCCGCACACCGCAATGAAGAGTGGCCTCCGCTCGCCGCAACTACAGAAAGCCCTCACACAGAAACAAAGACCCAACACAGCCATAAATAATAAATAAATAAATAAATAAATAAAATTAAATGACAGAGGCAGAAAGGAGTATCTCCTGAGTCACAGGAGGCTTACAGATTGGGACCTGCTTCAGGAAAAAAAAAATGACCTAAGCCCATCCTTGCTTGTCATTTGGAAGGATTCAGATGTTAAAACCAAAGATTATTTTTTATACTCAAGAGATTATTTTTATACAATATTTGTAAATCAGAAATTATCATCTGCTGTGACCCAGATGATAACATTATTTGTACTAAAATATTGATAAATATGAACCTTGATCCGAATATTAGAAATAGCTTTTATTGTCTTTTTTATATACTTGTAAGTACTACATGTGAGTACCTGCTAGGTATCAGGCATTTGTCTCTTATTCCTAGAAGGATATCCCAAGTTAAACATACCTCAGCAGTGTGGTTAAGATTAGATCAATCAGCAAGAATGCAGTTGCTACAGGAAAGATTATTAAGTAAAACACCATGCCCAATATAGGTTTTGTATTTGTTGTTTTTTTTTTTGCGATACGTGGGCCTCTCACTGTTGTGGCCTCTCCCGTTGTGGAGCACAGGCTCCGGACGCGCAGGCTCAGCGGCCATGGCTCACGGGCCCAGCCACTCGGCGGCATGTGGGATCTTCCCGGACCGGGGCACGAACCCTGTCCCCTGCATCGGCAGGCGGACTCTCAACCACTGCGCCACCAGGGAAGCCCCCAATATACGTTTTAAATTACTTTTAGGTAAGTCTAGGCTACCCTGAGGGCAATCAAGTTGCTCTTTGGGCCAGAAAAGAATTATTTCTCATAGTGCAGTACAATTTTTATTCTGACACCAGAATGAGATGGTTGGGCGCCCTTAACCCAGCAGCTCGGGGTTTGGGGCTGTATATGTGTAGGAGAAACCAGCTTCTACCACTTGTGAGGTGGGAGTGCTATGGTGTCTTATTTAACCCTTTTGTGTACTTTATCTTCATCTATTAAATGGGGGGAAATAACACCCTTCCAGAAGAACTCAGTGGAAGCTTACATGAGGTTAAAAAAAAAAAACACACAAAAAAGAGAATTTCCTGGCGGTCCAGTGGTTAGGACTCTACGCTTCCACTGCAGGGGGCGTCCACTTCCATCCCCAGTTGGGGAACTAAGATCCCGCATGCCACGCAGCATGACCAAATTAAATAAAGATCATTAAAACACACACACACAAATTCTATTACAGTTCCTGGCATGCAGTAGAAAACTCAAAGAAAATCAGTCCCTTTTCACATCAAATGGTTAGAAAAGTAAGATGATGTACGTAGGCTTCTATTATACATAGCAGAGATGACTAATGTTTAACTACTTGCTTCATTGCAATTAGTCTTTGACAGTCGCTGTCAGTTGTCTATCCAACAGTCGCCCACTCTCCCCACCCCCGCTTCTTCCTGCCAGCAGGGCCCAGCCTCACTAGAGATATTCACGTTTCCAGACTCCCTGGCACTCAGGACTTGACTAGTTGGCAAGTGACCAAATCTTGGACAATGGGACCAGAAGGGAGAAATCTATTGAGAGGACTCTGAGATATTTTCATCTCTAACACAAAGAGATAGTCTGGAGAATATGTGCCTTTTCATCAGCTGCACATGTGTCTTCATGTAAGACTTGAAATGCAGCTGCCGTCTTGCAACCCAGACGGGTCAAGCCTAAGACCCAGCTGGACGGCAGAGGTGGAGGGTAGAGGGAGCCTGGCTCCTTGCAGACACTGTTGAGCTGCTGAGCTTACCTTGAAACCATTCTCCTCTGAACTGTTATTGTGTAAGACATAAGTACCATTGTTTAAGGCACTCTTAGGATTCTGTAATCTGCTGCCTAATTGATACAGGATTCCTCTGGCAACATAAGGAAATGTTTACCTATGTGAATCCAATGGTGAAAGTGGTAATTCTGAATACTAACACTAATATTAAGAAGAAGAAGAAGAAGGGGAAGAAGTTTGTGAGATTTAACAATTTTTGAAGGAAATATTTCTATAATATTACATTCTTCTTTGATTAAAATATAAATATTATTTAACTCTTTCTTCATGATTCACAGTTTTATTTCAATGTACCTGCCAACAGCAATGCTTCCCTCCAGTTCTAATTTGCTTTCATCTAGAAAATCACTTAAAAAACAACTTCTTTACTAAACTTCTCTGACTTCAGTCTTTCTCTCCTTTTAGTCTATCTTGATTACTGATAAAATAATTTAAATTTATTTGTAAAATTAAAGTTTAACTGGACATGGGTCTGAAAGGATCTCCTGTGAATAAACTATATGCTGATTACAGTGACTGCTACCTGATTTCTAACTTGGCTGCTCAAAAATCATTTTTCTCACCTTTTCTTTCCTCTACTGTCTTCTACATAAGAGCAAGTTGAGTTCTGGGCAGGTGAGGTAGGACTATGTATATCACCTTTAATTCAGCAAAAGAGCTATCGTAATAATAATTATATTATAATGATAATATAATATCATATTATAGTAATGGGTTACTAATTATATACTAACCAAAAGCTTTCCTTCCCTGGTACTTCCCTGAAGTAATGCATTGACCTCCATTCTCAGCCCCCACAACCGCCTTATCAAATAGGAAGCAGTTGAGTCTAGAGATTAGACATGCAGCCCCCAGGGTCAGACCACATGGGTTCAAAGCCTGACTCCAAGCAATAACTGCAGAATCACAACTACCCAGACTGCAAAGTGGGGTTGATAACAGTAACTAAGGAAAGACCTGTTGAGAAGGTGAAGTGAGAAAATGCTTGTGAAACCAACAGCGAGATGCTTGGTGTCAGGAAGCACTCAGCAAATGATAATGACCATTATCTCCATTTTACAGGGGAGGAAACTTGAGCCTAGACTAGACAAGCAACTTAAGTAAGTGGTGGAGCAAGGACTCAAAATTAGGTGTGTAATATCCCAGAGTTCATACTCGTAGTCACACAGCGATACTCGCAATTAATATTTAATAGCTGATGGTGAAATCAGGGGAAGGTCAAATTCTTGGACTTTGGACAAGAGTGATAGGATTTATTGCAGAAATGAGACTTCAGTTCAGCATTACATCTGTTTCATAGTCTTCCGGCCAAAGAAATAAAAGGGCATCCATTCCCTCCACTTGTTTCTTAGGCAGAGTGATGCGATGTCTGTGGACTGACCACCTGGAATATGTAGTGAAGAAATTCAAATGCATAATTATTCGAACAAGACACAGTTTAATTCAAAATATGTGCTGGTTTTTAATGTAACTTCTAAATTGTGGTACTCAAATTACTTGGCCATAAAAAAGAATGAAATAAATGTCTCTGTAGCTACATGGATGGACCTAGAGATTATCACACTGAGTGAAGTAAGCCAAAGACAAATAACATATATCACTTATGTGGAATCTAAAACATAATACAAATGAACTTATTTATAAAACAGAAACAGGGCTTCCCTGGTGGCGCAGTGGTTGAGAATCCGCCTGCCGATGCAGGGGACACGGGTTCGTGCCCCGGTCCGGGAAGATCCCACATGCCGCGGAGCGGTTGGGCCCGTGAGCCATGGCCGCTGAGCCTGTGCTCCGCAACGGGAAAGGCCACAGCAGTGAGGGGCCCACGTACCACAAAAAAAAAAACCAAAACAGAAACAGACTCACAGACATAGAAAACAAAGTTATGGTTACTGAAGGGGGAATGGGGGAGAGGGATAAATTAGGAGTATGGGATTAACATTATATGCTACTATATATAAAATAGCTAAACAACATGTATTTACTGTATAGCACAGGGAACTATAGCCAATGTCTTGTAATAACCTATAATGGAAAAGAATTGGAAAAAAAATATATATATATATGTATAACTGAATCAGTTTGCTGTACACCTGAAACTGACACAATATTGTAAATCAACTATACTTCAATAAAAAAATAAAATAAATTCTGGTATTCAAAAGGCATTTCATATGCTCACAAGTATACTAATTTATGATTCTGTTGTACTTTTTAAATGAGGTGATTCAATTAATATCTTCATAAAACAATTAAAAATTCATAAAACATTTGGAAAATGAATTTGAAGTGTTGGGGAGAAATTCAGTTAATTTGCCAAGATAGATTCATATGAGCTTAATTGTGTTATCTTGCTGCTGAAATACTAAAATTTCATGGAAATTATACATTCTAAAAATAAGCCACCCATAAGCCACTAAACTCTAACATCCACTTGAACATACTTCCCTTTTTATTGCAATTTGCTTTTAAGAAAATACTATCCAAGGTAACACTCTGGCACTGTTGGTGGGAATGTAAATTGATACAGCCACTATGGAGAACAGTATGGAGGTTCCTTAAAAAACTAAAAATAGAACTACCATATGACCCAGCAATCCCACTACTGGGCATGTACCCTGAGAAAACCATAATTCAAAAAGAGTCATGTACCACAATGTTCATTGCAGCTCTATTTACAATAGACAGGACATGGAAGCAACCTAAGGTGTCCATCGACAGATGAATAGATAAAGATGTGGTACATATATACAATGGAATATTACTCAGCCATAAAGAGAAATGAAATTGAGTTATTTGTAGTGAGGTGGATGGACCTACAGTCTGTCATACAGAGTGAAGTAAGTCAGAAAGAGAAAAACAAATACCGTATGCTAACACATATATATGGAATCTAAAAAAAAAAAAGGTTCTGAAGAACCTAGGGGTAGGACAGGAATAAAGATGCAGAGGTAGAGAATGGACTTTAGAAAATGGGGAGGGGTAAGGGTAAGATGGGACGAAGTGAGAGAGTGGCATGGACATATATATACTACCAAATGTAAAATAGATAGCTAGTGGGAAGCAGCCACATAGCACAGGGAGATCAGCTCGGTGCTTTGTGACCACCTAGAGGGGTGGGATAGGGAGGGTGGGAGGGAGACTCAAGAGGGAGGGGATGTGGGGATATATGTATATGTATAGCTGATTTACTTTGTTATAAAGCAGAAACTAACACACCACTGTAAAGCAATTATACTCCAATAAAGATGTTAAAAAAGAAAAGAAAATACTATCCACAAGTTATCTAATTCAATGAAGCACAATGAGTCAGAAATACATTTTTTAAATAACATCATCTTCTTGCCTGCCAGATGCCTGAAGCCCAGAGATGAGGTCAGTCCTTGGGCATTATTAATCAATTTTATTTAATTTTCATAAATTTCCTAAGGGCAGTGCTTGAAAGGCATGAATTTAGTCCAGCACTACTTTCTTTCTTTCTTTTTTTTTTTTTTTTTTTTTTGCGTTACGCGGGCCTCTCACTGTTGTGGCCTCTCCCGTTGCGGGGCACAGGCTCTGGACACACAGGCTCAGCGGCCATGGCTCACGAGCCCAGCCGCTCCGCGGCATGTGGGATCTTGCCGGACCGGGGCACGAACCCGTGTCCCCTGCATCGGCAGGCGGACTCTCAACCACTGCGCCACCAGGGAAGCCCCAGCACTACTTTCAAAAGCAAAAGCTGTCCCAGAATACCTCTCATACGCTGCTTGTCCAGTGTTCCTCAACCAAAGGAAATATTCTAACTGTTCAACATATTTCAATAGACAGCTGCAGTCACATTTTTGGTTTTGAACTAGACAATCTCTTCAACGAGGTGGACAAAACCAAAACAGGCTGTGTCCCTTCATAACTTTCCCTGGCAGGTTACTTTTAAATGTTTAAAGAGCCCCCTCCCTATACTGCCAAAGTCGTTAGCAAGTGGCCATCCACTGTTTCTCTTTGTTCGCCCCACTCACTTCCTTCTTATTTTTCTTTACTGCAGCTTATACCCCTCTACTCTGATGTAAAGTTTCCTCTGAGTGTGGTTCCTGGGCCACCTGCACCATAATTACTCAGTGGAGGAGGAGGGTGGTTGTTAATAAGAAACAGATTTCTATGCCCCATCAAGTCAGAATTTCTGTCAAGGGTGCCCCACAGAGCTCTATTTTTATCAAGCAGCCTAGGAGATCTTTATGCACATTGAAACTTGAGACTCACTGCATCAGATAAAACTGCTCTAAGACAGTTACAAATAACCCCCTAAATACCTGCCTTGATCAGCTGAACAGTGCCTACTTTAGAACAAACTCCTGCTTTGCTCTAAATGAAGTAGAGGCATTTCCTTTTTCCTCCCACTTCCCTCACCTTGCATCTTACCTATTACTTTTCTGTCTTGTAACATACTTTTATTCCATGGGACACATTTCTTTCAAGGCTTCATTTAAGGCTTAATCTGAGCACTGTGTCTACACTCCATCCACTTTCACCAGGGTATCAGACTGTGATTTCTCACTCAGTAGTTCCAAGGCTAATAACTACTGTATATCTTTCCCACAAGTATCAGCTCCAAGTAAATTCATTCATTCATTCATTTATTCAACATTATTTATGAAGCTCCTACTTCCTGCTAGGAACTAGTGAGCAAAGACACGGAGGATATTGATCTTTTGAAATTTACCTTCTGCTAGAGGCAGGAGGTTGAGCACAGAGGTACTAAGATACTAAACAACTAACTGCACAAATATATCATTAAAACTGCGGTAAGTGCTACAAATACGAAATACAACAGAGGTGGTTATGCATTTTTTGGCAAAAATATCTCAGAAGTGGTGGTGTGTCCTTCTCAGTACATCAGGAGACACTGATTTGCCCTGTTATCAGCGATGTTTACTCTGATCACCTAAGTTATGTCTGCCATGTTTCTCCCCTGTAAAGATACTATTTTTCCTTTTGTAATTACAAAGTGTCTTATAGGGAATTACTTTGCCAATATGCAAGTATACTTTTGCCCATTCATTTTAGCATCCAAAGATTATTCTTTTCTGAAGTGATTATTACTGTGGTGTTTGAAAATGGTGAATTTTCTATTTCTATCCTTCTTTCTATATTTATTAGTTTAGTTGGAGTTTTTGTTGAAGGTTGTTTAATTTTTTGTACAAAATTTTAAAATTTTAGGCTGTCAAATGGATCTATTTTTTTCTTTTATGATATCTGGATTTTTCATCATTCTTTAAAAGGTCTTCAAACTGACTGATGATAAAAATTTTTTTTAAATATGTCTACCAATCTTTTCTCCTAGTAATTTTATGGTTAGTTATTTTTGAATAAATACCGTTGATCTGTGTGGAATTTATTTTTATGTAAGTAGTATGACAAGGATACAGATTCTTTTTATCATTAGGCAAAAAGACCCTGAATCTCTTCAACTTTGCTTAGCTTCTTATTTAATTCTCAACTCTGCTCAATAAGGTGATCTGCCCAAACTAGGAACTAAGTACATATTTATTAAATTGAAGTAGTCTCTGTTAATTATACCTCAATGAAGCTGAAAAATAAAAGTCTGGGAGTGATGGATAAACTTACATAGAGAAGAGATATCGGCAATTCAGAGAGGAGGCAAGTATGCAACTGTGTTTGAGATACCCCAGGACTGGACTGAGAGTGGTAAAAAGAATGTAGAAGGATAAATAGCTATTGGGAGCGATTCTGAGGGAAAAAAAAACATAGAACCTGGAAGTTAAGTGGACAGACAGGGATATAGGAGCGTAAGTAGGCAAAGATACTGCAAATGTTGGCATCTAAGGGAAGTGGAGATGGTGATGCTTCTGACTTCAAGAGAAAACTTCTCCTGTATCTCAGTGAATGGCATCAACACCCAATTACACACAACCTGGCAAAACTTGGAAACAGTCACCATGCATTGTCTCCCTCCCTCAACTCCACATCCATTCTACCACTTATAGTTGCTGAGTCACCCTCCAAGATGTCTCTCAAATCTGCATTTTCTCACCATCTTTCCTTACAGTACCCAATCTGTGTCACCCTTTACTCTGTCTGCATCGCTCGAATAGCCTTCTAATTGGTCTATTTGTTTCCATCATGCTCCCCTTTGTTTAATTCTATATACAACACGTATGCTATTCAGATATTGTCATTTCTTCACTTAAAACCCTTTAATAGCTTTCCATCACTGTCAATATCATGCATCTTTAATAGGTCCCACAAAGCTGGGTCTGATCCAGCTGCCAACCCACCAGCCTTCTATTCACCCTCATTTCACACTTCTACTTCCTCTGTATCTTTCCAGTGTTAGTTTAAGCTTCTCTTCCTCAGGCAGATATTTTTGACCACTTCCAAACTAAGTCACACTCTTGGTCATATACTCATGAAGACATATCATACAAACCCAAACTGAGGGATTTTCTACAAAAAGAACTGGCCAGTGTTCTTAAAAAGTGTCAAGATGATGAAAGACAGAAAGACTGAAGGAATGTTTCAGATCAAAAGGGACTCAGGAGACATGACAAAAAATGCCATGTGTGATCCTGTATGGGATCCTGGACCAGAAGAAGGACACTGGTGAAATGTGAATAAGATCTGTAGATGAGACAATATAGTATTGTAACAATGTTAGTATCCTGATTTTGATAACTACCGTGATTATATTAACTGTTAATATTTGGGGAAATGGGTAAAAAGGATACACAGAAATTCTGTGTACTATTTTTGCAATTTTCTGGAATTCTGAAATTATTTTAAAATTAAATATTTTTAAAATGTTCAATTAGTACCTTAACGATCCCTTCAACAAGTAAAATGACAACAAAAAGAAAAAAGTTTGCATCATATGCAACATATATAATATTGATTATGTCTAAACTATAGGGCATATTTGCAGAACAGTAAGAAAGAGATACAAAGTTGAATAAAAATCGGCAAATGGAATGAACACGTCATGAGAGAAATATAAATGGCTAAGCAGCACGTGAAAAATATTAATTTCACTAGTAATTAAGAAACTATGGATTTGAAATGGTATTTCCACTTATTTGATTGATAAAATTTACATGATTGGTCATACTTAATATGGATGAAGACTGGAAGAGAAATTGGCAATTAAAAAAATAATACACATTCCTGTTGACCAAGCAATTCTAAGTTTCCCCCATAGACTGTCCTGCCCAAATAATACACTAATACACACACACACACACACACACACACACACACTCTCTCACACACACACTTGCTCCCACTGTAGCATGGCTTAAAAATATTACAATTTTGGAAATTAAAATACACAGCCATCAAAAGGAGGTTAAAAGAATCTGTACAGGAAATGAAGCCACTAGAAAAGACTTACATCTATACGTGCTGAACCAGGAAGTTGTCCGCATTACAGCATTAAGTGAAAAAAAAAAGCAAGTTGTAAAAAGCATATAACGTATGACTCCCACATATGTATTTAATGTATGTTGGCATTTGCAAGAAAGGTATCTGAACAACATGCACTGGATTTTTCTCAGCTGTTCTCTCAAGGATGAAATCATGAAGGATTTCATATTTAACTTCTTCATTTCGGTACAATTTGTTACAAGTATGTATCACTTCATTATGACAAATTATACTGTTTTTAAAGCCTATACATTCTCAGTAGGTAGCTCCAGATTTGAAGCCTAGCCCTGCCAGTTTCTAGATGTGTGGATTTTGATCAATGACTCCCTGAGTCTGTTTCCCTTGTCTAACGTGAGACCCTTGCCTCACAACGTTATGAAGGTAGTGGTAGTTGAAACAGTTATTCAAGGGCTTTCTAAACCCAGAAAGGCTATCTGGCCTGATGACTGGGCAGCCTTGGTGTCACACCATAACATGCAGCTGCTGGAGAGCAGTTTATTGGCTATAGACCTTCAGGAAAACAGCACAGGAGAACACTGCTGCATGAACCCTTCAGTCAGTCCTGCCAAATTCAAAGCCCCAAGTGCTCACCCTGCTCCCTTCTGCCTTTCCTTAATCCTCTCTTCTGGACCACGTACCATGTGTCCCTAGCACAAGAGTAAGGCTTGTTTGCATCAGGTTAGTCCCCTGCTCAAAAAAGCAACTGATAACCTAGTGTCTACCCGAAGAGGTCTAAACACCCTTGCTGGCCCTCAGTGCTGTGTACTATTAGACTTTGCTTTCCACTGCTTCCCAATATAGAAGACTTGCCCTACTTTTCTTTTTGATCAAACCCTCTCTGCCCTATCCCAACATCTGTCGTTCAGAAGGAGGTGCAACATTCTTTCCTGCCAACTCTGTGGTTTTCTGATTTCGTCCACCTGAAAACAGGTATTAATAAGAAAATTAAACACAGTGTTGGGTGCCATTATAAAAACTCCAAGGCAGCCTTGATGGCTATGTCATTCCATAAAAATGTATATGAAAATCAGAGGAATAAATGCATAAAACTTAAAAACAGAAGCACAAATTTGCATATAAAATTAGATTTAGCTCCTAAATAGGTTTTTCTCTAAGTATGGTTTATTGACCACCTGCATCAGAATCCTCTGGAAAGGCTGTTAGAAGAAGGCTCCCAGGCCCCGCCCAAACTTACTGAATAATAACCTACGGGGGTGGCACGGAAGTGATTCTGGTTTTTTGAGACTAGTTTGCGATGCACTGCCCTAGTTACCTTTCTAAGTCTTTCAATAATATTACACTTGACAAAAGACAAAGAACCTTGATGCCATAAGAATGTGATGGTCATTTACATTTCTTTCAAAAGCCACATTTGAATTTCTTGAACTTTTCAATACTTGGACAAAAAAAAGTTCCACACCCACCAATGATTGTAAGTGATTTTCATCTTTTTTTTTTTCCTTAAAGTACTATATTGATTCAGTAAGCAGTTTCTCTGCCCCATTTTTACAAAAACAGGAACGTATGAAGGATTTATTCCAGGCTTCTCTTTCCTAATCTCATTCCATCTACCACTTCCAATTGTTCCTCTTGTTAAAGAAAATTTATGCTGTGGAACAGTTTGTAAACCAACCTATCAAGGACAAAACAGATTGGAAAAGGAACTGAAGTCAATCTGTCAGAAGACTGAAGCATGAACCCACAGGCATAAAGGCCTCTCCATATTTCTTCTCAGTGGTTGAAATGCATACTTCCGGTGTTAAAAGACAGGGCTCCAGCAACAGGTTAAATAAAATTATACGGTCCTTAGATGAGCTGAATTTAAACTTGATCACCATCACTGACTGCAGTTTTCTTTATGCCTTTAATGAAAAGGTGCACAGTTGATTACTGTCCTAGCCACTCAAGTTTGAAGTAACACTCCCAAAAAAGACCCACAGTGGAGTTTCCCCCAGTACCTGCAAAGGCAAAACAGGCAGGCAGCGTTAACTGGGGACTGGAAGGGTTAAAAATGAGTCATCACTGGCCTCCTGTTTCCAATAAACTAGGGTCAAATCAAGTCAAGCAACCAAAAGGAATAATTTGTGATGAGTCCCTGAACAGCTATCTCTTGTATGAGGCTGGGCTGAATCTTTGGTTCATTTACGGTGAAAGCACTGAAACCTAAGTGTAGCAAAAATTTAAAATCAAAAGACCGAATTCACCAAAACTCAAACTTAATCAAGTTTAAACTCACAAAATCTTAAAATAGTTCCTTTAAAAGAAACTGGACTTTAGTTAAATAATTATGTAATTTGCACAAAAGGGTAAAATCAGACTGTGTTTTTAAAAATGAGATTTAAAAAATCTTCCTCAACTAAACAGTATCTGTGAACTTTACACAAGACCAAGAAAAGGTTTTGCCTCCTTAGAAAAAAACAATACTAGTTACAGATTTCTGAACTTTATTTATGAGAATCAAGAATTATAGGGACTAATGCAATGTTAAAATATTGAAATCAGTGATGACACACACCTTGCTAAGGAAGTGCTGGAGGCATGCAGAATGTTTGATTCTTTGTTGCTGCAGCAGTCTTCCCACCTATAATTAAAATCTGGCCTCTCTTTTTTTTTTTTTTTAATTGAGGTATAGTCGAAGTATAATATAATGTTAATGGCAGGTCCAATAATAAAAACGCCTGGCCTTTTATAATTACACGTAATTATGTCAAGTCAAAGAACAGCTAAAATTTACTCTGCTTTTACTCTATAAAATATTCTGAATAAAAATGGTTATGAAATGTCATCATAACTTCACCATGGCTTCTGAATGGGAGATATATAAGACTCTGAGAGTGTGGACAAAGGTGGATGGCATAGAAGTTTTTCAGAATACTGATACCTTTCCAATAATATAATGTACACATACTCATTCATAACATCTCTCTTCTCCAGTGATTCTTTACATCTAATGTAAATGTCTCCCTAATATGTGTTATACAGTATGTATTATATTACATATAATATGTAGTATAATGTATATATTTTATAATACATACCTTATATATAATGTATACATTATATTATGTATACACGACATACACTGTATAAAATGCATCTAATATATATTATATAGCTAAATAATATTACATCACACAATATATATAAAACATATAATGTATATATTGTACATTATATTAGGGAGACATATCCTGCTGCCTCCAGCGAAGGATCACTAGGTACAAGGAAAGATATTACAAATGAATATAATATGTATTGCATATGTCAACTGTTAGGCAAAAACAAAAAATAACCTATCTTTAAAGCATATGTGAAAACACAAATTGGACCCCTTCTTAAAGTATTTAATGAAACACATTTACAAAATACCCAAACATCAAGGAAAAACAGCAAACGTTTTGTACAATAATCTGGGTACTAATTCTATCTATGTAGGAGATGACAAACTCTGCAGTGGAAATGACTGGAGCCCTGGATCTCATTAGGACAAGCCCCCACTTTTCTCTCCCCAGTCAGTGTCCCCAGCACCTGGCATGTGATCAGGGATACACACAAGTTAGGCAAGCAAACACCGGAGTCGGATTGTCTGGGTTTGATGCCCAGCTCTATCACTCTATCCCAGCCTATGGCCCCGAGTGAATTACCTGGCCTTTTTGTGCCTCAATTTTTTAATCTGCAAAATGGCACCTATTCCATAAGGTTGTTTTATGAATTAATAACAATAGTAACAACTAATACATGTAGCAGTTAACCTTGTGCCAGACACTTCTCAGTACTTTTCGTTTATACCTATTTATTCATTTAATCCTTCCCCAAACCTTATGAGACAGAAACTAATATCCCAATTGAAAGATGAAGAAACTGAAGCTCAGAGAAGTTAGTAACTTAATCAAGGACCCACAACTCGTAAATGGCAAAAAGAATTCATGTTCCCAACCACTCCATCATCCTTGAGATAACAAATGTAAAGGCTGAGTACAGTGCCTGGCATATAGCACATGTTTAATAACTAGTATTTATTAATAAGTATTTGTCAAACGTTTGCAAGATTCTGAGGTTACACCAGGGCTCGGCAGGAAAGAATGCTGTGATCAACTGGTGAGGTGTTCCGTGGATGTGGAATACGTGTGTGATCACACTATGCCCCAGGTTTACGATTCCTCTTCCACATAAAACAAAGAATCCTGATGTCTGGCTGTCTGAAGTTTTCACTTCTTCATCTCAGTGTCTCTGGGATCTTATGTCAGGCTGTCATTATCTGACATCACATTTCACCTCCACTCTCTCCTTCTGTTAACCCACTCACTCCCCATCCAACTGCCCAAGTGCTCTTCCAAAAAGATGCTTTCATTACATACTCCTTTCAAGGAACCTACCTTGAATTGGCTACTTGATCTAAATCAAAATTCCACCCCCTTGCTTTCAAGGGACTTAATGAGACATGGAAGGAACATGCCTTTAACTCTAGTTCAAGGGCTCAGGTGCCTACTTATCAAATGAATACTTGATAAGAATGGCCATGTTTCATTATGCAGAGAATAGCAGTAGTGTTTGTGTTACTTCACAACAGTAATAAGCAATTTTTAAATTTTATTTATTTTGGACACAGCCCAACAGGAAAACCTTTTGAAATGTTTAAGGATCTCATTTGATTTTTATTCAGGATGAAACAAGCTTGATTGGAGGACAAAAAGGGAAGAATATCAGAGAAAAATCTGCATTATTATATGCACCATAATGTTAATATCCAGACAAATTTCAGTCAGCTTTCTAATCGTTCATCCTGAAATTAGATCATGAATCATAATCACAGGGTAAACCTCCAATGACTGGGGACGTTAAGTCAGAGCTATTTAAAAAAAAAAAAAAAACGGAAGGCATAACACTCTTCATATTCAAGATCATACAATGCACTCATTTATTTTGAAAGGCTAGCTAGAGTTAATCAAAACATACGAATTACTGGTGTTTATATCAAGGGGCTGCTTTTAATAAATACAAGTTACTCAGTAGCCAGTGGTCTGAATTAATGTCTGTAAGCCAACCACATCAATGGACAAACATAACATGGATTTAATTTAAAATTTAGAAAGAAAATCAAATATGAACTTTGAAGACTTAGCAATTTGCCAAAAGTTTAACTGGCTTTTCTACTCAACATGAGGAGATGAAGGATTGTACTAGAAGTTCATCTAATTTGCTTAGAAATGCAACTAATTTCTGACAAAAGGCATATCCAGATGCAGCTACATCTAGATCATTCCTGAGTTGAACATTACGATGTCAACTCAGGATTTCTGAATGTACACTCAACACATCCAACTGGACAATTCACATGTTCAGATAGCTGAAATAAGCAAGTCAGTAAGTACCAATACAGTGGTTTTTTCTTTGTTTGGTTTGGTTTTGTTTTAGCGGGATCGTTATTGTTCCTTCAGTTGAGGAAGTTGGTCTTAGTTGACTATCAATTGGCTCCAATTTAATGTTTGATGTTTGATGATTCATATAAAGTTATGGCTAAAAATAATCAATACTAGAAGAGGTGATGTAGTAAGGTTGGGAAGATTCTAGAATTGGTATTCATTTAACAAATATTTAATGGGCAGCTGAGATCCATTAGCCCTCAGGGGTAGAGAACTGACTCTCACATTTTCAAGGATGACCATGAGTCATTTCCCGTAGTTTCAATTGAAGCTACTCCTAAATCTTTCACAGGGGAGAGAAAAAAATGCTAGGATTAGACAGAATCACAAACCCAGTGGTTTATAAGTGTGTCTAATTGGTAAATGTATCCTCCCTGAAGGCACATGGCATTTTCTGGGCAGCATCTACTATTTCTTCTACCCCTCCGATCCTGAGCAAGAATTACCAGGTTTTGCTTCTCTATAAAAGGCAACCTCGCTCTCTGGATTGTAGCTGTAAGTAGTCTTGGGAAGAGTCCTTGAAGGAGGAATGTGATCGAACTGTGTTAAGACCTTTGTGCCGAAAGTAAACAGAGGTAACTATTACTAACAATTCTTTATTTTTTATCAGTCCTTCTCAGAAGCTAATCCCCAAAACAGTCTCCTCTCCAGGAAATAATCTCTCTGCTGAGGACACCCTTGGGACCACGATGCTCCCACTTCTCCCTCCAAGCCTTTCAATGGGAATGAGTCCTATAAAACAGAGCAAAAGTATGCAACAAACTGGCCCTAAAGACCACAATATGGGTAAAGGACTTGGATTCTCTGCCTGCTGATTTAAATGGTGCTTATGTTACAAAAGACTGTAAGAAAACACGTTTCTTCTTAAAATTCCCAAGAACCAGCTAATACATAAATTACAGGTGAAGTAGTATGTTCAAGAGCAGATTCCCAAGAGGCAAGCAATTTGCTGTACACATGCTTGAACAGAAAACAAGCAGCCTGTTCATTTTCCAGGGAGATTCTAATAACATTTCATGCCTTTGAATGAAGATGTAATGGAGCAAACGGTAAACAAGAGGTACCTACTTCCCAGTGCCTTCCCAAAGGCATTGACTCAGTATTAAAAAGAAACATAGATATTTACAGTGTAGCTATAAAATGTCTACAATAATAGAGTCACAGAGTACATTTTTTATACGTATATATTTTAAAACAGAGTACCTTTTTGAAGTTCAATTTAGCATCCATCCCACAAACATAAGACTGCCAACTGAAACAAGATCTGGAAAAGCATAGAAGATAGTGGCTTAAACTCTGTGTAAAACAACCATAGAAAACTACTCCCCGAAACTTGAAACAGAAAATCAAACATTCACATGTAATTGAACGGCTGGAACAAATCTGCCATATTGACCTTGACAGGGCCTTGAATCATGAGATCATAAATCAGCATCCTGGTGATATCCATTATAAACTTAGAAATGCCTTAAAACCTAAGACTTCATTTTATTCTCAGTGATTAGCAGGATGTTTGGAAAGCACTGTGCTCTCTGGGGCTTACTTTGAAAGATTCAAAGATTCGAACACCGATTTCCAGAAGGCCACCCCCAAGCCACCCAGACACTTAAGATTTTCTTCAATCCTCTCGATCAGGTTCTGTTTCCTGAATTACTTATTGTTTATTTATTTATTTTCAAATTTCAGTAATTACAGCACCTTAGGCTCTTGGCTATCAGCGGTGTGGCTTGTTTCAGAGAGTTCTGGAAAATTATGTTTTAGTGACATTCCACTTCTTTGTGTGTTTCATTAAAGGCTCTCCGTTAAGGCTTATAAATTATTCAGGTGAGGGAAAATGCCTTATGAGTGGCTCATAAACGGCGTAACAGTGGCTCATAAACGGCGTAACAGTAAGCATCATCTAGAAAGGCATGACACACGGTCCTGCAAGGACGCCTGTTTTTCCAACCGCCGCCCCTTCCCTCCCCACACCACGCACCCCCAAAGACAATGCGGGGGGTCTCTCTGAACGCCGACACCATCTCCGAGGCCGCGCCCCAAGCCTAAACCAGAAACACCCGCGTGGAGGTAGATCACTGCGGGCGTCCCACCCTGCCCCCAGGAGCCACGGCTTCCTGCTTTCCCCATCAAGGTGAAACTAACCCCTCGGAGCCCGCTGCGGGGCGGACAGAGGCAACGCAGGTTGAGGCAGCCGACCGCAGGACTCGCAGGAAGGAAGTGAGCGGCCGCAAAGCGCATTTTCCTCCCGCGGAGCAAGCCCGGGACAGGACGTCGCCAGCGGAAGAGGGGCCGGCGCGCGCCAGGCCACCGGGCACACGCGTCCGCCGTGCACACTTGCCTGTGCCGGTGCGCGCACACACGCACAGACACACACACACGCGCGCGCGCGCCTACTCACCAGCAGCCCCTGATGTCTGGAGCCCGCGTGGGATGGCGACTGCAGCGGCTGTCCCCGCGCCTGCCGTGTGGCCTTGGCATCCGTCTGGCCGCTGCAGCCCGGGCCGCGGTGGCTTTTGCTAGAAGGCACTGCAGTAGGGTGATAGGGCACCCAGCGAGCAGGCGCCCGCTCCCTTCACTCTGCCGACCCTCCTCCGCTTCTCTGCGGACTGATGGAGCTTTGCTACCTTCACTCGTTTGGCTTCTGTGCGTTCCTCTCTTCCTCCTCCCTTCGCTGCCGTAGCTCCCCAGCGCCCAGCGCAGAGAGCTCCCTCGAAAACCCACGCGCAGGCCTGGCGATCCCGAGCCTGCAGCAGCCGTCCCTGATGCCGCCGCCGCCGCCGCAGGAAAATAAACTGTCACTGCGATGGTCCCGGCCTCCTCTGCCCCGGCCCCTGGGTGCCGCCTCCGCCTCTGCCTCCGCCCCTTCCTCGGCGGCGGCCTCCCGTGTTCCGCAGAAAACGCTCGCGGGTGGAAGCAGGTCCCCGCGGTTCGGCCTAGAGCGAATGTGAAACAATCGGGTGCGACTTTCTCTTCTGAAACCCTGCCCGTCCCCTTCTCAGCCCAGAACCACGTGAACTCTCATTTCGCTCCACCATCAGTTTCACTGAGGGGGACCAGAGTGGGTGCCTTTTAAGTGCACACGTGAGGTGATACAGCTGGATTTGACCGTGAACTCGCATCGCAGTCAGAGGAAGGATAGGGTTTTCGTGAAAATCCCACTTACACCGTATTAGGAATTCCACCTTGAGATTTATCCATAACCCCCCCCACACACCGTGAAACAGTTTAGTCCTCTTCCCCTCTCCCCGCTCTGTGTCCTGGGGTAATGCAGGCTATTATGATATCTTTGGGATATTATATTATTATCATGTGCAGTGTTTTTAGTATGGTCCTGGCACTGAGCCAGGCACTCTACATGAAATCTTATTTCATCCCCTCCACAGCCCTTATAAAGGGTACTCTTACTTTTCCCATGACTGAGGCACAGAGGAGCAAGGTAATTTGTCCCAGGTGACCCACCTGGAAAGTTGTAGAAGTTAAGATTTAAATTCTGATCAGACACCAAAGGCTATTCCTATTGGCTTTTAATGTGTAAATCTCTGAATGTGTAAACATTATACAAACACTACTACTTCTGAGTGAAATACAGACATTTTTTTACTTTTTCTGAGTTTGGTTGGGAGGTTACTTCCAAGAGAGGGAAGTGACTGCAGAGAGAGGAAATGGAACATGAACTTTTTCTAACCTGCTTTTCTTCAGGAGACCAAACTTCTAGCCCTGGTTCTGTCATCAAATGAGCTGTTTGGCTTAAGGCATTTCACCCTCTTAGGCCTCATCTCCCTGCACTGGCTTTTGAAATGGAGAGGTCTGACTATTACAGGCAGCCTGCAGCCTTGATTTTTAAGAAGCAGTGGTATCATTGTTTTTTCTAATTTTGAATTTGAGTCTAAATTTTAACAAAAATTCAGACTTTGGGCATGTGCTGGAAAGTTGGAAGGACTGGCAACTTTTGCTTCATGGTGGGTTCTAGCAGCCATCAGCTAGAACTAAGTAGTAGGTGTATCCTTTAGACTGGGAAGATGCTCTTCAGTTTTCCCCAGTCCCCACCACTCCTATATGCCCCATCCCCTGACATTGAGGATATGGTAGACATTTGAGTGTGTAGTTCAGAACTAGATAATCTCATGACCTACTAGACAATCTAAAATTCAGTGATAATTAAGAAGATTAATCAGGGGCTTCCCCAGTGGCCCAGTGGTAAAGAATCCACCTTCCAATGCAAGGGAGGCAAGTTAGATCCCTGGTTGGGGAACTAAGGTCCCACATGCTGCAGGGCAACTAAGCCTGCATGCCACAACTACTGAGCCTGCACGCCTCAACTAGAGAGACCACGTGCTGCAAAACTACAGAGTCCACATGCTCTGGAGCCTGTGTGCCACAACTAGAGAGAGAAAAACCCGCATGCCACAACTAGAGAGAAGCCTGTGTGCTGCAACGAAAGGTCCCACGTGCAGCAATGAAGATCCCGCGTGCAGCAACTAAGACCACAGGCAGCCAAAAAAAAAAAGATTAATCAGATTCCTAAAAAGTATTATGAAACAAAGAATGCACATAAATGTTTATAGTGGTCATTGATCATAGTCTTGTTGCCTAGAATCCCAAACTCTCATAAAAGGCAAAATAGCTCAGCACTCACTGTCTCCTCCCCTTAGCAGCAAGCATCATGGGACCTAAGTTCAGCCAATCAGAGTCTCCTACCCAAGTCTCTGAATCTGCAGTCTGATTCAAAGGGACATTTTAGAAATAATACCATTATCTGTGGAGTAGCTTTCGTGCCCATAGACAGCAGTGCCAGCAGTCAGAGGTGGGACTGTCCAATGGCAGTACCAGTGGTGTCCTAAGTGGGCTGCTTGGGTGGTGTGGCCTGTTCTGATTCCAGCTACCAAGCTGCCCTGCCTGTTTCATGAGCCGGATTCTCCAACCTTTCTGTCTCTTTGGTATTCTATGTAATGGCCTTCCAAGACATTTCTCTTCTGCTTAAGTTAACCAGAATTGGTTTTAGTGTTTGCCATGAGAACTCTGACACAGTGAGGTTGGGTTGATCCAAGCTCTGCCTCCCTTTCATTAACTGAATTAGTGAAAAGTGGGCACAGAAATATTTATACATCTTTTATCTTAGAGAATTTTAAAGTGTTCTATAATTTTGCTTGCACTTTTAAAGATTCTATTTCAATATAAATCCCTTTAAAAGATAGATTTTTTTTGCCTTTATCAATTATATTAACAAAGATTGTATATAAATAAACATTGCCCATCAATACTGGTGAGGATGCAATGAAATGAGCCCCCTCATCTGGTGGTATAATTTGGATACGCTGCCAGGGAAGGAATTTATCAGTATGTTAACAGAAGCTGTAAAATACACACATCCCTTTGCCCAAAGTAATTTCACTTCCAGGAAGCAATGTATCCTAAGGAAATCTGAAATGAGGAATCAGATTTTTCCACTGGGATATTTATCACCAACTTTGGGCATTAGAGTTATGTTTATGATGAAGCTGCTTATGATACAATGTTAAATAAATAAGAATGATACAAAACTGCAAAAACATATAATCTCAAATAGGTAAAAACACAGGGAAACATCTAGGAGAATTTATTAAAATTATCCCTAGAGATTAGTTATAGGCAATTATAATTGCCTTCTTTATACTTTACTGTAATTTAAATTTTCTATAAAGGGCATGATTTCATCTTCTTTAAGGAAAAAAAGATTTCATAATTAAAAATAAACAATATTGGAAGCCAGAAAAATATAAGGTTGTATCTATCACAGTGCCTCATTCAAAATAGGTACATAATAAATGTTTGAGAAAAGGACAAAGGTAGGAATAAAGAAGAGAGAGAGGAAAAAATGAAGGACACACTATTTCACAAAGAAGAGTGATGAATTAAGGGACTCCCCTGTCTTTTGTTTAGTTGATGGTACATATAGAAACAAGACATTACATTCTAAATTGCTTTATTAAGTAATGCTGCATTTGAGTATTTCCCAAATGCGATAAGTGGCAAAACATTAATACCTTTCTCACTGTATAAGTAACAGGGAGTCAGCACTCAAAATTCTCTCCCGTTCCACAACATCAGAGATAGATCTGTTCAGAGAAGCTGGATGAGCACAGGGTGCTGGTATTCAAGAAAAAGAGGCAACCTCTTGCCTCTGATTGGCCATCACATGGAGGTCTGCCACTCTCCTTGGGGCACCCAAAAGTCCACGAGTTTGGAGTAGTCTTTATTCTCCCCATCAGTCGACATCCTAAGAGAATCTTATTTGTTGGAACTGACAGTACCAGGAGAAAGTGGGCAGTGTTGAATTTACATTGATTGAGGAACTGAAATTAATTTGTACCCTCCTGTAATTGTTTGGTGTTTGCACATAAAATGGTGCTCCTTGGGGAAATAATCGCCCTTACAGGAGGTCCTTGCTGAGACCAGATGGACTGGAGTTCTTGTTCTTTGTTTCACAGATTTAGAGTTTCCTGGCTCTGGATTATCTTTAAAATCAAGGGAGAAGGGCTTCCCTGGTGGCGCAGTGGTTGAGAGTCCGCCTGCCAATGCAGGGGACGCGGGTTCTTGCGCCGGTCCGGGAAGATACCACATGCCGCGGAGCAGCTGGGCCCGTGAGCCATGGCCGCTGAGCCTGCGCGTCCGGAGGCTGTGCTCCGCAACGGGAGAGGCCACAACAGTGAGAGGCCCGCGTACCTACAAAAAAAAAAAAAAAAAAAAAAAAAAAAAAATCAAGGGGGAGAATGAATTAAAATACCCAACTCATTCTATTAGAAGAAAAATTCATCTCATAGGTTGTGTACTTAAAAGCATGTACCTCAGAAATTACTATATTCTTAAAAACATGTGTTCTTAAAACTCTGGGGTTTGCTTTCGTTTATACCAATAATTCTCAAAGTATGGAAGTGACCCTTGAAATCTTTTCAGACAGTCAAAACTATCCAGTCTACTCAGCAAGGTCAAAACTGTTTTCATGAAAACACAAATCCATTCTTTGACTTTTTTTTTCATTCTCTCATGAGTTTGCAGTGGACTTTTCCAGAGCTACATGGATGACGTTGCCACAGCTAGAATGCAGGTGCAAGTGTGAGAATCCACTCATCTCTTATGAAGCCAGATGTGAAAGAGATTTGTAATAATATAAAACAGTGCCAATTTTCTCACTAGTTTTTGTTGTGTCTGGGAAAAATATCATTACATTGTAATGAAAATGAGATGTTTAGTTTAACGTGTAATCAGTTTATTATTTTTAATAGATTGATAAATATTTTAAGTTTCTCTATATTATTTTCTAGTATAGTAAAAAATGGATAGATATAACTCACTTAAATGAAAGCTCTCTAGAGTCCATGATAGTTTTTAAGATTAAGACTGTATAGGTGCACACCTGAAACTAACACAACACTGTAAATCAACTATACTTCAATAAAAAATAAATTTAAAAGAAAAAGACTGGGGGCTTCCCTGGTGGCGCAGTGGTTGAGAGTCCGCCTGCCGATGCAGGGGACGCGGGTTCATGCCCCGGTCCGGGAGGATCCCACATGCCGCGGAGCGGCTGGGCCCGTGAGCCATGGCCGCTGAGCCTGTGCGTCCGGAGCCTATGCTCCGCAACGGGAGAGGCCACAACAGTGAGAGCCTCGCGTACCACACACACACACACAAATAATAATAATTAAAAAAAAGAAAAAGACTGTATAGAATCCTGAGACTGAAAAGTTTGCAAAAACCACTAATCTGTGCCATTAAGGAACTAATAAGCTCTGAATAACCTATTTTTTCCTCAAACCTCGTTGAGGAATTATAACTGTGGCAACTAGCCTGTGTCAGCAAATGCAGGAAGCAAGTGCTTCAAAAATGGAAAGTGCAGGTACGTTTGACCTTTTCCACTCCTGAGATTTATTTTGCTGCTCTCTTCCTGTTAATTACTTAGGCTTGGAGAATTCTATGTCCATTATGTTCTCATATCCAGCATACTGGATATGAGGTGAGGTTTCAGAATTCCTGGAACCTCATCCCACTGAGCCTAGTGTTTCCATCAAAACATGGGAATGTTGGCCATGTTACAAAGGTAGCTGGGAAGCTCTTAAGGTAGTTATGAAGCTGATAAATAAGAAAGCATTTTGGAAATTACAATGTGCTTTACAGATATAAGGCTTACTACTACTTAACATTTCAACATCCAGACAGACATTTGATGAAAATGTGAACTCTCTCTTCAGCTGACATTATTTAATCTCTTGGATTTAGGTACATAAGATATTGATAAATGCGGAACAAATAGTAGTAGTGTTTGGAGCAATAGATCTTTTTCTAAAGACCTTTTTTTGCAGTCTGACTTACAGATAAAAAGGATGTGTGGGGAGGGACAGACAGGTGGAGCGAGAGCGGGAAGGAGGTGGTAGAAAAGCATCTGACCCTCGCCCTCACTGTCAAAACATATGCTGTGATTGGTCACATCTCCCCTGGGGCTACTTCATGCAATAGAAATCCTTCTGTGGTAAGCTTTGACTATTATTTAACAGCTATTCAGTAGGTTTGAGCAGAAACAGTGCAAAACACACAAGATAGCACTGTGCTTGTTATTTAAATTTAAAATGTCTTTGGTCAACAGAAAAAGAGTACCTTCTGTTTATAGAAAAATGTGCCCACTGGAGTTTTCACTGGACTGAATAATACCTTCCTAAAATACAACTATTAAACTTATCTATTGCTATGTAAGCAAAGACATGACCTTTTCCAAGGACAAATAGTAAAAATAGCAGATCTCTAAATATACATTTAGGCATGTGCTGCTGGGCTTAAAGCTTAGGATCATAATGTAGATAAACACTAATATCTTTGTCTGCTCGGGCTGCTGTGACAAAATACCACAGACTGGGTGGCTTAACAACAGAACTTTTTCTCATAGTTCTGGGAACTGGGAAGTTCATATCAAGGTTCTGGCCGACTGGGTTGCTGGTGAGAGCTCTCTTCCTGGCTTGCAGACACCCACCTTCTCACTGTGTCCTCATATGGGGGTAGAGGGGAGAAAGAGATCTCTCTCTGTCTTCCTCTTCTTATAAGACCACCAGTCCTGTAGGATTAGGACCCTACAGTTATGACCTTATTTAACCTTAATCACTCCCTAAAAGTCCTGTCTTTAAGTACGGTCATATTGAGTCACATCTGGGGAGACCCAATTCAGTTGCTAGCAACCTATTTGCCATTTGAAGTAAGTCCAAAATAGACCTTGAATGAAGCCACATAGTTCCATACAAGTCTCATAAAAACTGCAGGGTTCTTTGACTCCAAGGCACAAAATAATCATGACTCTGCCATTGTCATACACTCATTTATTCAGTTTCTCTGACTAAATGTCAAACTTTGCCATCACAGGTCACTCTGTCATAATCCATTATGTTTTCAGAGACTCGAATAAACACAAAACACACTCTGCCCTCCAAAAAGTGAAGGGAGAAATTCTAAGAGGTTGTTGCTATTGCCTTTCTTTGACTTCGTCATGTGTTTTTACTCAGAAAGATCTTTATCGTTCTTTGAGGTGGAAAATAGGGTACATTTTCCTGAAGAAGCAGAGTTTTCAAATTTGAGAATCAGAAGTTACCACACATATCACCTAGTCCAACATTCTTACTTCACAGAGGAGGAAACTGAGATCGTGAAAGTGACGTCGACTTGTCAAGGTCACTGTAGACTGCAGCACCACAGCCGCGTCTTGAGTCTGTTCCATTACAGTCAGGAAACATGGTTAGCTCGCCACTAGCTATTGTTGGTAGATTTTACCTTTACCGACTGTACATTCCTTTCCCAGACATGATGTCAATTGGTTCTCTTAACCCTGTGAAACCAGAAGGCCATATGTGAGGCCAGAGGGTAAAGGGTTATGCTTCTAGAAGGGGTACAATCTAAAAGTGTGGAGGACAGAAGACTGCAAATCTGCAAAACATATGACAATAAGGGTCAGAATTAAAGTGGAACGCAAATGCCACATAGAAACAAATGGGTATCTGTTACATAGTATAAAGGATAAATGAATTTGTGAAATTGGATATGAAGTGGCAGGGTAGTTGAGCACAAAAAATGGGTACTTTTAGTTGGACAAATTGTAATCAAAGGCAAGTTGGTTAATTTCTCTAAGCCTCAGTTTCTTGATGGGTAATAAATACAATAGAATTTTTTTTTTCTTTTTTGGCTGCACCACAAGGCATGTGGGATCTTAGTTCCCAGACCAGGGATTGAACCCGCACCCCCTGCAGTGGAAGCACAAAGTCTTAATCACTGGACAGCCAGGGAAGTCCCAATGGAATTCTCACGAAGAGTAAATAAAATCAGATCTTTAAAGCATCTAGCACTATGTGTAAGGCAGGAAGGGGTTGAAGGAGGTTTTGAAGCCTGGACTACAAAAAGAATGGTGTTATTGTTAACCTAAAGCAATAAAATAGCCAGTTATTTTTATGGCAAAACGGGTTTACTTGGGAGCAGCAAAGAATTGCAATTCAGGACATGCAGCTATGGCAAACCACATGCAAGTCTGATGAAGCAAAAGAGAGGAAACTCTACTTTTATAGAGGAGACTGGGAAGGTGGGAGGGGCTGTTATAAAAAAAGAAGTCCAGGGCTTCCCTGGTGGTGCAGTGGTTGAGAGTCCGCCTGCCGATGCGGGGGACACGCTTTCGTGCCCCGGTCCGGGAAGATCCCACATGCCACGGAGCGGCTGGGCCCGTGAGCCATGGCCGCTGAACCTGCGCGTCCGGAGCCTGTGCTCAGCAACGGGATAGGCCACGACAGTGAGAGGCCCGCGTACCGCAAAAACAAAACAAAACAAAACAAAAGTCCAGTGGAAGAGACTGGGAGGAGTTCAAAGTACAGTGGCTTTTCATTGGCTGAGTTGTGACAGTCTCTCATTAGCTGAGCTATTACCAGGCAAGGAGAAAATTTTCCTTCCTCCTGCTGGTGGTAGTAAAGTAGTGTCTTTTCCCGCCAGAGGTGCAAGGTACGCCTCTTTCTGTTGGAATCTGTATTTTTTTTTTAAATATTTATTTATTTGCACTGGCCCTTAGTGGTAGCAGTCTGCTTAGTTGCAGCACGTGGGCTCCTTAGTTGTGGCATGCAAACTCTTAGTCGAGGCATACATGTGGGATCATAGTTCCCTGACCAGGGATCAAACCTGGGTCCCCTGCATTGGGAGCACGGAGCCTTAACCACCGCACCACCAGGGAAGTCCCTGTTGGAATCTGTATTGATGGCAAGTGGTATGTGTGGGAGAGCTCGCTCTTCTGGCCCCTCAATTCAATTTTTGTGAGATTTCCCTTTATTATTTTTCACATTATTATTGCTAGAAAAAAAATCAAGCAATAATATAGGCTATATGAGACGGTGATGTGTTGGAGATGATGAAGAGCAGTCAAGTGGAAATGCCTAGTAATCCTGGGAAGTTAACCTTAACGTGTAGATTTGGAGGACATTTGCTGAGTGGTAATAAATAAAAGCCAGAAAATGGATGAAAGCCTCAAGGATGAATGGGGAAGGCCTGGGCACCACGGATTGAACCTTAACAAATGTCCACATGTACTGGGCTGCAGAAGGAAGAAGAGCCAGAAAAGGGCAATCTTAGAAGAGAGCCAGGCGTAACTGAGTGTGGGGAATATTAATTACAAAACCGCCACCCTTTACTGGCCCTTCTCTGAGCCAGGCCCTGTGCTGAGTGATTTGCTTACATCACCTCACTTTATCCACACAACCCAGCAAGGTAGGTCATATCATCACCTTCTTTATTTCCAGGTGAGAATATGGAGTGATGCAGCCATGATGAGAGCTGGCACTCTGAACCACAGGGACAGAGGATCTCAAGAAGTAAGGGGTGGTGAACAGGGCCACATGCTGCAGAGATGGCAAGGAGAACAAAGTCTGAAAGAAGGCAATTGGATTTTCCCGTTTATGTCACTGGTCGTGAAGAGTACATTTTCAGAAGAGGGGTGGGCACATCCACCATGTTACAGGGAAGTGAAGAGGGGGTATCGGGAAAGGAATGGGGAGCCAGCTGTGCACCAGTTACCCCAAAGGAAAGCAAGGACTAGACTGGTAATCAGGGGGTTAACAAAAGCCCAGTAGCTTCTTCCTCCAGGCAGGGAAGCTGGTGGCAAAAGGAAGATAGAAGACTGGAATATGGAAAAAGTTAATGAAGACAGTAAGATCCTGAAGGGTGGGATCAGTAATGCAGGCGGGAGGACTTGTTTTCAGAACAAGAGAAGAAAACTTCCCATGTTCTACTGCCTTGGAACTCTTTCTTAGCACACTCTTGTATTCAAAGAAACATCCATTCAGCATCCAGGCTTTAGATAGCAAGTTAAAACTTTGCTGTGTGACCCAAAGATGCCAAAGGACTTGTTTTCATGGCTAAATGGGTTTTTTTTTCCCTCATTAATTAGTATCTTGTTAATGGCAGTTACGCCAGGGTTTTTGTTGTGTTCCTTTTCTACTCCAAGCCCCTTGTCTTTATTGTGAAATCTACATAGCTTCCTAGACTCTTTCCAATGACTTATTCTCACATTATTCAGATTCCCTACAAGGAGAGACCAGGAATTAACCTATAAGCAAGAAGCCTCTCACCGCCTCCTGCTACCTCTCCAAGTCCAAGAAGAGAGCGGAAAATTGAGAACATATATGAACATGTATTCTTGTCACAAGCAAGTCATCTGTGGCAGAAGGAAAGGATGAAAAGAAAAGTATAGGGTCGAAGGCCTGTGGTATCCATCCCAAAACAAAGTTCTTTGATTTAACATCCCATCAGGTAGAGGCGCTTCAGGGAGATAGGAACAGACATCAGCCATGCAGTAATTACTGACCCCTGAGTGTTCAATTTTAGGTTTCCAGGTGGGATCTAAGGAGTTAAGGTTTGAGTGGAAGACCCTTTACACATCTTGGTTCAGCATTTTCCTCCGTACTTGGATCATGAGAACCATGAACATGGACCATGTCTGCAAAAAGTGAGGACATTTACTGCAATGATTAAGAGAAAGGGCTTTGGAGTCAGCAGACCTGGGTTTGAATCTTAATGCTGCCACTTTGCAGCTGTGTGACCTTTGAGCCGTGAATTAACTTCTCTGAATGTTAGTTTCCTCATCTATAAAACAGGGATAATAATATACTTCAAAGGGAGTTTGTAACTATTCACTGAGCTGTTGTAGTAAAGTACTTAGCACAGTGATCAGCACCCTGTGGGCCCTCAATAGTCACCAATAGTAGTGAAAGAGGAGTCCCGGTTAGCAGGGCAGTCAGATGGGCGGAGTCAGAAGGAGAGACATCCCTGAGCCATCCTGCAAGTTCTTCAGCCACAGAATAGTGTGTGTATGGAGTGGGGTCTGAGGGCTGGGGGCACAGAGTCTGCCTATCTACCTACAGGCCATTTAGCATGCAAATATCTAAGCTTACTTTCCTGGAAAGTGGTGTGCTCTACTTGTAAGCATTTGGATACTCTTTCAGCCCTGATATCTGAGCCCAAAAGAGATATCTGCAATGCAGGCTAGACTAAAGAGACAAAATGCATCTGTCAGCAGATGTTTCATTAAGATCTGATTCAACTTGATTAAAATCGGTATAGACTTAGCCTAAGGAAGCTGTTGCAATAGGAATAACTACTCTAGCATTGTGTTAGTGCCTAGAGAATGATTTGAATTCTGGAAGCTCTTGGATGACAGGGGATGGATTTATATGCGATTTTTAGTTTCTTCTTTTTTTGTAGTTTTTCTAATTGTATGATTTTTCTATTTTTTCAGTATTTCTGCCAAGAACACCTATTACAAGTATAATAATAAATTTTTAAAAGGTATTAAGGAAATACATCTCTCTCACTAAACACACCAGTGTGAAAAACCAGTTTGAAAGGGGAATCGGGCCACTCTGTTCAAGATGGTTTGGAAGGAATTCCCTGGCGGTCCAGTGGTTAGGACTCGGTGCTTTCACTGACGGGGCCAGGTTCGATCCCTGCTTGGGGAAATAAGATCCCACAAGCCAAGCAGAGTGGCCCAAAAAAAAGAAAAATAAAATGGTTTGGAGAGGAGAGGGCTTGAAGGTAAGCATCTGTGAGTAAGATGGAAAACTTTGGATTTATCCCCAATATGTTCTTTCCTTTTTTTTTTTTTTTTCTTTGTCTTCCTGGTAATGGAAAAGAAAATCTGTCACTGAAGGACAGGGATATCTGAAGCTGCCAGAGGGGTTGAGGGTGGAGGGTGAGACTGGGATATAGCCTTTGTTTCAGGAGACAGACCTGGTTGATCGGAAGGTTTTATAAAAGCTAAGGCCTCCAGTGAGTCTTCTGCTGAGGGTATCTAGGCTGTGCCCCAGAGGCCCTGCCTTAAACTAAGAACTCCCAGTGGGTGCTTTATAGAGTAAATCTAGGATGAGACTCTGAGACTTGGCTTAGATACCCTTGGTATCCACATCTGCTTGCATACTGGCCTGTTTATGACGATAACACATTCCTCCCCTCTTACCCCAGGCTTGGTAGGATACAATTTGTGATGGCTAATGTTATGTGTTAAGTTGATGAGGCTTAGAGATGCTCAGATAGTTGGGAAAACATTATTTCTGGATGTGTCTGCGAGGATGTTTCTGGAAGAGATGGCATTTGAATTGGTAGCTTGAGTAAAGAAGATCACCTTCACCAATGTAAGTGGGCATTATCCAATTCAAAGAGAGCATGGAGAGACCAAAAAGGCAGTGGAAGGGCAAAATTGCTCCCTCTGTTTGAAATGGTACGTTCACCTTCTCCCGCCCTCAAACATAGGTAGGTGATCCCAGTTCTTAGGCCTTTGGGCTTAGACTGGGACTACACCATCAGCATTCCTGGGCCTGTAGCTTACAGATGGCATATCATGGGACTTCTCAGCCTCCATAACAGTGGGAGCAAACCCTCCCCATAATACATCTCTCTATATACATATCTCTATATTTACCTCATTGATTCCATCTCTCTGGAAAACTTTGACTAATATACCATTTAACCAATGACTCAACCAACATTTTGAGGCAAACTGCACACGATCTGCTTCTTATTATAATAAAACTAGACTATTTCTAAAATAGAGACCTCAAAGAGGAAAATAAAAATCACTGGTGATCTAACCACCCAGAAAAAACCAACACGTTGTTGTCTTTGTTCTCAGATTCATCTATACACACACACACGTGTACGTGCATATATACACTCCATATATCACTCTATATACTTATTTTACCAAATTAGTATTAGAATATACATTAGAGTATTTTAAATAACCTTTTCTTCTTGACATATTGTGAACATTTTCCCACATCTGTGTTTTTTTTGGCAGTGCCACGTGACTTGAGGGATCTTAGTTCCCCGACCAGGGATCAAACCCAGAACCATGGCAGTGAAAGCACAGAGTCCTAACAACTGGAATTCCCCCTACATCTTTAAATATATTCCTAAAATATAATGTTTACATCCAACTATGTCAGCTCAACAGATCATTACTGGATGACTTTTTTTAATATATTTTTTTAATGTTACACTTATTTTATTTTTATTTATTTTTGGCTGCGTTGGGTCTTCGTTGCTGCGTGCGGGCTTTCTCTAGTCGCGGCGAGCAAGGGCTACTCTTCATTGCGGTGCGCAGACTTCTCATTTCGGTGGCTTCTCTTGTTGGGGAGCACGGGCTTCTCTCTAGTCGCGTGGGCTTCAGTAGTTGTGGCTCGTGGGATCTAGAGTGCAGGCTCAGTAGTTGTGGCACACAGGCTTAGTTGCTCCGTGGCATGTGGGGTCATACCGGACCAGGGCTCGAACCCATGTCCCCTGCATTGGCAGGTGGATTCTTAACCACTGCGCCACCAGGGAAGCCCTACTGGTTGACTTCTAAATGCCTAGCACCAAAAGAGATGCTTCAAGAGTCCTGGTTCTGTCACTTACAAACTCTTCACCCTTAGATAAGTTACTGAACCTCTCTATGCCTCAATTTTCAGATCTCTAAAATAGTAATGATAATAATATCTACTTTGATGTTTGTGTGATGATTAAGTAAGACAATGCCATTAAGGTATGGTTCCTAGTGTATAGCAAACTCTCAGCCAATATAAAATAACATTATTACCATTATTAATAATGTTATTTAGCTTGTTCTGACCACACTTTTCAATGACATCTGTTATCCTGATCTTGCACAGCTGTTCCATTTCCCAGCAGGAATTCCCACATTCTTTTCTCTTCTTCGGGGCCATATAGTTCCAGGATACATAAGTGCCCATGTTGGTTTAGAAAGAACCAGCACAGTCTTCACTTACATCAGGGCACATAAATCTACCTTTACATTTTATCATAGCCACGTACACTCTACAGTTTACCATCCCATTTAAACCTAAAGAAGCCCTTCAATTCAAAATTACTTTTGGGAAGAGATTATTTTAACAACAGACTATGTATATAAAATGAAAAATAAATTAGAAATCAACTTAGTATCTGAAAACTGTTTCATAAAACTGTTAACTTTCCTCATCATTTGGGCAAAAAGGTAGGACATCTTTAAGAAGCACTGGCACTTTAAGAAAAAAGTGATGTGAACTAGTGGAAAAATAACCAAGATGTAAATGAAATACACACTGTAATTTAAGGTGTGTGAAAATATACATACAGGGAGAACTAAAGAGCTTGGGAAAAATGCATGTAGACACTGATAATGAATTTTCTCTGGGTGACTTGTAAAAAACTGGTTTCTTTATTTTCCAACTAAAAAAAATAAGCAAGTATTACTTTATTGCTTCAAATGAAATATAGCAAATGGTATGTTTTTAAAAGAAATAGAAATGGTATTAAAATTTATAGCAGGTAGGATTCCCTCCTTCTTTTAAAATTAAGCAGTAAACCAGAAGATGACTTCTAAGGCCCCTTCCTTCTCTATCAGTCCATGATTCTTTAAATTAAGAGGGAGTATTATGTGACATTTAATTAACTTGAAATGTAGAGTTGGAATATAATCAAAGTAGCTGGTCTTGGAGGGAAGATGATGCAATATACATAATCCTTCTTGGAAAACTGTTAGAAAAGTATTTTTCACTATCAAGACAATAGTGAAACTTTGAATAACTTTTTTAGATAAGAAAGTCAATATCAAATTGTGAACTGTTTGAGAAGTAAACCTTCAAGCCTAAGTTTTTTTTTATGATTCTCAGCAATGATAGTGTATGCTAATCAAGAAATACTAAAACTAAGACCATTATTCAACAATCAATAAACAAAAATTACATCTTGCAAGAACCATGAAACACTATCCTAGGCAGCATTGCTGTGGAGAAAGAGAACAATTGAAAAAACTCATCAATGGCCCTCATGAAGCTGAGTTTCTCTATATTCTTGATTAAGACAAAATCTCTAGGGTTCTAGCAATTTGCAGGCCAGAGATCCAGCACCTTCAGAAACTGTATTATCCGGGGATTTTAACTCAGGTCCAGGATCTTGAGGTGATACAGATACCACTTCCTTTTTTCTTTAAGACTGGACCGAGGAGAGAGCTTATACCTGCTTTGGGGGATGAGAAGGCAGATGATTTACCCAACACCTAAGAGACTAAATGAACCAACCAAAATAAAGGACAAGAAATGGTTGTGTATGGGCATTTTCTCACCACTTCTTTAATATATCAGTCCGCATTGATAGGTGTGAGTGAAAGAAATCAAGCAGAAAATATCGGCCAGAGCTCACTAACCCCAGATGGGTCCAAGAATCAGATTTGGAGACAGTGCAGCCTGGGCCAGTGCTGAAAATAATGCTGCAGAACTGGTCTGGTAAAGGTACCACTGACACCATTGTTCAGCTGAGTCACTGCAATTAACACCCCCAGTTCCATCAACACTGGTCCTTGAAGTGTTAGAAGACACTTCTTCATTGGCGTCTTGCATTTCTGCGTGTCTTGCAAGCAGAGGCACTGGTTGCCTTCGTTTCAGATTATCTTTCAAGGATGTTTGCACAGCAGAAGCCTTAGAAGAGATAGTATTTCCCTCCAGAGCAAAGAGTAGACATGCTCACTGCCCATTATAAAAGATCCAGGTTCTTCTCCTGTAACACAACCACTGCGTGTTCAGGCATCTATCTGGCCCATTTGCATTGCTCCCATGAAAATTAGGATCAAGTGCCTATGCTAATATTCATCCAGCTTGATGTGCCATGATTAATAGAGTCCTTTGTCTTTGACCAAGGGTTTAGTGTCTTCTGCTAGCATCCACCCAACTGTGGCACGTGAACCTATTAAAGTAGGGCAAAACCTCATACCCATCAGTTTTTGCACCTTGCTGCTAGAATTACTCCCATTGCTGTCTTAAGAAACTGTAGGCCACCACTAGAATGGAAATGGCAGTCTCAGCCTTTTTTCTCTTCCAAACTTCCAATTCTAAGCTCAGGTGACAGTTGCTTCTAATCAGTGGACCCTAGGTCATATGTCCATGTCTGAGGTGAACAGGAGTCCAGGAAATCCAATATTTGTCTTTCTACAGTTTCCACAGAGGGAAAGTCTCCAAACATAGCTTTTAGGAACACAGGAAAAAGTACAGACAAGTGTTCACTACATCAGTAGTTATTCTATATTTCTCAAATTGATACATAGCAGGAATTCTTAGGACTCTGTCCATGGTTAGATCTAAAGAAAGAGGTCTATAATATCCCTCAGGGAAAGGCTTTAAATTCCATGGCTCTTGGCAGTGATGTTTATGACACATGGCAAAAAATACACCAGATGGCACTCTAAGTGGTAATGATACTTCTGCTTTCTTCGAGCTGTTTTGGATGATTTGGGGGATTTTTTGTTTTGTTTTTGTTTGTTTTATGACTTGTTCATAGAAAGGCAAGCCGGGATACACCAGAATCCTTCCAAGAGAAGAAGAGAGATATGGCCAAATTCCAGTGTTTCCTTTCATATATCTCAAATAAGATGGTTTCCTATGGAGCCATGGATTATTCAGGGCTAGGATGAGGCAAGTTACAGGTGACCAAGGCCTGCCAGAACCATAGGTGGAAGCCAGTCACCACCACTTGGGATAACAAGGAAAGAGGCAAGACTGAAGATGGGAAGATTCTCTAAGAGAACAGCGAGTTGCTAGGAGTGGGCAAGCAGCACTGGGGGAGAGGGTCCTAGAAGATCATATTCGTTAAGTCCCTTTATCATGTAGAAGCCTTGACCTTGCTGTATGTATGTGTGTTTTATTTTTAATTTTAGAGTAGCATACATACAGAAACATGTGCAGATCATAAGCTCAATTAATTATCCTAAAGCAAATATATCTGTGAAATCATAACCCAGATCAAGAAATAGAACATTGCAAATACCCCAGAAATTCTCTCAAGTGCCTTCCAAGTCACTCCCTTTCTCTTCCCCAAAGGTAAACATTATTCTGATCCTGACATCATATATTAGCTTGCTCTTTTGAATTTTATAAAAATGGAATTATAAGTATATATACTTTTGTGTCTGACTTCTTTGTTCAACATTATTTTTGTGTGATTTATCCATGTTTTTGCATGTAACAATAGTCTGTTCCTTTTTATTGCTGTGTAGTATTCCATTATATTACCATATCAAATTTTATTTATCCATTCTATAGTTGATGGAATTTGAGTTGAGTCCAACTTTTGTCTATTATAAATAATGCTGCTTGAACATCTTTGTATGTCTTTGGTACTTACATTTTGCTTAAGTATATACCTAAGAGTAGCATTTACTGGTCATGGGATAGTCATGTGCAGAATTTTAATAAATACTTCCAGACAATTTTACGGAGGGGCTATAGCAATTTATACTCCCACCTGCACTGGGGCTAAACTTTGAGGGACATCAAGCTCTGAAGCTGTATAGAATCTTCCATCTTGGATCATCAAATGTCTTTGAGTCGTTAACAGAATTTTGGATGGAATGTAGGTAAATGTTATTTATATACATAATGTTTTATTAATCCCAGAGTAACCCTCTGAGGTACGAACTATTAAAACCTCCATTTTATAGGTGAAGAAATAGAGGAATAAATTCCATGAGGCCAGAGACATTATCTTTCTTTTCTGCTACTGGTTTTGAGCATTTAAAATAGTGCCTTGGGACTTCCCTGGTGACGCAGTAGTTAAGAATCCGCCTGCCAATGTAGGGGACGTGGGTTCGAGCCCTGGTCCGGGAAGATCCCCACATGCCATGGAGCAACGAAGCCCATGCGCCACAACTACTGAGCCTGTGCTCTGGAGCCCGTGAGCCATAACTACTGAGCCCCTGTGCCACAACTACTGAAGCCCGCGTGCCTAGAGCTCGTGCTCTACAACAAGAGAGGACACCGCAGTGAGAAGCCTGCGCACCGCAACGAAGAATAGCCCCTGCTCATCGCAACTAGAGAAAACCCAGGCGCAGCAACAAATACCCAATGAAGCCAAAAATAAATAACTAAATAAATTTCTTAAAATAAAATAAAATAGCACCTTGCACATGGTAGGTAATCAATATATATTTATTGACTAAATAAATAAAAGTAATATGAAGGTTTTTTGAGCAAGTCAATCCATCTCTGAGTCCAGAGCATGTGCTCTTAACTTTTACTACTGAAAAGAGATGCACTCCATTCAGTGAGCACACTAACTGCATGTCACTGTAAGGCTCTACCGATGGCAAGATGCAAAAAGAGCTACTGAACCCAGAGATGAAAGGAGGTTGGAGGGAGGTAAGATTTATCAAAAGAGGAGTCCAAATGTTTTCCTCAATCTTTTGATCCCTGATATTTTTGATGCAAATGTATCACCAGTCATTCCAACAAGCATATCTGACCCAGCATCTAATATTCTGGCTACACCGTATAACTAACCCAGCTCTTGATGTAAGGAATCAGAGTATCAGGAGCTGGAAGGAACATTTAGGGTCCATGAGTTACCCTGCCCAAAACTGGTTTCTTCTAAATCAAGCCAGGCCTATCCTCTTCTGGAGTCCAGAGAGCTCATATTAAGTGCATTTTGCCATCTTGCATTCTCCCTTTGTTTCCAGGCGAAATTCTATCTGTGGAGAAACTCTGGCTATATACACTGCAGTCATATTCCTATGTTATGTAGTCTGATTATAAGGGGAGAAGTGGGAGGACAGAGAATACTAATCAGTGGAAGCAGTCAGCTTAAAAAACATGAATTTCCAGTGAAAACAAAGTAGCAAAGAATTAGAGATCAAAACATATTAACTAATATTCATATCAGCTATGAATTGTGTTCATTGTTTCAGTTATCTCTTACAGTGTAACAAACCACTCCAAAATTTACTTAGTGAATCAAAAAAACTTATCTCATGATTCTGAGAGTTGGCTGAGCTCTGCTAGGAGGTGCCTTTATCTCACATTGTGTTTGCTGGGATCACTCATGTGGTTGCATTCAGCTGGGAGCTCCTGGCACTGGAACATCCAAGATACTGTAACTCAAATGTCTGGTGCCTCAGCTGGGTAGCTGAAGCTACCGGAGGTTGGGTGGGATGCTCTCTGCGGCGCCCCATCATGTGGTAGTCTAGTCTACGTTGTTGGGTTTTTTTTGTTGTTTTTCTTTGCGGTACACGGGCCTCTCACTGTTGTGGCCTCTCCCGTTGCGGAGCACAGGCTCCGGACGCGCAGGCTCAGCGGCCATGGTTCACGGGCCCAGCCGCTCCGCGGCATGTGGGATCTTCCCGGACCAGGACACGAAAGCGTGTCCCCTGCATCGGCAGGCGGACTCTCAACCACTGCGCCACCAGGGAAGCCCTAGCCTACGTTTTTTAAACATGGCTAGATCCCAAGAGAAGGTGAAAAATAAACTGGCCTAGGTACAGAATCGGCATAGCATCCCTTCTGTCACATCCTGTTAGTCAAACAAATCACAGGGTTGTCCCATATTGATGGGAAGAGCAATATGCGTGCACAGGAATGGGAGGGACTGATGACTGTCTTTACAATTTCCTACGTTTGCTATGATTCAGACACTTCTAATCATTAGCTCATTTAATTTTGATGATTACCTTTTCAATCCTCTGATGAAGAAACCAGTAGTCAGAAAAGTTGTCTGAAGTCATCAGCCTTTTAGTAACAAAGCCAGGAATAGAACCTCTGTTGCTTAGATCCCAAAGCCCGAGTTCATTTCAATTATACCACAGCATCTCTCACTTTTGAAATATTTAGTTAGGACACCATTTCGGCATAAACTTAAACAACTCTGAACTCAGAGACTTGAGAAATAATCGTGTCTAGCCCCTTCACTTCACAGATGAGGAAAGTGAAGTCTAAGTATGTTCAAATTCACATAGAAAATCAGAGCAGGAACTGGAAATCTGGTGTCCTAACATTTCATACCACGGTCCAAGCCAAGGTCCAGCACTGTCCTTAGGGGTTGGAAGCCCATAGCAGTGCCTGCTGTGTGAGCTCACCAGACTGTCCAGCTGTGTTGGCTGCATTTCCCCATTCTCTCGTCTGAGTGTTAGGGGCTGCCAACTGTTGGGCTCCAAGATGTGCTCAGTCATGCAGGAGGCAGAAGTGAACCAATAGACATTTCTCATCCGCCCTATGTGACAAGGAGCTACAGGGAGAAGAGGAGCCGTGAGGCGAGGGGCTGGGAAATTGTATAGGAAACCTGACCCTAGCTCCTAGCTAATTCAGCCTTCTGTTTGACCACCTGAAAATGAGGCTGTTAGCCTCGGAGCTCACGTCAGGAGGGCCTGCTCTGAGAGGGGAACATTCTAAGAGTTGTGGATTTCTCTTCTGACCATTTATTTGGTCAGAGTTAATAAGGCCTGTGTTGAAATGCAACAGGACAATAGCTGGTTGAGTTGGATTCTTTTTTTTTTTAATTTAATTTGTTTATTTTTGGCTGCATTGGGTCTTCGTCGCTGAGCGTGGGCTTTCTCTAGTTGCAGCGAGCGGGCTTCTCATTGTGGTGGCTTCTCTTGTTGCGGAGCACGCGGGCTCTAGGCGCACGGGCTCAGAAGTTGTGGCTCATGGGCTCTAGAGCGCGGGCTCTGTAGTTGTGGTACACAGGCTTAGTTGCTCCGCGGCATGTGGGGTCTTCCTGGACCAGGGCTCGAACCAGTGTCCCCTGCATTGGCAGGCAGATTCTTAAGCACTGAGCCATGAGGGAAGTCCCCGAGTTGGATTCTTAAAAGTTCAGGGAATCCAGGCTCATGACAAGCAATATGGAGTTTCTGTGGTCTAGTGGTGTCTGGGGATCTGAACAGATGTTTGCTCACAAACATCTGTAAACCAAAAAACTGTCGTAACGGCAAGAAGTCTACTTGCCTCTGAGGTCTAAAGCACGTTAAAATCAAATGCACTACAGTCTCTCAGAGGTAGCAGGAGTGCACAGTAGCTCAAGGGAAGGCTTTTGGCTATGCTCAACCACTTGCCGGCTGCTGGCTTTGAGCAGGTAACCCTACCTCTCAAAGTCTTAGTTCCCTCATCAGTAAAAATGGTGATAATACTACTAACCTCATAGGGTTATTGTAAAAGAGCACTGAGTGAGGTAAGGTGGATGAGGTTCTTGAGGTCTGCCCAGTAAGCACTCAATAAAGGCTAGCCGTTATTTTTTATTATTATCTCAAGGGATCACTACAGGGATTGAACTTGACAATATATGATAAGCAGCTGACAGTGGGCTCAATCCATGGTAAGTGCTAAATAAATGAGAGCTGTTATCTTTGATATCAAGGAAATGCTAGGTAGTCACTAAAAATGATATTAAAGACTATTTAGTAACATGGAAGGGTGTCAATATGTACTGTTGAAGGGCAAACATAAGATGCAAAAAAATGGGCTTCCCGGGTGGCGCACTGGTTGAGAGTCCGCCTGCCGATGTAGGGGACGTGGGTTCGTGCCCCGGTCCGCGAAGATCCCACATGCCATGGAGCGGCTGGGCCTGTGAGTCATAGCCACTGGGCCTGCGCGTCCGGAGCCTGTGCTCCGCGATGGGAGAGGCCACAGAGGTGAGAGGCCCCCGTACCGCAAAAAAAAAAAAAAAAAAAAAAAAAGATGCAAAAAAATCATGCCAAAAATCTCATTTTTTTCAAATAAATAGTGTACACTTCCATAGGAAGAAGATTGAAGGGTATATACCAGAAAAACACTTTATTATAAACTAGAGCCAACCAAACAAAATCCCATAAAAACTTGAGACTGCATTTCATAGGCTTGGAGCTGAATCTAATCCAATGAACATTAGGATCTCATAAGGGAGTAGACATAAATCATCTCTTTTTTAAGCCCCGAAGACGTCAGGAATAAAAGAAAATTATAGGTCACACAGTTAAGTGGGCTACATTCTTCATCGTGGGTCAGAGTAGTAAACACACCCTGAAGTGTATACCTTGTCTCACAGTGTGCAACTGGTTTTACTGCGAAATTGAAAGAGACTTACAATTTAAGTCATCCAGCAGTTTCTTGAGTCAGTGGAGAAAGAGTGGAAAGTTTGCAGAAGTAGGTGGCTGTATCTTGAAACAGCCATCCAGTGTAACAGGATTTGTGAGCAATATATTTACTTCCTAGTTTTATTTTCTGTTTTTATCAAGAAATAAAAATTAACTCTCTTGTCTCAGATATGTTAAATTATCTAACAAAATTAAGAAACAAAAATCTCAGCATTCCAATGACTATGGGACCACGAGCATGATATTTACTCTTTGTGTTTCCATTAAAGCACATGATAATAACTAATTCTGTAAGCACATGGTAAAGGATGACACAGAAATAGAACACACTGTGGAATTAATCATTGCGTAAGAGCTAAACCGTTAAATAACCTATTTTAAATTTAAACTTGCAGTGCCAGTATTTTTTTTTATTTTAAGGGTTGGCTGACCCCATTTCCTTCTCCATTACCATAAATTTCTGTATTTACTGGAAAATTCAAAAGTGATTTCAAATCTGACAATATTTTTAAATTTTTGAAGTAAAAACCCTATATTAGTACAAAACAAGAAGTATTACTGCTGTTTGGCTTCTGAATCCTGGACTTAATTTTAAGTGAACAAATGATATAAAAAGCACTGACAGAACAAGAGAGAATTACAGAATGAGATGGCAGGGCTCCAACGCATAAAACTCAGAAACACAAACATTCTGATTAGCAAAAGTACTTATATGATTAAATAGCAATTCTTAGCATTAAAAAGGTGCTCAAATGAAAAGCCAATGTCCTTGCGTTATTTAAAGAAGAAATAACCCCATACAACCGAGGAATTTATACAGGCTGTAGATGAGAAAAAAAGTCTAAAATAAGGTATCTAAACTCTCTCATTTCTTACACTGAAAACTACTGGTTGATATGCTAATAATTCTCAAAATCTTTATCTCTAGAACAACTCTTACTCCAAAGTTCTGAAACCACATAACAAACTTACTTTTGGATATCTCTCCTTACCTGTGCTACACTTGTATCCCTTACTCACAACTTATGCAAACTGGAACAAATCATCTCTCCCCAGCCCTTCCTTAGTCTGACTCCTCTTCCAGTGTTTTGACTTTCAGTGAAAGGTATCAAAATCTACCAGATTTCCCAAGGAGCAAACATGCATGTCATCCTTGATATGCTATTTCCCATGTATCTTATGTCAGAGTAAGAATTCCTGCTATTTCTAATGTCTAAACATCTCTAGAATATTATATCAGCCAGGGTCCAGTAAGAAAAACCACACTAGTTATTTCAACAGAAAGATTTAATATAAGGACTCAGTTCGGTGGGTGTTGGAAGGTTGAAAAGGGAAAGAGAGAACCTCGAGGTAGCGGAGAGAGGATTGCAGGGGGCAGCCACCACTTCTTGGACTGGAGAAACAGAGAGCAGAGGTTGGGGTTATCAGAATTTAGGAACTTGGGGGAAGGACCCTGAAATTCTTGGGACCCAGGCTTGAAGAGGGGCCACTGTCTGGCTGTCGCTAATGCTGCAGGAGCTCAGCAGAGGAGTTGCATCAAGTTGGCAGTGGGAGGGGAGACAGCTGGTGCTGGGGCCTCTCGGGGGATGATTAGGCCGGTTCAGGCAGTGTGAAACGAAGCTGGACCAAGGGATTTCCCTGGTGGTCCAGTGGTTAAGACTCCACGCTTCCACTGCAGGGGGCACGGGTTCCATCCCTGATCGGAGAACTGAGATTCCACATGCAGCATGTGACTGGGCCAAAATATCTAAAAAAAACCAAAAGTTGGACCAATGGCTGTTTCTAGGGTGAAAAACTATTGCTGGGCTTAAACTGATAGGATCAGCAAACATGGAATGAGAGGCTCTCTTTCTCCTTCCTTAGCCTGTAGTCTCCCTTGAGGGCTCCCTATTGGGAGAACCTAACATGAGGTCAGTGGGGAGAAAAGAAATATAGTCCACAGAGAGCTAGTGTCAGCATCACAGAACAAAATATAAACAAGCGTGTTTGGTGTTGGGAGAGAGTAGCTGTCAAATGACGAAAATAAAACCGTTTAGTTTTATGTCCTTTATTTAAGGGGAAACAATCAATGGATTGGAGGAGTACAGTGCCTCAGAAGCAGTGGAGTACTCTTTCCAAGGATGTTTGGGCAGGAGTGAGTTGTATAGGTTGTTAGAAGCAGCAACACAGAAATAGGGCATGATTGGTTAGGAGGTTGGAGAGTTCTTCATAAGGCTACCAGGTCAATTAGGGCATAAGGAAAATGTATTTGTCTTAAATTGATTACCCTGGGGTTGCATATCTGACCTTATTTAGAACAAGGATATCAGAACAGATTCTTGGTGTTTTGAGGACTGACTGGCTGGAAATACTGTGTTTCTGGTCAAGCAGAGCATTTACAAGGACATGAAAGTTATGTAAGTTTGGGTTTGCTGACGTGGCACCCTACGTCCTTCAGAGTTCCTCCTTTTCTCTCCATCCCCACTGCTGCTCTTCTGCCTTTGTTTGGTACCATAATCTCTCAGTTGACCTAATGCAGTAGCCTCCTAACTGGTCTTGCTGTTTTCTCTCTTGTCTCAAATCCACTCTCCACACATTGGCCAGAGTATTGGCTTTATTATATAAATGAAATTCTGATCATGACACTCCTTTAATCAGATGCTTCTAGTGGGAGCCATTAGACAATGTGGTGAGTTAAGATCCCTAGGTATGCTCTACTGAACCTCTCTTGGGGGTCAAGTCTTTGGGCTACACCTTGAAGGAGCCTCTTTTCCCTCACAGGGAGTTAGGTGCTGGTCAGCTGGGGTTGGCTATAAACACAGCCATAGGAAATGGACGTCTTTAATTTTAAGCCTGTAGTGTCTGACTCAAATATTATTTCTTGATAGATGTTCATGTGTGAAAATAGTTTCCTAGAACTTTTTCTTTTCTGTTTTTGTAATTATGGCTCAGTTTGACATCTAGCGAAACTTAAACAATTTAAAAAAATTATCTGTTTCTCAGACCTCATTAGGACAGTGTTTCACCATGAGGGGTATGAGAACACGCTAACCCCAAATATGCCTCTTTGGCATATGGATTATTTTTTTGAGCCAAAGACCATTGAGAACCAGCAGATGCAAGACAAGATTTAAAAACAGGGTACAAGTTTTCCTTTTGTAAAGGAAATTTATATCTATAAAGGAAATTGACATTAGTGGAAGACACTGAACAACTTGTGGCAATAAAGGGGGCATTGACTTAAATCTGCCTGACAAACTTTATTATTCAACCCTTGTTTACCTCACTTTTCCTGCCACCTCTCCATAACTTGCCTCTGCTCCCCTTCCAACCTTCCCCAGAAGCCCCAAACACCTTTCCTTTAGCCTAAGATGGTATCTAGTCGTAAATTCTAAACACCTCTTGGAGTTCCACATCCCCTGAGTTTCTCTCATGTATATATAAGATATATATGCTAACAAACTCCCCTTTGCTGTTCTCTTGTTGGTCTGTCTTTTGTTGAACCCCAGCAAGAACCTAGAAGGGTAGGAAGAAAAAGGTTTTCTTTCCTCCTCTATGACTATATTCCATTCTCACAGTATAAGTGATCCAAGTCCTCTTTCTTCACCTTTAATTCTCCTGTTGGCCTAGAAGAGGTTTTTTCTACCTTAGCACTACTTTGGGCAGGATAATTCTTGTCTGTGAGAGGCTGCCCTGTACACTGTAGGACGTTTAGCAGCATCCCTGGCATCCATCTGCTAGATGCCAGTATCATGCCCACACCTGGTTGTGACAACCAAAAATGTCTCCAGAGAGTGCCCTGTATTTTTATTTGCTAGATCTGGCAGTCTTACCTGGGGAGAAAAAATCATCCCTGGTCAATGTTCACTGGCCTAGAGACAAGTGTTTCGCCACTAGCAATGAATCAACTGCTTTTTTATTACTTTGTTTTTAGTGTCATCCATCCATTCAAACATTTCATCTTTCACAATTATAATGAGTATTGTGCCTTTAGAACCAGACTGTAGGGCAGGAAAAAGAATTTTCCCTCTACCTTTCTAGGTTCTATGGCTGAGAATCCGCCTGTAATAAAGACAGATTAACAAGAGGAAATCAAACAGAAGTTTAATAACATGTACACCTCATGTACACATGGGAGAGACCCAGGAAAACTCTTGGAGCTATCCAAGCCACCACCTTAAATACCTCCTTCAGCTAAAGAGAAAAGAAGATGTTGGGGGAGGGGCAGTTATGGGAGGTGACCAAGAAAAGCACAGAAAACAAGGGTAAGGGTGTTATGCAGATTTAAGTCATTGCCTTCTCCACTGATAAATTTCCAGAAGTCATCCTTTTCTTCCTGGTACAGTGAGGGAGACACTTTTACAAATGGAGAATTCCCTCATAAATGTAAATCTCCCTTACAAAAGGGTAAATTCTACTGCTTCCAGAGATCTGCAGTTTTTCAAGAATAATCAATTCAAAATAATCCTTATGCCAAAAAGACATATTTTAGGGTGACACATTCTGCTACGCTTTGTTAGGAAGGAAAAAAACCTTTCCTCTACCCATCTAGGTTCTTCTGGTTGGTCTAAGAATTAAATTGACAGAAGACAGATTAACAGGAAAAAATCAGATTAAATTTTGTACATATAGGAACCCAACATACATGAGAGCTTCAGTGACAGAAAAGTAAAATAAGGTATGTGTGCTATCCTGAGCTAGGGAATGGGACAGGGGCCTGGGGCTTCCAAGGACAGGAAGTTCACTCATGGGATAATAATAAAATGAGGACATGTTTAGTAATTAAATATTTGTCCTGCCATATTAATTGGGCCACTTAGATAAAATTTACCTCCAGTAATAACATTTTTCTGGGAAAAACCCCCAACTTAAGTTCTTCTAGGTAGTTAAGGGAGGGGCAGTAGTTTCCCTTGAACCCACAGGATCTTGATTGCCTTTAGTTCGAAATAATCCTCATGCCAAAGTGGCACATTTTGGGGAAGCTTGTCCTGAACCCTTACACCTTCAAGGGAGAGATGCAGAATCCAAATAGAGGAGTTGCGGTCCTGATAAGAAATTAGAGAAGACTCTTTTTTTTTTGGCCTCACCATATGGCAGGCGGGATTTTAGTTCCCTGACCAGGGATTGAACCCGTGTCCCCTGCAGTGGTAGCGAAGAGTCCTAACCACTGGACTGACTGACAGGGAATTCCCTAAAGACTTTTGAGTTCAGTTAGGGTGAAAAGAGTTTGCAGAAACTACAAATTAGTTAGAAGAGGTTACAAAGAAAGCTAAAGGGGATTACAAGAGATTTGCATAAGAGAGTGAAAGATTTAAGTCAGTGGGAAAGACACTTAAATGTCTTAGGAAATAAAGAAATGCAAAATGAAACTAAGCCAAAGAGGAAGTTAGCTGCATCTTAGTGGGTATTGCAGGCTTCCGTCTCCAACAGAAGAATTAGCTAATTCTTAAAACTCCTGTGAGGTTGGCCCCAAAGCTAAGTCATATATATATAGGCTCATATATATAGGCTCAGGCCTTGGATCCTGGCACCAAATCTTGGCCACAAAGAACCTTAACTGATCACATCAGTTTGCTTGGGATGGTTGAACGCTTTCTCTCACGGGTGTGTGTATGGGTGTTTTAATTCTGGGAAAGTTTAGCACTTTGCTGTGATTGTGTTAAGTTCAGAGAAAATGTGTGAATATTTGGTATCATATTTGGTATATAAAATATCTTGGATGTTTAAGAGACTTGGCATGTTAGTGCGTTTGACCAAGTGGCCTGGTGTTTCCATTTAAAATGTATAAGAGAGTAATTGATGTATAATAGAATAATTGATTTTAGACTTATGATTTTAAAATGGAATGTTATAAATTGACTAAATTCGAAAACAGTATTAGAATGTTTAGGATGACTTAATATTTATTATATTAGAGTAAGTTTAGTTTATTAGATTTACAAGATTGTTTAGCTGGGAAAATATTACTCTAGGCTCAGAATTAAAGTGCTTATAAAGGAAAATCAAATATGGTAATACTATAAATGTAATTTAAACCTTTTAGTATAATTGAATTCACTAGAATGTAAATGGGACTGATATTTCAAAAAGTTTAGGTTTTTTTTTTTTTAAGTTTAGGTTTTTTTTTTTCGGTACGCAGGCCTCGCACCACTGTGGCCTCTCCCGTTGCGGAGCACAGGCTCCGGACGCGCAGGCTCAGCGGCCATGGCTCACGGGCCCAGCCGCTCCGCGGCATGTGGGATCTTCCCGGACGGGGGCACGAACCCGCGTCCCCTGCATCGGCAGGCGGACTCTCAACCACTGTGCCACCAGGCAAGCCCAAGTTTAGGTTTTTTAAATTTGAGTTGCTCAAACTTTACTCAAAGATGCCCTTGAATGTGATTATGAGCACATTTATGTATATAAAATACTATAGCTCATAAATTGACTTTATTATTTTAATTAGTCTATATTAATAAAAAATATCAAGGAATAATAAATAAACTTATGTGTGCATAAAGATAGCAATAATCCATCCGTTTTAAAGATTATTTTTCATGAAGGTCAAGTCCTGTGCAGACATATATGGTTCTAACAAGCGAGTTTGTTTGCACTTAGCCTTTGTCAATAGTCACTGAAAACCAGATTTCAATTAGGAAATGTCCTAAACACAATATCCTGTTTTGAGCCCTGAGTCCTTTCTGCCAGTGTGAGAACTTTTCTTCCCCCCTCGTCTTTGCTTCCTTTTTTTCCACATGTCACCACTGGCAGAGTAGGTATGACTCAGAAACCGGTTCCTCGGGGTTGTAACATTAGATGATGCGCAACTTGGGTGATTCATTACACGGTAAACTAATGCCCTTGTTTCATTGGGTTGGGCTCTCTGGAAGGTGTGTTGCTGTGTAGGTGGCTGGAAGAACACTCACAGGTGTGGAAAGAAAGGACTTGCCACCGACCTGGGCTTCTAGGGACCTTTCTCTTGACTGGGAAGGATTTTGATGTTAATTTGATGTTAAATACCTCCAGAAGATTCAAGAAGCTGTGAAATAAGTCTGTGAAGGACCAGCATGGGAATCCTATACTCTGAGGTATGTAACTTCTCTGGAAATAAGATTCCCAAGATGTTAAAAATCGCTCATGCTTTTCAAATGGAATTTCCTATCCCCATCAATGCCTCCTTTTCGTCTGTCTTTCTGTAAGAGCATTAAGTTAAAACAAAGCCCAGTGTGCTAGTTTTTTTGATGTTTTAACATTTTAAGGCAAATTATTTTGCAATCCTAAAACTTTAGCTAGATAGTAGCTTGTAGAGAGCCATATAGTATACATGTCATGATGTCCAGATGTTTGAGGGGGTAATCTGGATCTGTAAAATGAAATTTATGAAAAGAGAGTTAATGGAGTTGTGTTTTCTGATGTCAAACATCTAGAGGACAAGTAAAAATTGTCTTCAACTGGATTTTCTGAACAGACTAAAGATAGCCTGGCTCTTTTATGGAAATGTGTGTATAGAGTAATGCCTTTCCGCTTGATATTTGAAAGGAGATTTTCACCTCTAGCAATTACTAATAAAGTCTATCCCCGTATAGAAGAAGGATAAAAACAGAATGTAGTTTTGATATTTTGAGATTTTTCTTTTCACAGCTGATGGATACAGAAATGCTTTTTCCTGTATTGAGAGTAACGTATTAGAATCAAATAGATTGTTAACAACGTTTCAAAGGAGTACAAGAGGGTGATGTTTCAACAAGAGTCCAAGAGGTGTAATGACGTTATTATTCATGATTTGCTCCCTTTCCTCTCTGACACAAATAACCGGTCGGTCTGCATTTCATTGCAGATGCTCAACGGAACCTCTCTGGGTGCTTCTTCTAATACTAAAGGCAGTTTCTCAGTGTTGGCAGTTATGTCTAATGCCAGGGGTGTGTGTGTGTGTGTGTGTGTGTGCGTCTTTCTGTAGTCAACTTTTCTTTGATTAGTTTATATTTCTAGATATGTCTTGCCCAATGACTTTAGGCTAGTAAAGAACTCACATATATGAAAATGTCAACACATGTAATGTTCTAAAATGCTACTCTGGCCTTTCTTTCTTTCTTTTTTTTTTTTTTGCGGTACGCGGGCCCTTCACTGCTGTGGCCTGTCGCGTTGCAGAGCACAGGCTCCGGACGCGCAGGCTCAGCGGCCATGGCTCACGGGCCCAGCCGCTCCGCGGCATGTGGGATCTTCCCGGATCAGGGCACGAACCCGTGTCCCCTGCATCGGCCGGAGGACTCTCAACCACTGCGCCACCAGGGAAGCCCCTCTGGCCTTTCTTAAGCCCTAGATTGCCTAAGCACCAGGAAGTGGAACTTGTTGAAAATGCAGTTTCAAGGGCCCCTACCCCAGAGAGTCTGTTTCACTCATTTTGAGGTACGGTTCAGAAACCTGCTTTTTAGGGGAGCCTCCCAAGTGATTCTGATGTAGGGGATCAGTTTACCACCCCTGGGAGAGAAACACTGCTCTCGGCTAGTGCTTTTCAAATTTAAATGTGCATACAGAGCACTCAAAGATCTTGTTCAAATGCAGATTATTATTCTATAGGTCTGGGTGGGGCATAAGATAATGCATTTCAGCTCTGCAATATGCTGCTGGCCCTGGACCATGCTGTGCGAAGCCAGACTGTAGTGTACAGTCTAGGTCCTGGAAATAATTACTTAAGGAAGTCTTTGCGTGTAATTGTTTGTTGATGGGGTGTGGATTTGGCAAGTGGTTGAGTCAAGGCAAGGCATTGATACTTATAAGTATCAGTGAGAATATCCCTGGAAGTGGAATGAACTTTTCACTTTTCAGATATATTGAGGACAAAGCAAGGTGGAATCTTCTATGATATTTGAAAGCAAATACAACAATCACACACACACGCACACACGTATACACACACCCCTAAAAGACCCTAACTTACCTAGAAGCTCATAAGTAATTATTCAAAGCTCATAATTAACATTGAATCAAAGATAGTGTCAACTAAAATAATATATGCACAACCTAAAAATTGAGAGTAGTGTTTTATTCAGCGGACACACTGAGGACTTCAAGCCCGGGAGGCAGCATCTCAAATAACCCTGAGAAAACTGCTCCAAGGAGGCGAGGGTGAACTAGGACAGATAGGAGTTTTGCAGCAAAGGGCAGGTAGTAGGAAGAAAAAGTTACTGTTAATAAAAGAAAACTAGATATGTCAAGCTAAGGAATTTAGTGCTTTTCTATGTATGGGAAGATGCAAGAGTCTGGGCTCACTAAAATCACTCCTTTGATATGCACCTCAGCTATATGGGGCCAGGATCCTGTGTTTTCATATCCTGAGCTTCCACAGGGCTCACCTTTGGAGTGGCTGCAGTCTCATGGCTGCTAGATGGCAGGTATTCTTTGTTTCCTTCCTAAATTCCCTCGGGGCTCACCGGCTCACCTTTGGTGGCTGGTGGTGACCGCAATTGCTGATGACTGTGACATCCTTTGTTTACTGATATGACAGGCAATATTTTATTTCTCAATAATCTTAAGTAGTGTTGGGATAAATGGTGTCTCCATGCAGCTCAGTATCACAAGTGATACTACTTTGCGTAACTCAAAGAGGTACTTAGAACTTGGGCTCGCATAGCATCTTAACAAAAGAAAAATAAATTTTTAGAGGAGTGGCAAGACAAAGGAAAAGTGCTTTGAGTTTCTAAGGCAGCAAATTGAGGGAAGGCAAATATGTAGGGGAGCTAATGGAAGACAAGGGCTAGTTAGAAATGTTACTCTGTAGATTACTTTGGTGACTTCTCTGGGCTGACAAAGGTAACTTTGTCCTTCCTGGTAGACAGAGAAGGGCCACACCTTCACATATTTATGTCCTGCTTTTAGCTAAAGAGGGGGAGGGCAGAGAACATTCTTTGTATCTGCTTCTTCTCAATTACCTTTAGTTCAAAATAACTGTTACACTAAGAGGTGTAGATTGGGATGCATATTCTGCTACCCTCTGGGGCCTTGCATTGCTAATAGTTATGCTATATATATATAGCATATATATATATTTATTGAGGTATAATTGACATAACATTATATTAGTTTCAGGTGTACAAAGGAATGATTCAATATTTGTATATACTGCAAAATGATCACCACAATAAGTCCATTAACATCTGTCATCACATATAGTTACAATTTTTTTTTTTTTTTTTTTGTGGTACACGGGCCTCTCACTGTCGTGGCCTCTCCCGTTGTGGAGCACAGGCTCCAGACGCGCAGGCTCAGCAGCCATGGCACATGGGCCCAGCCTCTCCGCGGCATGTGGTATCCTCCCAGATCAGGACAGGAACCTGTGTCCTCTGCAACGGCAGGCGGACTCCCAACCACTGCGCTACCAGGGAGGCCCACAAATTTTTTTTTTTTTTGATGATAACTTTCAATATCCACATTCCTAGCTGCTTTCAAACATGCAACGCAGTATTATTAACTACAGTCACCATGCTGTACATTACATCCCAATGACTTATTTATTTTATAACTAGAAATTTGCACCTTTTGACCCCCTTCACCCATTTCTCACACCTCCGACCTGCTGCCCTGTCTCAGGCAACCACCAATCTAGTCCCTATATTCATGTGCTTTTGTGTGTGTGTATGTGTGTGTACTTGTTTGTTTGTCGTTTTTCATTGTTGTTGTTTAGATTCCACATAAAAGTGAGAGCATGTGGTATTTATCTTTTTCTGTCTGACTTACTTCACTTAACATAATACCCTTAAGGTCCATCTTTGTTTTTGCAAATGGTAAAATTTTGTTCCTTCTATGGCTGAATAATATTCCATTGTGTATATGTACCACATCTCCTTTATCCATGTGTTCATTGATGGACATTTAGGTTGTTTCTAATATATGTGTAAGAAAGAAGGAGAGAATGAGGGGGTGTCCCAGACTGGGTCCTAACCTCTGCAGTAGAGGATATGCTTAGAGCTCAGTGAGAGAACTAAGCTTGGATTGATCACCCCCAGCTATGCAGGCCAGACTTTTAAACAGGGCTGACTCATTTAAACCAGGGATCCCCAACTCCTGTTAGGAACCAGACCGCACAGCAGGAGGTGAGCTGCCAGCAGGCAGGCGAGCGAGGGAAGCTTCATCTGTATTTACAGCCGCTCCCCATCGCTCACATTACTGCCTGAGCTCCGCCTCCTGACAGATCAGCGGCTGCATTAGATTCTCATAGGAGCACGAACCCTACCGTGAACTGCACATGTGAGGGGTCTAGGCTGTGCACTCCTTATGAGAATCTAATGCCTGATGATCTGAGGTGAAGCTAGCGCTGGGGAGCAGCTGCAAATACAGATTATCCTTAGCAGAGAGGTTTGACTGCACAGAGACCATAATAAATCAGTTGCTTGCAGACTCATATCAAAACCTTATCTGTGAGTGGCAAGTGCCAATTAAGCTGCATCTTACGGAGCAGACTGGACATAAGCAACAGACTTCAGGTGTCACTGTCTCCCATCACCCCCAGATGGGACCATCTAGTTGCAGGAAAACAAGCTCAGGGCTCCCACTGACTCTGCATTATGGTGAATTGTATGATTACTTCATTATATATTACAATGTAATAATAATAGAAATAAAGTGCACAATAAATGTAATGTACTTGAATCATCCCGAAAACATCCCCCCCTCCCCCGGTCCACGGAAAAATTGTCTTCCATGAAACGGGTCCCTGGTGCCAAAAAGGTTGGGGACCGCTGATTTAAACCCTTATCACACATACCTGTTCATACTATTTACAATAATAACAAGTATTTAATTAGGCCTTTATTATGTGCCTGGCTGTGTTCTGAACATTTTAAGTGTATTAACTCATTTAATACTCACCCAACCATATAAGAGAGTCACTATGATTATCCTTATTTTACAAGTGAAAAAACTGAGGCAAAGATAGTTTCAGGAACTGGCCTAGAGTTATGCAGCTAAAAAGTACTTACTGGCTAGAGACCTGTGTACATTCAGGGAAGTTGTGCTCATGTCCTGATGAACATGCTAAGTTCTTTCCCTAAAGCTCTCTCAACAGGCATGTCACCCTCCATAAATAAGCCGGTCTTAACCACTCTGCTCTTTTGCACTCTTCCCCACGAAGTTACACTATTGTCCTTTTCCCTTTGTTAGAAGAATAGGGTAAACTAAATCCAGGTTCCAATGAGGTACATTTTACTCCCAACCTGTAGAGAAGTGTTGCACACTGCAAAGTATTACAAAAATTAGAAAGAAGGAAGCTGTATAAGAACTTAAAGAGCTCAAGAATTTGTGCTTAGGAGATCTATAGAATCTTCTCCAGGCTCTTGTCCTTGTCAACTGGGGAAACAAGGCCTTAAAAGGAATATCTAGAAAATTATATTACAATCATGTATCCCTTTAAACTTGGGGAAAGTCTAATGTTAAAGTTACCTATGAACAGTGGTACCCACACACACACATACACACACTCTTAATATTAATGTTTTAGGAATATATCTGTTTTTCAGACAGGAAGATGTTACCATAGAAAAAGAGCATATGGTTTAAAGAAGAAGGGGATCATATTGAAATATACAGTATTCCAGAGAAAGCAATTTAGGCTGAGCAGGGCTTTTTGGGAGAGCTGGTACCATCGACGAGGAGAACTCAGGGGGAACAAAAATAGAGATGCAATGAATGGGAAGGCCATTGGACTGGAAACCCAGGAAACCTAGAATTTAGTCCCTATTGTGCCAGAAACTCGGGGCAGTTGGGGTAAATCACTTAACCTCTTCTGGTCACAGTTTTGATATATAAAACAGGATAGTTGGGTGAGATCCGGTTCAGCATGAAACATTGTGTCCTTCCATGATAAGGGAAAAGGAAAGGCAAAAGCAAGTGGAAAAAATGCCCCCCTCACAATCTCTATCTGCTTAGTTTGTGTATTGAATCCTTTCAAGATTTTGGCATTGTATATTCATTTATTTTAAAAAATTATTTTATTTTATTTATTTTTGGCTGTGTTGGGTCTTCGTTGCTGTGCACAGGCTTTCTCTAGTTGCGGCGAGCGGGGGCCACTCTGCACTTTGGTGTGCAGGCTTCTTATTGCGGTGGCCTCTCCTGTTGTGGAGCATGGGCTCTAGGTGCGCAGGCTTCAGTAGTTGTGGCCCGCAGGCTCAGTAGTTGTGGCTCGTGGGCTTAGTTGCTCTGCAGCATGTGGGATCTTCCCAGACCAGGGCTCGAACCCGCACCCCCTGCATTGGCAGGTGGATTCTTAACCACTGCACCACCAAGGAAGCCCTGGCATTGTATATTTAAAAAAGAGCACCAAATAGCTTCTACCCCAATTGATTTCTTGATTCTTTCCTTGTATATTTTAAGTATTTTACAAGTGATAATGTGGTACTAAATCACATTTTAAAAAGGAAATGATGACTTCAATGTATGAACAGAAACCATCACTAAACATTTGTAAATATTTATTCATTCACTCAGTCATCCATTTATTTAATCAACAATATTTATTGATCACATACTATATTCCAGGCATATGTTAGCTCCTGGTACATAGTGATAAATGAATAAGAGTAGATCTTGACCTCTTGGAGCTACCAATGTAAAATGAATATACAAATTAAAAAAAATAATTGTAAGTAGTGAAAGAGAAATCAAGGAAGCAACAGGATAAAGAGAGAGTATATAAGAGGGGTGTGTATATGTAATTAGATTTGACTTGAAAGGCCCCAGTGAGGTAATGACATTCGAGCTGAACTCTGAGGAATATGAATCTAGTCTTGGGAATCTTGGGGAGCGTGTTCCGGACAAGGGGTGTATGTATGGAGAATCTGAAGCATGGGAAGTTGGGCCAGTTGGAATAACTGAGTGGTATATGAAAGGTATGGGTGAGAGGAGTTCATCTAGATACAGGCAATAAGAAGTTTTATTGTCTATTCCAAATTTAGAGACTAATATTACTGACTAAAGGTAGATTTGCTTTTTGTCATCACGGTGCTCCAGTAATTCTAAATAATGTCAGTTTAACATGGTCGTCCTCACCCTTGGGCAGCCATTGTTTGGCAGAAAGTCCTGGAGCCCAGGAGGCAGTGAGAGTGACACTACTGCTTCCTCAAAGCCCTGCATTTACGTCTTTGGTGGTCTGAGGTAGTAGGGAGATATCAGGGCCTCCGATTTGCTAGATCAAGCAGCTAGAAGCCACCCTTCCTCCGCCCTTTCTCCTCATGATTGGAGGCAAAGACTTTCTTGCCCTGCCCTGGCCTCAGAGCTTCTCAGGTCTCAAGTGTGGTAACGAAGCTTCTTTAACTTCCTGGCCGTGAAGACATCATGTTCTCAGAAAGACCTTGTTGGAGAAGGAATAGAAAATAGATAAATGTGTGTCCTTCCTTGATTTCCCCTTCACTGTTACTATCCTCATAATCCAACAACTGCTGGGACTGTCCTTTATGTCACATAAAGGCTAAGTGGACCTAAGACAAAAAAAAAAAAAAATTCCTGTGCCTTTTTTATTTATCTGAAAGAAAGAATTTACTAAGAAATTTAAATCACAGTATGTGAAGAAATGAGTCATCAGAAGGAAAGCCTTGAAATTTATTGTACGAATAAAATAAAGCCTTCATTATCATTCCCTAAGATTTCCTAAGTTGAAGAGGAAGAAAACATCTTCTTGCCTTTTCTGGGAAGATATTTCATTAGTGTACACGTTTATCTTGTACACTATCTGAACCGTGTTGCATCAAAAACCACAGATTCTCCTCAGAAATTGTGAGGGGACATTTTATTGTTTTTTTAATTAATTAATTTATTTATTTTTGCGGTACGCAGGTCTCTCACTGTTGTGGCCTCTCCCGTTGCGGAGCACAGGCTCCGGACGCGCAGGCTCAGCGGCCATGGCTCACGGGCCCAGCCGCTCCGCGGCACGTGGGATCTTCCCAGACCGGGGCACGAACCCGTGTCCCCTGCATCGGCAGGCGGACTCTCAACCACTGCGCCACCAGGGAAGCCCAGGGAACATTTTAAATGGGGGGAGCTTCAGCATGGAGATGGTTAATAAGCAACTTATCAAGGCAGAGTTCCAAAGTCTCTTTCTTTAGACTGACAGTTAGGGAGGATCCACTATACTTCAGGGGAAGCAATACTGAAAGTGGGGATGGTGGGGAAACTTTGCTTTTCAAGACCTCTATTACAGTGCAAGCAGCTCAGATTCCTCCATGGTACTAAAATAATGTCAAATATTTTTCCAGCTGTGATATCTATTTTACTTGGAGCAGTGTAAAACACGGTTATGTTAAATAACCCATACAGAATAGTTTAGTTAATCATCAACAAACTAAACGTGTCTTGTGCTCCCCAGAGGCACTTAAATTTTAGGGCCTGGAAAAGGGAGATACAAAGTGGGACTGGGGTGGGCCTCTAGCACCCAGTTATCAGCTATTTTGAAAGCCAGGCATGTACCTTTCCTCTTCTTCTGGCTGGTCTATGAATTAAATGGACAGGAGAAAGATTAATAGGAGAAAATCAAACAAAATTTTAATAACATGTATACTTGGGAGAGACCCAGGAAAACTGAATAACTCACCAAAATGGCTGAAACCCTCACGTTAAATACCATCTTCAGCTAAAGACGGAGAGGGTGTTGGGGGTAGTGATTTGGGACTTTGAAGGGGAGGAATATAATTCACAAAAGATGAAAAAGCAAATGTTTGGTAAATAAATGTTTGCTGGGCCTGCAGAGACAATGGGACACAGAGTGGACTCTGATTTTTAGGCCCTGCTGGGTTTCCCCCATACTCTTTGCAGAGATCTCTGCTGAAAGCTCTATTCCAGAACAGGGCTCCCTCACCCCTACTTTTTTTTTAATTGAAGTAGAGTTGATTTACAATGTTGTGCCAGTCTCTGCTGTACAGCAAAGTGAATCAGTTTTACACATGTATACATTCTTATTTTTAATATTCTTTTCCATTATGGTTTATTCCAGGAGACTGGATATAGTTCCCTGTGCTCTACAGTAGGACCTTGTTGTTTATTCATTCTAAATGTGATAGTTTGCATCTACAAACCCCAAATTCCCAGTCCATCCCTCTCCTCCCCCCCGCCCCTTGGCAACCATAGTCTGATCTCAACCAACAGTCTGTGAGTCTGTTTCTGTTTTGTAGACAGGTTCATTTGTGCCATATTTTAGATTCCACATATAAGTGACATCATATGGTATTTGTCTTCCTCTTTCTGACTTACTTCACTTAGTATGATAATCTCTAGTTGCATCCATGTTGCTACAAATGGCATTATTTTGTTCTTTTTTAATGGTTGAGTAGTATTCTATTGTATATATGTATCATGTCTTCTTTATCCATTCATCTGTCGATGGACATTTAGGTTGTTTCCATGTTTTGGCTATTGTGAACAGTGCCGCTATGAACATAGGGGTGTATGTATCTTTTTGAATTATAGTTTTGTCCAGGTATATGCCCAGGAGTGGGATTGCTGGGTCATATGGTAGTTCTATTTTTAGTTTTCTGAGGAACCTCCATACTGTTCTTCATAGTGGCTGCACCAACTTACATTCCCACCAACAGTGTAGGAGGGTTCCCTTTTCTCCACACCCTCTCCAGCATTTGCTATTTGTAGACTTTTCAAAAAAAAAATTATTTATTTATTTGGCTGAGTCGGGCCTTAGTTGCAGCACACAGGATCTTCGTTGCCGCATGCAGGATCTTTTAGTTGCGGCATGTGAGATCTTTAGTTGCGGCATGCGAACTCTTAGTTTCGGCATGCAGGATGTAGTTCTCTGACCAGGGATCGAACCCAGGCCCCCTGCACTGGGAGCTCAGAGTCTTAGCCACTGGACCACAGGGGAAGTCCCTATTTGTAGACTATTTAATGATGGCCATTCTGACCCGTGTGAGGTGGTACCTCATTGTAGTTTTGATTTGCATTTCTCTGATAATTAGTGATTTATAAAAATTAATTTTTATTGAAGTATAGTTGATTTACAATGTTGTGTTAGTTTCTGCTGTACAGCAAAGTGAATCAGTTATACATATACGTATATCCACTCATTTTTAGATTCTATTCCCATATAGGTCATCACAGAGTATTGAGTAGAGTTCCCTGTGCTATACAGTAGGTTCTTATTAGTTACTTATTTTATATATAGTAGTGTGTATGTGTCAATCCCAATCTCCCAATTTATCCCTCCCCCAGTAATTAGTGATGTTGAGCATCTTTTCATGTGTCCACTGGCCATCTGTATGTCTTCTTTGGAGAAATGTATATTAAGGTCTTCTGCCCATTTTTCAATTGGGTTGTTTGTTTTTTTGCTGTTGAGTCGTATGAGCTGTTTGTATATTTTGGAGATTAAGCCCTTGTCGGTTGCATCATTTGCAAATATTTTCTCGCATTCTTTAGGCTCTCTCTTTTTTTTATATAATGGTTTCCTCTGCTGTGCAAAAGCTTGTAAATTTGATTAGGTCTCATTTGTTTATTTTTGTTTTTATTTCTATTGCCTTGGGAGACTGACCTAAGAAAACATTGGTAGGATTTACGTCAGAGAATCTTTTATCTAAATTCTTTAGGCAGCTGAGGGAGAGGTAAAAAGACTTTCTGAGTCTTCAGTTGCTTAAAAATAATCAGCCTAAATTAATCCTCATGCCAAAGAGGCACATTTTGGGGTGGCAAATTTTGCTCCCCTACATCATTAACCCATTCATGTATTTAAACATAATTGCTGTTTATTGAATATCTATGTCTATCTATTTATTGATGATAAATACATGTTAGCATAAGGCATGAAGGTCAAACCTCAGACTTTCTGGCAAAAAATTCAGCTAATGTAAAGTTCTCTCTATCCTGAATATTTATCTTTCCTCCCTTGCTTTGGCTTTAGAACCAAACTGTCATTGTTTAGTAAGGTTAATTCTTCCGACTTTTGTTCACTATCCTGTCATCTCTTCATTCTCTGTCGGTAATTATTTGATAACCACCTCTGCCCATCTTCACTGGCTGCTATGTTTTTTAAAAATAACTGTAAGAGTAGCTTACATTAATTGAGGGTTTATTATGAGTCAGACCTGAGTTATGTGCTTCATCTATACAGTCACGCTTAATCCTTTCTGTAACCTGATAAAGAAGATGTGATTATTAAATGGAGAAAGAAACTGAGCACAAATTGTTTAAGTAAGTTGTCCAAATAACATAACTGTTTCGTGGCAGAGTTGAGATTGGAACCAGAAAGTTTGTGTCCAGTGCCTGTATTTATAACCACTTGAAGCCACCACTTTGCCTATAAACGTGCAGAACTTTAGCTGGACACTGCTACACCCCTCTGGGTACTCACTAGCTCCCGCTTAGCTTTCACTACCAAACTTACCACGAATTCCTCTCTGATCACACTCCAATTCTTCATAGACCGCGAACCCAGGCCCCTGTATTCTGCCTTTTGTCTGACACTATGAAATTCATCTCTGAATGGTCATGAGTGATCAAATCCAGCAATCTTACCTTGCACTTGATTCTCTTAACTCTATCTTCCTCTGGAAACTTTTAAATTTTTTTTTTTAGCAGGTACTCCTAAGCACAGAAACTGTGTGTCTAGGAAATAGGCAGCGTAAGAAAAATGGAAAAATAAGGTCAGGTTAATATTGGAAGTAATATTGCTCAAGTGGGATTGAGAAACACTCCAAGACCCCGTGCGACTCTTGCAGGAAAACTCTCCACTTTTCCTCTCCTCTTTATGCTTAACTCTCAGGGAAGATTTTGAGGCGCCCAAGCAGAGCGAGCTTTGAGGTGTCCTGTGTGCATGTGGGCCCAGTGTTGCCAAATTTTTCAATTTTTAAAGAGAATCTGGAAAGCCAGATCACAACATGAAAAACTCCAGCTTTTGAAATACTGTAAACTAAAATGCTAGGAAAAGAAGAATTAACATTTTGTATGTGATGTCTAAGTGAGCCAGGAAGGCATTTTACTTTTTAGCAGTAAAATTAACTCTATAGCCACCTGTTTTCAAGTTCTGCGTAGAAGACCATCAGTTCCCAAGTGCTAGCCCGTGAGTAGTAGTCATCAGTGGCAAATTTTCATTGGTGTATGTGAAATTTTTAAAAAAATGAAGTAGATTTTTGCATAGAGCTAATTCTAACCGACTTTTTCCCCGTCCCTTCGGATTATAGACTTATGTTGTCAGTGCTTTTATGACCCTGAGCTGCCCCCTAGTGGAGACAGCGTTTATAACAGCATAGAACCTTTTCAGCTGCCTTTACCTCATGCAACAAAACACTATGTGATGTCTAGTAATTTAATTTAATTTTCTAACTTTAAAAAAAAACTTTGCCTCCTTTGCATCTGGACCATGTCTTTTTCTGATTTCTCCTGCAACCGCTCTGACCATCACTTCTTTACCTCTTGGCAGATATCGCTAATTAATTTAATTAATACTTAATAAGCAATTATAAGAACCTCCATAAACTGAGCATCATTCATGTGCCACGTATTCTAAGTGCTTTTGTATAGTGTCTAATTAAAATCAATCTGAAACTATTTAATGTGTGCCTACCATGTGCCCAGCACTGTGTTATATATATGTTGGGGCTATGGCAGTGAATGGAGTGAAGTAGCCTCTATTCATGTGGAATTTATAGCCTGAACTTCAGTGCTTTCCCTCACTCACTCAACTTTCCCTCACTCACTGTGGTGAGGGAGGAACTTCAGTGCTTTCCCTCACTCACTCAACCCCTCCTCGTTCACAGTAGCTTTCAACACACAATTATAAATAATTAAGAAAAGAGGTATAGTTTTGTCAGTTGCTGTGAAGGAATGCTGGACTCAGGAAAGACAGATAAAATGAAAATAAGTTTTGACATGAAGGATGAGCTAGCAGTTAGCCAGGTGAAGAGAGAAGTGAAAAAGTGGCTGTTTTTTTGGTTTTTTGTTTGTTTTGTAGAGTAAGGGCAGAGGCCCCAGTAGAAGAAACTAAACATGAGATAATGGAAAAAAGAGAGAAATCCAGGGCTTCCCTGGTGTTGCAGTGGTTGAGAGTCCGCCTGCCGATGCAGGGAACACGGGTTCGTGCCCCGGTCCGGGAAGATCCCACATGCCGCGGAGCAGCTGGACCTGTGAACCATGGCCGCTGAGCCTGCGCGTCCGGAGCCTGTGCTCCGCAATGGGAGAGGCCACAACAGTGAGAGGCCCGCATACCGCAAAAAAAAAAAAAAAAAAAAAAGAGAGAGAAAAGTCCAGAGGGAGAGAAGAGAGGGAAAGTAGGCAAGATGATGTCTGCTCAGATCTTGCTGTTAAACTCCCATCGTGCTTTGCAAAATTCCTTATAATGCTTTCTAAAATAAAAAGCATCTAGTTGCAGCTAATTGCATAATTCGTTATTTGTATATTATTTGTCTAAAATAGCTCTTTCCCACTGTGCAGATTTCCTTGAGTACAGGGGGCCGTGCGTCTTTGTCCCATTACTTAGTGTCCCATTACTAAACTCCTCTGATATGCAGATTTTGTCTTGAGTAGAATCCTGCTTTTCTAACAGGCATCATTTATCCATGAACTCAACACACACTTTCCTTACTGAGTTGGCAATATTGCATCCATCTTTTCACTAATTCGTCCATTCAATGAACATTCCTGTGTGCCAAGCAATTTAGGGAATAGTAAGGGATCCCTGGTGGCCCTACCCTTGTTCTAGACTTATGGCTAGACATAACTGAGACCCCAAATCTCATCAACAAAGCAGTAGATTACAATTTGGAAACACGGGATTTTAAGGTGTCGGGTGATTTCTTTTTCTTGGTGTGGTTTAATTATTCCTATATTTCAAAACCTGCTTTTGTTTTCCTCTCCTCAGCCCATCTGCCAGGCGGCCTATCAAAATGACTTGGGTCAAGTGTGGCAGTGGGTGAAGGAAGACGGCAACAGTATCAACGTTCAAGATGGCTTTAATGGAGACACCCCTCTGATCTGTGCTTGCAGGCGAGGGCACCTGAGAATCGTTTCCTTCCTTCTCAGAAGAAACGCTGATGTGAACCTCAAAAACCGGGTGAGGCCATGACCATGGTAGTTCCTTTCTCCTCGCACCAATGGAAGCAGTGGATGTCATTTGCTTACTGTTTGTAGCTCCTAACACCAACAGTTTTGGGGGGCCTTACTTTAGAGAGACTGACACACACTGAGGCCATATTACCAGGCTAAAAAGCAAAATAAAACATAGGTCAAAAACAGACATATTTTGTGGGTTTCATGTCTGATTATGTCCTTGTATTTCTAAAAAAAAAAAAAAAAAAATGGTTCACTCATTTGTCTGGATAGAGCGTCTTCCTTTCTTTTCCTCCTCCCCCCCCCATGCTTTTCTTTGCCCTTCCTCTTTCCCTACTCCTCTTCCTCACTATTACAGAAGTAAAAGGAAAGATTTCCTGGAGAACAAGTATTGACCTGGTGATGCTATTTCATTAGTTAGATTTTTACCTACTCTGTCAATGTTCTGATCTCCCGAAGGTCCTATAATTTGCTTGTGGAATAAAAGAATTTCAGTGAGAAATTTGCCAAGAACAAATATGCTCACGAACCAGAGGCTACTTGAAAGCAGACAGAAAGGCATGAAGAATATACTTACATACGTATTATTAACTGACTTGGAGTCTTCAGAACTAAGGAAGAGCAGGACGTGCCGTGAACATCCTTTCAGAGCCCCTTGGGAACATCCAGTGTCTGCATCATAGAAAAGGCAACATTTAAAGTACACTAAGTAAATATAAAAAGTCACTCTTTGTAATAATTATGAATGCCCTGTACCCACTCAAGTACATTCAATGAGGGAAAATAGCCTGTAGGGCCCCACTTCTCCCTTCCAAGTCAGTTTAAAGTCTAGCTCATTGGGAGTAATAATATATTATCAGAAAATGGATCACTACTGGACTTCCTTTTAATTTTTTTATTTTTAAAATTTTATTTATTTATTTATTTATTTATTTATTGGCTGCATTGGGTCTTCATTGCTGTCCGTGGGCTTTCTCTAGTTGCCACCAGAAGGGGCTATTCTTCGTTGTGGTGCACAGGCTTCTCATTGCGGTGGCTTCTCTTGTTGCAGAGCGCGGGCTCTAGGCCCGCAGGCTTCACTAGTTGTGGTACGTGGGCTCAGTAGTTGTGGCTCATGGGCTCTAGAGTGCAGGCTCAGTAGTTGTGGCGCATGGGCTTAGTTGCTCCGTGGCATGTGGGATCTTCCTGGGCCAGGGCTCAACCCCGTGTTCCCTGCACTGGCAGGCGGATTCTTAACCACTGTGCCACCAGGGAAGTCCACTACTGGATTTTCTTGTTTGTGCTTCCTATTTTTTGTGAGTTGGGTTTAAAAGCAAGTCATGGCTGTGTTAATCTAACAGATAGGCTGCTTAGTGGAGTGTGACATGATTGCCCCAGCACCCAGCTGAAGAACCAGGTGTCTGGCCTTGTGGTGAGATGGGGTGGCCAAGACAGATGTCTCTGGGTTTGTGCCCTCTCAGGAGACTTGCTGGTTAGGAAGCTGAGGGAGGGAGATGTTTGTCAACACAGGGACAGGGCTGAGGCGGCATGCTTATCTCTGTTTTGCAGAGAACCTGAGCCAGGCTGCTTATGGAAATCCTGGGAAGGACTTCGATACCTTAGCAGAGATTTTATGAGAAGTGTTTGGTTTGCAACTGTCCATTTAAAAAATATTTTCAATGGTTTTTAAAGGTTTAATCTTTTCCATTTTCCCCAATACTAATCCTTGTACATTAATAATCTGAATTGGTGCTTTCCCGTTTCTTAAGTCTATATCTGAGTTCTCTTCAGAAGTACTAAACAGAGGCCTTAAAAGCAAGCAAACAAAAAGCTCTGGTGTTGGTACAGATGTACATACATGCCCAACAGAGTGATGGATTGTATGGAAAGCGAATTAAACTAAAACATAGAGATATCTTTTTGTTGTGTTGTTTGTTTTGGTGTGCCAGATTGACCAGGATTAAGACAGAAAATCTAATGCTGATCAGGAAGGAAGTTTAAATCATTATCATTTCACCAGAGCACAATTTAGCAGTACAGTGTGAGGGGCATCAATGCTTTCCTTGTATGCCAGGAATTCTATCTTTTGAAACTTATGCTAAGGACACATTTAGAAATGCTGACAAAGCTTTATACATGAGGATTCAAGCAATGTTATTTGTGAAAATGAAAAGTTAAAATTACTTGAAATGTTCAACAGGTAGGGTTTGGCTAAATAAATTCGAACAGCTCCATAGCACAGTAAAAAGTGCAGCCATAACAGTTACATGTTTAAAAATATAAATGGCATAGGAAAATGCACATATTCTACATGTTAATTGAAAAAAGAAAGCAGGTATAATTTTGCATGTGTGGTATGATCCTACACTGAAAAATTCCACATCTATGCATTTTAAAGACTGGAAGAAGATACAGCAAACTATCAACAGTTAACTCTGGGCTGTTGGATAATGGGTGATTTTAAATTCTATCCTTATACTCTTGTCTAGTTTGCAAAATTTTTACAGAGAACACAGATACCATTAGAAAAACGAAAATATTCTTATTTAAGAAGAGTAGAAATGAACTTCTCTTTTCTTCCTGACTTTCCTCTCTTATTGATTTGGTTGGAATTCCAGTCACCATAGCTTGTTTTGCATTACACTTATTTATGCGTGTTTCGGTCTACCTTTGCTTTGATTATGAGGCCCTGAGGTTTTATAACCCCCGCAATTCCTAGAAGCTTAAATCTGTCACCTGATAATTATTCATGTATTTGAAGAATTAAACTGAGTTATTTCCATTCGTCCGGCACTGCTTGTGTTCATGTAGGAACATGGAAAAATTGCCATGTGGTTAAAATTTTCCTATAAACAAACCACAAAATGAATAATTGTGTACCATAGATGATTAAGGAGTAACTATAGGTTTTCATACTAAATTGTCCTATGTTTATATCTCCATGTATTTTTTTCCCCAAACCAAAATGAATGTGAGAATCTGTCTTTTGATGATTCGTAAAAGGTACATTTCACTTGTCTTTCTATGGCCCAACTTTTCCTTTAGACTGTACTGTGTTCAATATTCTGGTCAATAGAATTCTGGGTTTATTAATTAGATTTATTCCACAGAAAGAGATGCCATGGATACCACAAAAATAAAAAGTGTGGACTAAATTTTTTGGTAGAGTAATCTAAAAATATGCAATTTAAAACAATATTTTATTAATAAATAGTCCTTTTCTTAATTTTTTAGAAACAGAGAACCTGCTTGCATTATGCTGTGAAGAAAAGATTTACCTTCTTTGATTATCTACTCATTATCCTCTTAATGCCTGTCCTGCTTATTGGCTATTTCCTCATGGTGAGTACAACACTCGTGAGAGCGAAAGATAAATGAGTACAAATGAGTAAGAGATCGACAGCATGAGTCATTAAATTTTGCCAAGTTGGTGAGATGTAAATAAAAAGTAACAAAGTAAGCTCTTCGTTTGTATTCTACAAATGGCATCTCTAACATACATGCAATGCTATGACTGAAGTAAAGCAAGAAGAAAGGTAGCCCGGTAAATCAGTCAATGGTAAAATCATCTGTGCAATGTTTATTAGGAAAACTAAATTAAATTTGTTTAAGAATCTTCTGAAGGAAAAGCAAAAATCCTGAATATTAAAAAGAATCCCCTCCCTACTATTTCTTTTCTTTCTTTAAAATTTATTTATCTATTTATTTATCTATTTATCTATCTATCTATCTATTTATTTATTTATATGGCTGCATTGGTCTTCGCTGCTGCACGCGGGCTTTCTCTAGTTGCACTGAGTGGGGTCTTCTCTTCACTGAGGTGTGTGGGCTTCTCACTGCAGTGGCTTCTCTTGCTGCGGAGCATGGGCTCTAGGCGCTCGGGCTTCAGTAGTTGTGGCTTGCGGGCTCTAGAGCGCAGGCTCAGTAGCTCACGGGCTTAGTTGTTCCGCGGCATGTGGGATCTTCCTGGATCAGGGCTCCAACCCGTGTCCCCTGCACTGGCAGGCGGATTCTTAACCACTGTGCCACTTATTCTTCTGTTGTGAAGAATAAGTCATTAATCCAATAGTGACAGAACACATGTGAAGTTCCTATGAGGTAGTTGGTAGAGAGAGGTGGTCAGTGTTAGGAGAGCTCAGAGGAGAGGGATGTCGCCTGGACAGGTAGGTTAGGGACAGCCTCCTGGAGGGAGAGGGGCCTGGACTGAGATATTAAAGATGAACTTACCAGGCAAAGAGGAGAGAGGAGGCTTCTAGGCAGAAGAAACATTCAGGGCAGCTCTTCTATGGCACGGGGGAGCCTGGTGGGAATGAAAGACTAACCGAGGCCAAGGTGAGCCGGGGCTGTGGATGAGATGCCTGGGGCCATAAGCAGAGGGAAAAATATATGGCACCTTGTCACAGGCTGAAGACTTTGCTTTAGCCCCCAGAGCATGGGATGATAGAAGGGTTTTGACCAAGGAAGGGAAAGACCGGCCACTGGACTCCATCCTCAGTAGGATTTGGCAGGAGTGTGGTAGGGCCCCAGATTTTGCATTTTTAGGTCCCAAGGTGCTGATACTGTTACTCCAGGGCCACACTCTGACAACCATGGCTTTACCTAATTAATATTAAAGAGCAGTGAGGAGGTGGGGGAGAGTTTAAGAAAGATGCATAGACGCGTAGGGGTGTTGGGATTAAAATGAAGCCTATTGATTGGAGTAGTACGGGGGCGTAAGAGGGAGACAATGTTTGTAAATAAACCTCTCTTGTTCTTGTACTTGCTGTTAGGTATCAAAGACAAAGCAGAATGAGTCTCTTGTACGAATGCTGCTTAACGCTGGTGCAGAAGTTAATGCTACAGATTGTGTAAGTTTATATTTTTAGTCACTTTGAAATAACATTGCAAATGGTATTTGTGGGTAGTGTATTTGTCAACTATAAAGTTGCTTGCTTTATTTTCCGAAACACTTGTACATTTAGTTTCTGCTTCCTTCCCCTCCTTCCTTCTTTCCTTTTTACTGCGTCAGGCAACCTTGATATTGTTTATATTCTGTTACTGAACTCACGGGAATAACATTTTTATTGAATATAGAACATTTTTAAAAGAACTGTCCCACCACTGGTGGGGAGTTAAGAAAAATGCAGGCTCTGATTACAAAATTCCACCATCAGTAGTTAAGCTGGAGTCAGAATGCCTATGTGTAAACCTAGGCTTGCCACTTTTTACCTATGTGAGTTTTGGCAAGTTTTAAACATACTGGACTCTCGGTTTCCTCATCTGTAAAATGGGAACATCACTAGTCCTTACTTATAGGGATCATACGGTATTTGTTTTTCTCTTTCTGACTTACTTCACTCTGTATGACAGACTCTAGGTCCATCCACCTCACTACAAATAACTCAATTTCATTTCTTTTTATGGCTGAGTAATAAATATTCCACTGTATATATGTGCCACATCTTCTTTATCCATTCATCTGTCGATGGACACTTAGGTTACTTCCATGTCCTGGCTATTGTAAATAGAGCTGCAATGAACATTTTGGTACATGACTCTTTTTGAATTATGGTTTCCTCAGGGTATATGCCCAGTAGTGGGATTACTGGGTCATTCTATTTTTAGTTTTTTAAGGAACTTCCATACTGTTCTCCATAGTGGCTGTATCAATTTACATTCCCACCAACAGTGCAAGAGGGTTCCCTTTTCTCCACACCCTCTCCAGCATTTATTGTTTGTAGATTTTTTGATGATGGCCATTCTGACCGGTGTGAGATGATATCTCACTGTAGTTTTGATTTGCATTTCTCTAATGATTAATGATGTTGAGCATTCTTTCGTGTGTTTGTTGGCAGTCTTATAGGGATCATTATGTGAAGTGTTGGGCAGAGTGCCTGGCACATAGTAAGTGCTCAATGAATCCTAACAGCTGCTGCTGCAGCCAGGATCCCAACCCACTGGTGAGAAGGGCCCCATCTGCAAACTAAGGAAAGATAAGGACAAAGGTCAAAGAGAACTCCAAATGACAGTAAGAACAGCGATAACAGGAGTACCATTGGCTAACTTCTCCCTGTTTGTAAGGTTTTGTCTTCACCTTTGGCCCCAAACCTTTGCACTCGTTTTCTTCTCTCAAAAGTTTACTTGCATGAAATAGTTCCACAAAAATGGTTTTCAGACTGTTTGTTTGGCTTAGCTGTACATTACAAAATATGAAAAGTGCTTGCTAAAGAGGCCATATGCTGCAGTGTGTAAGGATTCCGACTGATGTCGATCCTTTGTGTTTCAGTATGGCTGCACTGCGCTACATTATGCCTGCGAAATGAAAAACCAGACTCTCATCCCTCTGCTCCTTGCAGCCCGTGCAGACCCCATGATAAAGAACAAGGTAAGGATCTTTGGACCTTGGTCTGGGGTTCTTCTATCATCATAACCTTCTAACTTTGGCTTTGTGTTGACATAAATTAATTGCCTCTGAAGTTGTTAAGAGCAAATCAATTGTCCTCATTAAGGAATCAAGTTATCCTATTAATGCTAGAACCGAATAACAGTCAACATTGTCTGTCATTCGGTTCTAGCATTAATAGGATGACATTGTCATTGCATTGACATTTGACTTTCTTGGAGATAAATAGCTATGATTTCTTTTTCTCCTCAGCATGGTGAGAGTTCCCTGGATATTGCACAGAGATTAAAATTTTCCCAGATTGAATTACTGCTAAGGAAAGCGTCATAATCATTATGACCTCATATGAAGAAGTACAAAAAGGACTGGATTCTATTTCCATCTTGGACTGTTGGTCTGTGGACCACTCAATCTGGAGGTCACCATGGTATGAGGATAACTATGGTTGCCACGGGTAATGTTTTGGAAGAGCTTTGTATTTCTAATGTTTTTTTTGCTCAGTGGAGTTCACTGTGGTCAAAATCCTTCTAGAGGAAACACTAGAGCTGTCGGATTCTCCACTGCAGTCAAAAAAGGGTGATGTTTCAAACTCAGTCTCTCCTAAAGGAGAGTATCAGCGTTATCCATGTTATCTGTTTTCAGTTGTGTTGCTCTTATAAAGAGGCTGTCCCATCCATATCCTGCCCCAGGAGAAAAACTGTTCTTCTGAGGCTCCTTTGAGGAAGAATCAAAGCATGCACATTTGTACAGAATGGTGTGCGTACGTGTGCCGGTTTAGAGATTCGTATATAAATATTCCAGCTTCAACAAAATCGTCTATCAGTTGTCACCACAGATATTGGCAAACGCTACAAGTCAGAGCCTTGTTTTCCTTTCCAAGGAGCCAGTGTACCAGCATACCTCTAGATGTTTTGCTATCAATTTACAAATAAGAGCCGTCTTGATTTTGAAAAACATTATGTAACTATCAAGTTGTTTATTGAAAAATTGCTTTATGATTCTCTTGTGAATGCAAAGCAGTTACTAATCTTGTTAGTACAGTTTATTTTTTATTCATAAAATTAAAACTATTACTGTAAATTATTTGTAAAAGTAATTCTTTACAAGAAATAGAGCTATATGATGAGGTAGTGTCTGGATTATACTTCTAGAGGAGAGATTGTGAATATCAATATATCTCTCTCAAGTCCTTTGTCAGTGACACAGAGCAGAAACAAGCACATTTAAAAATGACTGAGGGGGCTTCCCTGGTGGCACAGTGGTTAAGAATCCGCCTGCCGAGGCAGGGGACACAGGTTCGAGCCCTGGTCTGGAAGATCCCACATGCCGAGGAGCAACTAAGTCCGTGCGCCACAACTACTGAGCCTGCGCTCTAGAGCCCGCGAGCCACAACTACTGAAGCCCGTACGCCTAAAGCCCGTGCTCCGCAACAAGAGAAGCCACCGCAGTGAGAAGTCTGCGCACTGCAAGGAAGAGTAGGCCCCACTCGCTGCAGCTAGAGAAAGCCTGAGCACAGCAACAAAGACCCAACGCAGCCAAAAATAAATAAATAAATTTATTTTTTTAAGAAAAACAGACTGAATTTTGCAAAGCAAGACTGAATCATGAATATTTTTAGACATGGACTAAGCCACACCGTGTGGTAACAAATATAGTCTAAGAATGAAAGATTTACCATCCTTGAACAGAACAAAGGTCTAATAAAAATCAAATCCAGGAATATTTATTGAACTATGCACAGTGTCTTAAGGTACATATTTTGTGAGGGAAGTAGTTGTATGTAGATATAGATTCTGAAGCCCTTAAACATCTCTTTCTACATTATTTAAGATCCATTCACATTGAACTGAGTTATCAGGTGACTGAGGATTGAAAGAAAAAACAAGTGAAACGTCACACATCAGTATACTTTCAACACATTGCCAGTATACCTTCAGTTTGGTGTCAGAGTTTCGCAAAATTACCATGCCATGTAATTTATAAGTGTTGTCTCTGAAACTGTGTGAAAATTGGACAATTTTCTAAAGAAATAAATCCAGATTTATAAATGAGTTGGGTGATTGTCTAATAATACCTTTGTCAAGATCAAAGCATAATGTTTTATTATGCTCATGACATTTTAAAACTTTCTTCCCAGCATTTAATTTTTGAAGGCAGAAACCTGGGCCAGACATCTGAAACCAGAAGGTCTCCCAGCGGCAAGCTGTAAACTCTCAAACAAGCTTGGACTAGAACCTAGGTACTGAAATACACATGCATGCTTTATGCAATGCATATTACATTAATTAGAAAACTCAAAATACCCTACAAAATTATCTTCTCTGACACTCAACTACAAAACTTGGCCTTTTCATCTCTATGTGTACATTGATTTTTCTTTTAAAGTTTTTTTTTTTGATGTGGACCATTTTTAAAGTCTTTATTGAATTTGTTACAATACTGCTTCTGATTAATGTTTCAGTTTCTTGGCTGCGAGACATGTGGGATCTTAGCTCCCCGGCCAGGGAATGAACCCGTACCCGCAGCATTGGAAGGTGAAATCTTAACCACGGCACTGCCAGGGAAGTCCCTTCTTTTTCTTTTTTGGTTAAAGCAGCTTGGCTTCCTGAGGTAGTGTTATGTATTTGTAGCAATAAGGTGAAAACATCTAGCTTATTTTGTCAAATTCAACAACAATCCAGAGATTTAAGATCTGTGACCCCAATTTGTCATTTTATTTTATTGTTCCAAAAATGTGGCTCGTAGACAAAAAAATAAATGTTTTAAGGACATTTACCTGAATGACATAAAGAATGTCTAGATAATTTCTAGCTGTCAGGTAAAACCTACCCTTCAAGATGGCAGAACACATAATAGCACATGAAAAGTATGTTCACCCAATGAGTCATTTAATTAATTGGAAAAATTAAATGCCAGTTTTAGTGCCAAATGTAGAAAATCTAAAGGAATGTATACTGTATTTCTGCCTTCCCTTCTACTAATATGGTAGGTTTCCAATGCTGGAAATCTTTAAAGTCCTCCATTCATGTACGCCGGCCCCATCTTTCATGAGGTTTTTCCTAAGACTTGTCATTATCAGATGCTTCACAAGCTGACACTGACAGTTCCCTAGGAAATACTTGTCTCTTTCTGCTTCATCAGACGTATTATTTCATTGTACATACGGTGAGGAGCATCCAGACCCCAGATGAAATCCACATGAACCCATTCAGGAATGTTCTTATGGTAGATGATGTTGGTCGCCTCGGAGAGCAGTATTCTCACGTCTTCTGGATTTGAAAGCCAGTCCTGACCCCCAGTCCACATTGCTGTAGGGACCGTCATGTCTCTAACTTTGTACCTTGCAGGAGCTGTCTAGAATAAAGGAATAGTTTTTAACTGTAGATAACATTTGGACTTCCAGACTCATAATTTACTTTTCTAATAAACACAGTAAATAGGCCTTGTGTTGTAATGAAAGGTGCGTGGGCACTAAAGCCATATAGAACTGCATTAAGAGTTTCTGCTCCAACCTCTACTTGAAGGAAAAAAATTGACTTAGTGTCACTGAACCTCAGTTTCTTCATCTGCGAAATGGGGATGATATCTGAAATAATTTACTAGATTAAATGAGAAAACATCTCAATTGCCTAGCACTTTGGGCGTTACATGTTCAATTCTTTTCCTTCCTATTAATAAATATTTAACACACAAAGTGCCTTTTAAAAGTTAACGCTCCTATCTTTTTCAAAGATAATTTCACAAAGTTTCCTGAGGCCAGATTTGGAGATACTCTACAGAGAAAGGCAAGAGGATGGAACCTACTGAAAAGGACTTGGGTGTTCACAGGGGTTTTCTGTCCTAACAGAAAGCCCTTGGGGCACACCCGGCTTGACTGTGTCTCCAGAAACATGGGGAAGTCAATGGCACTGGAACTCAGGGAGTTGGATCAAGAGGAGATAAAAATTAGATTCGGAGTCCAGTCCCACATCACCCAAAGAAGGTTATCTAGGATTCCTAATTCTTGAGAACTTCCCTTATGCAAACAGATCTGCTAGATCAAGCTGGCTGACTGAGAGCCCTTGAGGTTAACCAACACTCAGAACTTTCAACAGACATGTCAAGGTCCACTTCTCACTCAGAAAATCCACCTGGAAGCCAGGGTTCCAATCCCGGCAGTCCTTGTTTCTCTTTGTGGCTTTTAAGAATTTGAAGTTATAGCATCTGATACTGTGAGTTATAATAAGACATATGTATGTGGTCTTCATCCACATTTGTGGTACAGAGCTCCTAATAACCCTCGGAGTTTCCTAAGTGACAGGAGCCATAAAGGTGTGTTTTGTGACGTTAATGAGGTGATTTTTTGAACAGGATAGGGGCTGAGCTCCAGAAGTGGAGCCAAGCGAGTGATTAGAGAGTTGGAAATTTCAGTCCCATTCATGACCTCTGGAGAGGGAAGATGGGCTGGAGATTGAGTTCAATCGCCAGTGGCCAATGATTTAACCAGTTGGACCTCTCTAAGGGAAGCCTCCACAAAACCCCAGAAGCACAGGGTTCAGAGCCTCCAGGTTGGTGAACACGTGCAAATGTGGGGAGAGTGGCCCCATGGAGAAGACATGGAAGCTCTGCTCCCCTTCCCTTGCTCAGTGCGTCTCTTTTATCTGGCTGATCCTGAGTTATATCCTTTTATAATAAACCAATAATCTAGTAAGTAAAGTGTTTCTCTGAGCCAATCTAGCAAATTAATCAAACCTCAGCCTGAGAAGGGGGTCATGGGAACCTCTGAATTATAGCCAGTGGGTCAGACACACAATGACAGCCTGGGCTTGCGATTGGCATACGAACTGGAGGATAGTCTTGTGGGTCCGAGCCCTCAACCTGTGGGATCTGATGTTATCTCTGGGTAGACAGTGTCAGAATTGAGTTAAACTCTAAGTCACCCACCTGGTGTTGGAGAATTGCTTGTTCATGTGGAGAAACTCCCCTCCACACACATATACTGGAATTTGGTGGTCAGAGTAGAGTAACTTAGATACGAAGTTTTTTATAGAGTCACTTAGATACAAAAGGTTGGAATGTTCGATGGAGCCTGTAATATGTTTTTCTCATCTAACAGGTGAAAAGACTGAACTGAATGTCAGGTGTAGCTCTAAGGCTCTGTGAGTCTATGACACCTTTTTGCATGTGTGTTTTCTCTTTCTTTCCATGACCATTTTCTGGCACCTGCTCTGCACAAGTCACTTTCTCTCTAACTCATGACCTTAAATGTTAATAAATTAAATCTTATCTTGGAACTAGGATGCTTTCTCTAAAGATATATTTTAGGAAACAATGAAGAAGGATCTTAAAAATGTAGCTGGTACCTGTGATTGAGGGTTTGCTATTCAGAGGCACGACAGTGGTCTGTCCAATTTCCGAGACTTTTATATCTAGATATACAGAAGTACATCTACAGAAGTGGATGTTAAGTGTGATATGAGACTCTCAAAGATTAGCCTGTGTGTGTTTTCTGCTCCCTCCAGCTTTATATGTGTAGTCAATATTTGCTTACATTCTCACACAAGTTAACCAATAATCTTCAGTGAAGGTTTTATGCTTAGAAAAGTTTAATACTCATTTCTAATTCTCCATAACTTTTGTTTTAAATTTTATTCCACAACATTGATTACACACATAGATTTTCTTGGGTAATATTGTTTTATATTTTTCACTAGCAAATTACAGATTCATTAAAAGTGTGACCAGGGAGAACTCTTACATGGAATCTAGTCCAGTAATTTTTATTTTAAAGAGAAAGAGATTGAGCTCTGAAGAATCAAAGCAGCCTAGCCATGATCATACAAATTTGTAGTGCAGAGGCAAAACTAATAGAGTAATTCTCACTTGTCATTAATACTCTTTTTACTGTACCATGAGCCAACCTCACCCCTGCCATCTGCATTTGTGGTTTTCTTCTGTTGTTTTTGTTGTTTTTAATCTTGAAAGATCCTCTAGCAGCTACCACAGACTACACCCTTCCCTTCACTAAGTCTACCCATCTTGCTCCTAAGAAGCCCTGTGCCTTGTTCATGGAGGCAGCCTCATCAAAAAAGTCCTCCTACTGCATTATAAAAGTGGTTCTCTTTAACCCTTCAAAGTCTCTTGGCTGGGCTTCCCTGGTAGCTCAGTGGTTGGGAATCTGCCTGTTAAGGCAGGGGACACAGGTTCAAGCCCTGGTCCGGGAAGATCCCACATGCCGTGGAACAACTAAGCCCGTGCACCACAACTACTGAGCCTGCCCACCACAACTACTGAGCCTGCGCACCTAGAGCCCGTGATCCGCAACAAGAGAAGCCACCGCAGTGAGAAGCCCACGCACCGCAACAAAGAGTAGCCCCTGCTCATCTCAACTAGAGAAAGCCCTCGAAGAGCAACAAAGACCCAACACAGCCAAAAAAAAAAAAAGTCTCTTGGCTAAGCTTTGAACTTTTCCATTTTCAAATGAAGTCAAACCAGAACTAATTACTTTTTACTTGAATTCTTTCTTTTTCATATTCTTTTCCATTGTATTCCCTATGCTGTATAGTAGGACACATTGTTGTTTATCCATGCTATATATAATAGTTTGCATCTGCTAATCCCAAACTCCCAATCTATCCCTCCCCCATCCCCTTCCCTGCTTGGCAACTACAAGTCTGTTCTCTATGTCTGTGAGTCTGTTTCATAGATAAGTTCATTTGTGTCATATTTTAGATTCCACATATAAGTGATGTCATATGGTGTTTGTCTTTCTCTTTCTGACATACTTCACTTAGTATGATGATCTCTACTGTCCATCCATGTTGATGCAAATGGCATTATTTCATTCTTTTTTATGCCTGAGTAGTATTCCATTTTACTTGAATTCTTGTATTTTACTCCTATTTCTAGAATAAACGGCCAGTATAACTTCCCTCTCACACATTTCAAAAGGATATATTTTCAGCAGATGGTATTTTCTTTCATTACCTGATTTCCTTTTTCCAGATTCTTGGTCTCACTGCCCCAGTCAAATGCCTGAAGTTCCCCAGAATTCACTGCCTAAAAGGAAATAAAAATTTACATGACATTCAAATGTGTCACGGGATAACGGTGGGAGGAGGGGTGAAAATGTGCTACCAAGTCTGCAATTGTGAGGGAAGCAGAGAACAAAGGCTGAGGCTGCTCTACGGTTCAACTTTAGGATAATCTTCGGGAGAGTGTAAAGGCAAGAATAAGGTCCTTTCAGGGAGAAAAATGTGCTATAGAAATACTTGACCACCATATTATACAACTCCAAAAAGTGTATCCCCATTGTAGTCTATGTAGGGGGATATCTTGCACAACTCTGTAGGCTACAATGGGAGAGCAACCCCTAGAGTTGTGCAACGTGGTGATTCTGGGAGAAGATGACCAACATTTAATCCAGTGTAGAATTCTTGTTTGGTTTTGATTATAAAATCTCTCTCTCTCTCTCTCTCTGTCTCTTTCTCTCTCTTTCACACACGTACTAAAACATAACAATGACATTTGAAGAAAAATTTGACTAGGTTCTAAGTTGTTAGAAAAACAGAACCAATATTTATGATTCATAGGTGTCATCATCACTATGAAAACTTTTTGCTCGAGTTAAAAGTCTCCCACTTTTTTCTTAACAAAGTTGTAGTTTTAGTAGACGAGAATCTAAGGTTAGTGATGCTTAGCTCTCTGTCCTATGTACATTCTTATTTCCACAGCCAATTGGGGTCACTCTATAGTATCATCTATAATGAGCAATATTAGGTTCAGTGCTCCATCACATGTGAAAGAATAATTAGCAGTCACATTGTCCTTGAACTAATTCTGAAGGAACCCACCACACGGCGCCTAGAGACAGTTCCTGTGACTGGTAATCAGGACATTCCCTCCTGTGACCTCAGGTGAAATCTGCGGCACAAAGGACTCCTGTGAAAATCTCCTTGGGTAATTAGGTCCACATTTGCATTTTTATGACTACTTGGCCACACTGTCTTGCTGGAAGAGCCGAAAGGAGAATGTGGAAACGTGACCTCCAGCCTCATCTTTGAGATGGCTAAAGACGGAGAAAGGTCTCACGAACCATCTGAATTCACACTTTTAAGGTCCACTAGAGATGTCCTAGGGCCAATCCTTTCCTCCCATATCCTGAAAAGTTTCAGTGTTCTAGATCAAGCTCACAGTTGAAAAAGCGTTGACAGAATCACAAGTCATCTTGGAATAAATGTGAAATAACCCCTGGGCTGTCCAAAGGGCCTCCTCTAACTATTCCAGGCAAACTGCACAAAGACCCTTAACAAAGACCACAAATTCAGCATCCTTACCTGGCTCCAGTGCAGGATATTTTGCACAGATGTTCCAGCAGGTGTGTGAGCGACATATACATTTGCTCGGCTCTGTAATAAAGCATGAGTAGTTTGTGGGACGTGGAAAAACTCACAAGATGTGCACCTTGTCAAGACCAAATCTACAGGTTATCAGACTAAGAAATGGGAACATCATTAAAGTATCAGCAGTTATCTATGAAACAGGAATATACACATGCACATAAGTAAAAAAATGCCACTAAATGTATCCTATATTCTTCATCAGAGAAAAGCTTCTCATTAGACATCTTGACTTCGTCTTTTAAAAAACTTCCTTAGAGTAATTAAAGATGAAGGCTCAGGAGCTGGGCCTGTATTCAAATCTCACCTCTGCTATATAACTTTTAGGTGAAATTGGGAACACTACTTAATCCACTAAGTCTAATCTATAAAGTGGGAATATTGATAATACCTGTGTCATAGGGTTGTTACGGGGACTAACAGCCTGGCATATAATAAAATGCTTATCAAAAGGTAGCTATTAATCGTATCATTAATTAAAAAGAAAAAAGTCCTCAGGAATTAAAAACATGCTCCTCCAGCTGTTGGCAGGTAGCTCGCTCGCTGTCTGGTGTCCTTGGGGGTATTCTTCCCTCTGCAGAGAGCTGCTCTGCCCAATATCTCCCGATTACTGGTGTTGTCTGCATTAAATGACTAGTTGATATGGGGGTATAAAGACCCAGCCCTCTGATGCTAACTTGGGACAATTCTGAAAGGTCATCCCATTTTCACAGGTCCCTAGAGGATCAACTGAGATTCCCACTGGGACTGCATCACAGCTGGACTTTTTTTTAATCCACCAAATCCCGTTTCCTTCCCTTCTCTAGATGTTATCCCAAGGACCTAACCCCAAATCATTCTGCACATGAATCTCCAACTCACAGTATGCTTCCTGGGGAACCCACTGTCACACTCACCAAGTCGTAGCTATGCCTTAGCCAAACCGAAACTCCCAGACAGCCTATCACGGGACTTAAGCTACGAACTGGAAGCACCCGAGTAGAAAGAAGAAGTAGGTGACGCATGGCAGTTTTCTCTTTTGACTTCTGGGTTCTAATCATATTTTTTTGCATCTGTTGATTCACTGTAGTAAAGCTGCTTTCAGACCTCTTTGATCTTTAATCTATGAAGTTAATGTGTAGTCATGCCCTTGTGTTAACCTTGACTCAGACCATGTTGAAGCATTTTCCACATATTATTACGATTTGAAGAAAACGGAGTTTCTTGGAGTGTCGTTTCTCTAAGTCTTCCCTGGCATTAGCTCACCCTCAAGGAGTGAGACTAATAACTCCTCACTTTGCTTTGGGACAGTGAGAATTCACTAGGCTCTCACTTACCATGTTCATGTTGTTCGTGTTAAATCCTCCCAGGAGTAACATGATGTTGCTACAGATCTGATCAATAATCACCTGGCCGCAAAGGTAAATAACAAACAGTCTGAGAAATCTGGTCTGGTAGAGAAATTCTTTTTTACCAAACAACCCCTGTAAAAATATGAAATGGAATAGTCATTACATTACAGTCAAAAGAAGTGTCTCTAACGTAAAAGTGTATGTCCTAGCAAATGGGTTGGAAAACTCTTGTGCATAGACAAGGAATTTTCTGAGGAGTCACACACCTTGATCATCACATCTGGCAGCAACAAAAATTTGGCCCCAGGGCTTTTTGCATGTTTAACAGTAGCTATGGGTGCTAAAGCAAAATACATTCTTATTTTCTGAGCCAGCTCTGGCATGGTGGAAAATGCAATAAAGCCTGCAAAAGAGAAATATGTCAGCATGGATATTGAATATCCTAGAACTAATAAAGTGCTTATTTTACTTTTATCAAGATATTTCAGCAATTACATGTGACTGTGTTTTAACTCTCCTTTGAAACTATAAGCTCCTTGACAGGGAAAAGCAACAGCAGCAACAAATGCTCTGTGTTCCCTCTGACATTTAGATACTTGCTGCCCAGTACTAGGTTCTCAGTGAATTATTAAATTAAATTAGTCAGTCCAATAACATGGACTTTGAGAGGTAACTATATGTTAGACACTTTGCAGGAGTCTTTCATGGTTCTTGTTTAATTCTCAGATTCTTGGGGGTATTTTTTTTTTTTTTTTTGCGGTACGCGGGCCTCTCACTGTTGTGAGAGCACAGGCTCCGGACGCGCAAGCTCAGCGGCCATGGCTCACGGGCCCAGCCGCTCCGCGGCATGTGGGATCCTCCCGGACCGGGGCATGAACCCGTGTCCCCTGCATCGGCAGGCGGACTCTCAACCACTGCGCCACCAGGGAAGCCCCTTGGGGGTATTTTTTTTTTCCCTTGTGGGTATTTTTAATAAATCTTTACAGTGAGAGAAATCGAGAGTTAAAGAAATAGTCTTGTTTATTGATAAGAAGCACGTTCTGTAACATAATGGGTGTTGAGATAGCAGAGTTTTGCTTGTTTTCCTGGGTCTCTAACTTTTCCGGAACCCAAATTGGAACATAATCTAGTGGACAAGTTGTCTAATGAACTGGATTCCAACTCTTATTTCTGCCATAGACTAGGTATGGGACACTGGTTAAGTCAAGGTATAGGCTTCTATACCTGTAAAATAGAGACTAGTTCTCCCAATTACAAAGGGACAATCTCTTTGGAGCTTTTGGGAGGAAAAGGCTATCATATACAGCCAGGGCATGCCCACTATATTTGAAATACTATGTGTCTGTTTCAGAAGAGCCTGTATACTCTCTGTTTAAGCTGATATTTGCAGGTTGTGGAGAAGGGTGGGCAGAGAGAAACTAGAATCTTGTGACCCTGAAGGGGTATAGCTCCAGATAAGGCCAGATCAGAGAGACGTGTGCGACGCCTGATCCCAGGCTTGGCTGTGCACCGTTTGCTCACGTTTCTTCTGAGTATACAAACCTGATTTTTTTGGAACCTACCCATGGTGGTACCCTGTGAATAGCCGACATAATAGATATTTTCCTGGCCCGTTTTCTGCAAAATAAAGTCTATGACTGCAGGAAGGTCAAACCTAGCCATCTCATCATAACTGCAAGGGGAAAAGACAAAGTTATATGAAAAATTATAATCAGAACAAACAAAAGCAGCCCCCATGGTTTACAAACAATGCCTTGAATTGTTGACCCCATCAGCTTGTTACTGTGCCCCTTACAAGACTCAGAATGGACTTGTTTCAAACCTGTGACGCATGGGTGCCTCTGGGGTCACAGGCTGTTAGCAAACTGCTGTTTTCTCTAGATATTATCATAGAGAAATAACCATCTTAATGAACATTTAGTGAGCATAAGCTCCACCCGCTGGTGGAGGTGTCCTCTTATTCTATTAGCAGAACAGCACAGGGCCATTCAGATTCTTTATATGAAAAGTATTAAAGATGCTGCAGGGGCCTTTCTCTGGTGAAATGGATAAAGAGAAAGTTGAATATCAATAGGTAATTTAAATAAAAACACTAAAGAACTTTTGTAAGAGTGTGAGAGATGTGTTAATCAAATTGATGGTCCCTAAGTCTTATTAGTTCCTCGTATATTTTTAATACTGCCTGGCCTCGTCTCCTTCTGGGGGTACTAGTCCTTTCCTTGTCATCACTCAGGGAAGAGTTAGTCCCAGGATATTCATCTGAAAGGAAAGGAACCTACACTTCTCCCATTCCAGTCTCAATCACCTAACACCAACCACTATTCTCATCCCATTCACCAGACTAGCCTTCTACTTGGGGAACCCAATTTACATAATTCAAAGAATCACTAGTCAGTTAAGCCAATTGGGAGATACTATGTTGGGATCCTGATGAGCCAACCAAAGTAAATTATCTACATACCAGAAGCCATAATTCTTTTATTTTTTTAACATCTTTATTGGAGTATAATTGCTTTACGATGGTGTGTTAGTTTCTGCTTTATAACAAAGTGAATCAGCTATACATATACATATATCCTCATATCTCCTCCCTCTTGCGTCTCCCTCCCTCCCACCTCCCTATCCCACCCCTCTAGGTGGTCACAAAGCATGGAGCTGATCTCCCTGTGCTATGCGGCTGCTTCCCACTAGCTATCTATTTTACGTTTGGTAGTGTATATATGTCCACTTCGTCCCAGCTTACCCTTCTCCCTCCCCATATCCTCAAGTCCATGCTCTAGTAGGTCTGTGTCTTTATTTCCGTCTTACCCCTAGGTTCTTCACGACATTCTTTTTTTTTTCTTAGATTCCATATATATGTGTTAGCATACGGTATTTGTCTTTCTCCTTCTGACTTACTTCACTCTGTATGACAGACTCTAGGTCTATCCACCTCACTACAAATAGCTCAATTTCATTTCTTTTTATCAGAAGCCATAATTCTTTACCCAGTTCTCCCAAAGCCATCCATGTCCACCTCCACTCTCAAGATTTTCATATACCTGAAAGTCCAGAACTCATCTTGGTCTATGGAGAGGGTCTTGTGTTTCCGAGATCAGGTGTTTCCCCTGCTGTTCCCTAGCCACACATCAAAACCCGCATCTGCCAGAATGAAGCCCAGGCTGTTGTTGGGCAGGTTGGAAATCCAGCTGCTAGCATCTCCAAGCAGGCCATGCTGCAGTAACACCACAGGCCTGGGACCTACAAAGAAGTGAATTTCAACAGCGTGAAATATTCTACGCCTTTCTCATTATCCCTTAAGGTGTGAAAGATTTCAAGTTAGACAAACCTGTGTTCGAATCTTGATTCATCTGCTTGTTAGCTTGATTATCTTGGCCAGTTACTTAAACTTTCTGTGCCTTGATTGCCTCGTGAAAAAAATAGTATTTTTGTTATGATTAAATAAAATAATACACAAGAAGCAGATGGCACAACGTATGGACACCAAGGGGGGAAGCGGGGGTGGGAGTGGTGGTGGTGGTGGGATGAATTGGGATATTGGGATTGATGTATATACACTAACATGTATAAGATAGATAAGTAATAAGAACCTGCTGTATAAAAAATAATAAAATTAAAAAAAAAAGCAGATGGCACAATGCCTGGCACAGAGAAAGAATCAATAAAGTTTGGCCTCTATTGTTGCTTTTGTGTAGTTATTATTATTACTAGACATGTCTGGGATCAGAGAAAATTGGAAGTGCCCCAGGAGGTAGTATAATATAATGATTAAGATAATTATATATAATAATCATAGCTACTATATATTAATAAAAAGAAATTATGTTATTATATATTAATATATTATTTATATATTATAGAATTATACATGAATATATATGTATATATTAATGTTACAATATAAATAATATATACTATATAACATTTCTATTAACATAAAATTAATATACAATATAAAATTAATATATATTATATAGTATTATAGAGTATATATACTTATTGACATACTGTTAATATACACACATATATACACACTTATGAAAATACATATATACACAAATATATTTAATATATTATATATTTGCTATATTAATAATAAATAAACATATATTATATATAATTATTAATATTGCCATATATACACAGATATGTGTATATATATGTGTGTATATATTACCACATATATACATATATCTGTGTATATATGTTAATATTACCATATATATACATATATATGTGTTTGAGTGTATACATATATATGTGTGTGTGTGTGTGTGTATATATATATATATATATATATATGTATATACATGTAATGGTTTGATGATTACGGGCCCTCGTGCGAAAAGGACCCACAAGCCAACCTGATAAAATAAAAGTTTAAAAAGTATTATTTTTTAAAAAAATTATTTATTTTGTTTTTGGCTGTGTTGAGTCTTCATTGCCGCACGTGGGCTTTCTCTAGTTGCGGCGAGTTGGGACTACTCTTTGTTGTGACGTGCAGGCTTCAAACTGCGGTGGCTTCTCTTGTTGCAGAGCATCGGCTGTAGGCGCAAGGGCTTCAGTAGTTGTGGCTCGCAGGCTCAGTAGCTGTGGCTCACAGGCTCTAGAGCACAGGCTCAGTAGTTGTGGCGCATGAGCCTAGTTGCTCCACGGCATGTGGGATCTTCCAGGACCAGAGCTCAAACCCATGTCCCCTGCATTGGCAGGAGGATTCTTAACCACTGCGACACCAGGCAAGTACCTAAAAAGTCTTTTGTCACAAGCTTATAGACATCTTTCAGTTGTTTTCAGGATGAATTTCACTGGCCCTCTTTTTTTTTTAACATCTTTATTGGAGTATAATTGCTTTACAATGTTGTGTTAGTTCCTGCTATATAACAGAGTGAATCAGCTATACATATACATATATCGCCATATCCCCTCCCTCTTGCATCTTCCTCCAACCCTCCCTATCCCACCCCTCTAAGTGGTCACAAAGCACTGAGCTGATCTCCCTGTGCTATGTGGCTGCTTCCCACTAGCTATCTATTTTACATTTGGTAGTATATATATGTCCATGCCACTCTCTCACTTCGTGCCAGCTTACACTTGCCCTTTCCCGTGTCCTCAAGTCCATTCTCTACATCTGTGTCTTTATTCCTGTCCCACCCCTACGTTCTTTAGAACCTTTTTTTTTTAATTCCATATATATGTGTTAGCATATGGTATTTGTTTTTCTCTTTCTGACTTACTTCACTCTGTATGAGAGTCTCTAGGTCCATCCACCTCACTACATAAAACTCAAGTTCGTTTCTTTTTATGGCTGAGTAATATTCCATTGTATGTATGTGAGCATCTTCTTTATCCATTCATCTGTTGATGGACACTTAGGTTGCTTCCATGTCCTGGCTATTGTAAATAGTGCTGCAATGAACACTGTGGTACATGACTCTTTTTTTTTTTTTTTTTTTTTTGTGGTACACGGGCCTCTCACTGTTGTGGCCTCTTCCGTTGCGCAGCACAGGCTCCAGACGTGCAGGCTCAGCAGCCATGGCTCACGGGCCTAGTTGCTCTGTAGCATGTGGGATCTTCCCAGACCGGGGCACGAACCCATGTCCCCTGCATCGGCAGGCGGACTCTCAACCACTGCACCACCAGGGAAGCCCCATGACTCTTTTTGAATTATGGTTTTCTCAGGGTATATGCCCAGTAGTGGGATTGCTGGGTTATATGGTAGTTCTATTTTTAGTTTTTTAAGGAACCTCCATACTGTTCTCCATAGTGGCTGTATCAATTTACATTCCCACCAACAGTGTAAGAGGGTTCCCTTTTCTCCACACCCTCTCCAGCATTTATTGTTTGTAGATTTTTTGATGATGGCCATTCTGACCTGTGTGAGGTGATACCTCATTGTAGTTTTGACTTGCATATCTCCAATGATTAGTGATGTTGAGCATCTTTTCATGTATTTGTTGGCCATCTGTATGTCTTCTTTGGAGAAATGTCTATTTAGGTCTTCTGCCTATTTTTGGATTGGGTTGTTTGTTTTTTGATATGGAGCTGCATGAGCTGCCTGTATATTTTGGAGATTAATCCTTTGTCAGTTGCTTTATTTGCAAATATTTTCTCCCATTCTAGGGGTTGTCTTTTATTCTTCTTTATGGTTTCCTTTGCTGTGCAAAAGCTTTTAAGTTTCATTAGGTCCCATTTGTTTATTTTTGTCTGTATTTCCATTTCTCTAGGAGGTGGGTCAAAAAGAATCTTGCTGTGATTTATGTCATAGAGTGTTCTGCCTATGTTTTCATCTAAGAGTTTTATAGTGTCTGGCCTTACATTTAGGTCTTTAATCCATTTTGAGTTTATTTTTGTGTATGGTGTTAGGGAGTATTCTAATTTCATTCTTTTACATGTAGCTGTCCAGTTTTTCCAGCACCACTTATTGAAACGGCTGCCTTTTCTCCATCGTATATTCTTGCCTCCTTTATCAAAGATAAGGTGACCATATGTATGTGGGTTTTTCTCTGGGCTTTCTATCTTGATCCACTGATCTGTATTTCTGTTTTTGTACTAGTACCATACTGTCTTGATTACTGTAGCTTCGCAGTATGGTCTGAAGTCAGGGACCTTGATTCCTCCAGCTCTATTTTTCTTTCTCAATTGCTTTGGCTATTCGTGGTCTTTTGTGTTTCCATACAAATTGTGAAATTTTTTGTTCTAGTTCCGTGAAAAATGCCATTGGTAGTTTGATAGGGATTGAGTTGAACCTGTAGATTGCTTTGGGTAGTATAGTCATTTTCACAATGTTGATTCTTCAAATCCAAGAACATGGTATATCTATCCATCTGTTTCTATCTTCTTTAATTTCTTTCATCAGTGTCTTATAGTTTTCTGCATACAGGTCTTTTGTCTCCTTCAGTAGGTAGGTATTTTATTTTTTTTGTTGCAATAGTAAATGGGAGTGTTTCCTTAATTTCTCTTTCAGATTTTTCATCATTAGTGTATAGGAATGCAAGAGATTTCTGTGCATTAATTTTGTATCCTGCTACTTTACCAAATTCATTGATTAGGTCTAGTAGTTTTCTGGTAGAGTCTTTAGGATTCTCTATGTATAGTATCATGTCATCTGTAAACAGTGACAGCTTTACTTTTCTTTTCTGATTTGGATTCCCTTTATTTCTTTTTATTCTCTGATTGCTGTGGCTAAAACTTCCAAAACTATGTTGAATAACAGTGGTGAGAGTGGGCAGCCATGTCTTGTTCCTGATCTTAGTGGAAAGTGTTTCAGTTTTTCACCACTGAGAATGATGTTGGCTGTGGGTTTGTCAGATATGGCCTTTATTATGCTGAGGTAAGTTCTCTCTACACCTACTTTTGGAGAGTTTTTATCATAAATGGGTACTGAATTTTGTCAAAAGCTTTTTCTGCATTTATTGAGATGATATATGGTTTTTATCCTTCACTTTGTTAATATGGTGTATCACATTGATTGATTTGCATATATTGAAGAATCCTTGCATTCCTGGGAGAAACCCCACTTGATCATGATGTATGATCCTTTTAATGTGCTGTTGGATTTTGTTTGCTAGTATTTTGTTGAGGATTTTTGCATCTATGTTCATCAGTGATATTGGCATGTAGAAAGCTGGAGTAGCAATTCCCATATCAGATGAAATAGACTTTAAAATAAAGACTATTACAAGAGACAAAGAAGGACACTACATAATGATCAAGGGATCAATCCAAGAAGAAGATATAGCAAATGTAAATATTTATGCACCCAACATAGGAGCACCTCAATACATAAGGCAAATGCTAACAGCCATAAAAGGGGAATCGACAGTAACACAATCATAGTAGAAGACTTTAACACCTCACTTACACCAATGGACAGATCATCCAAAATGAAAATAAATAAGGAAACACAAGCTTCAAAGGACACATTAAACAAGATGGACTTAATTGATATTTATAGTACATTCCATCCAAAAATGACAGAATACACTTTCTTCTTAAGTGCTCATGGAACATTCTCCAGGATAGATCATATCTTGGGTCACAAATCAAGCCTTGGTAAATTTAAGAAAATTCAAATTGTATCAAGCATTTTTTCCAACCACAATGTCATGACAGTAGCTATCAATAACAGGAAAAAAAACTGTAAAAAATACAAACACATGGAGGCTAAAAATTATGCTACTAAATAACCAAGAGATCACTGAAGAAATCAAAGAGGAAATCAAAAAATACCTAGAAACAGATGACAATGGAAACACAAGGACCCAAAACCTATGGAATGTAGCAAAAGCAGTTCTAAGAGGGAAGTTTATAGCAATACAATCCTACCACAAGAAACAAGAAAAATCTCAAGTAAACAACCTAACCTTATACCTAAAGCAATTAGAGAAAGAAGAGCAAAAAAAAAAAAAAAAAACAACCCCCAAAATCAGCAGAAGAAAAGAAATAATAAAAATCAGATCAGAAATAAATGAAAAAGAAATGAAGGAAATGATAGCAAAGATCAATAAAACTAAAAGCTGGTTCTTTGAGAAGATAAACAAAATTGATAAACCATTAGCCAGATTCATCAAGAAAAAAAGGGAAAAGACTCAAATCAACAGAATTAGAAATGAAAAAGGAGAAGTAACAACTGACACTGCAGAAATACAAAGGATCATGAGAGATTACTACAAGCAACTCTATGCCACTAAAATGGACAACCTGAAAGAAATGGACAAATTCTTAGAAAAGCACAACCTTCCAAGACTGAACCAGGAAGAAATAGAAAATATAAACAGACCAATCACCAGCACTGAAATTGAAACTGTGATTTAAAATCTTCCAACAAACAAAAGCCCAGGACCAGATGGCTTCACAGGCGAATTCTATCAAACATTTAGAGAAGAGATAACACCCATCCTTCTCAAACTCTTCCAAAATATTGCAGAGGGAGGAACAGTACCACACTCATTCTACGAGACTACCATCACCCTGATACCCAAACCAGACAAAGATGTCACAAAAAAAGAAAACATTGGCCCTCTTTTTGAAGAGACGGCTAGAAATCTTTTTTTCCTTCATGGCTGGGAGATTTCTTCCTTAAAGAGGCCAACGGGTGCTGCAAGAACAACATCAGACACTAGAGGGGAGTATTCGGCACCGACTGGACCTTAAAGGCTGATACCTTGAACTCCAATCGCCTGGGCAATGAGTGAACAGTCTAAATAAACAGGACGTGAGAAAACAAAACTCCTTCCATGAATAGGCGCTGCAGGTGACCCCTAAGCTTATGAACTGCCACAGTCTTCCGATTTGTGGAGCTTAGTGAAAAAGTTCTCTCGTGTCTCCAGGCTATACATGTATTTATATAAAATTCATTCATTCATTCCACATATATTTATTCGCACCTGCCATGTGCTTGGCACTCTTTTAGGTACTTTTTATAGCCTTGAACAAAATCGATAAATTTTCTGTGCCTTCTGAGTTTACATTCTGGTTGGGAGAGACAGATAATAAACAAACAGGCAAATATCTATCATATCAGTGGTGCTATAAGGAAAATTAAGCAGGATCAGGGGCTAAATTTCAGTAGCTGGCAAGGGCTTACAATTTTGAATAGGGTGGTCGAAGGAAGAATGGGAAAGAGAAGGCCTGAAAGAGGGGCCAAGGCAAACTGCGTGGATATCTGATGAAACAGTGGTGCAGAAGGAGAACTGCAAGTTCAAAGGAACTGAGATAAGGGCATGCTGGACATATATAAGGCATGGCTGTTCAGCTGGTGTAAAAATAGCTGGTTTTCAAAAAGCTGCACAAATATAAATTGGAATAAAATAGAACCCTGCAGCTTCTTTATACCAAAGCCCAATAGCATTCACCCAGCATTTTCTGGTCCTAGGTAAGAGCATGGGCTACACTGGCTGACAAATATTAATTTGAGTGCAGATTTTGCAGCATACTAGCAAGGACTAGCAAAGACTCTCTGGGCAAGTGACTTAACTTCTGTGAGTGGCAGTTTCTCAGGATTATTGTGAAACTTATATGAGACTAATACAAATAAAGCACTTAGCACTGTACCTGGCATACAGAAAGAACGCAGTAAAGAGTTACATTATCTGTACACATGACAGATAATGTAGTTGCTGCTATAAACATAGAGCTAGAGTATTAAAAGGAATAGAGCCAAATAGAGATGAAGGATGGGCAATAGTGTACTATTACACTTTAATAGTAATGAAGATGAATTTCTTAAAAGCCAACAATAGCCAAAAATCCCATACAGGAAAAAAACAGGATTATATGGAAACACGTACCAAAAATTTTAAATGTACACATAGTGCCCAATTCTTTAAAAGACTTTAGTGAAAAGCTGGGCAATGTCTTAAATATTTAAAGGGCTGTCTGGATGGGGAATATAGAGTGTGCTAGGGTGGGCGTCAGATGCCATGGCAGAGTCTGCATTCTTCATGAGCAAGGGTTGGCGTCACCTGCTGAGGAGATCATCAGTGGATATTCTAGAATATCTATATTGGAGGGGTTTGGGGAATGAATTAAATACTAGAAGGGATCAAGAAGTGAACTTTTCTTGAAGGTGTTTTTTGAAAAGCAAACACTATGTTTATTTGAAATAATTGGGGATAGGGCAGTGGTGATGGGGACGGTGAGGTAACTGAAGGCATCTTTTGGCTGGAACAATGGGCCCAGTCTGTACCAAGAGCCCAGGCTCCCTCTACACACTCAAATCACAAGGAGGTGTTTAATGTAGGAAGGATTGCTATGTTGGGGTAACACAGGGTGAACCATACCTGTCTTCTGAAGTTGCACTAGGCCCTGAGGAATCCTGTTAACAGAAAGGATATACCCATCTTCTGTTGCAACTTCATACTCCTCACAGGGATAACCTTTATGTTGGATGATTTCACTCTATGGAAAAAACACAATTTTTTTTGAGTTCAGTTCTGTATGGTTATGTTCTCAATGATTATAAGGTAAAAAGTAGATTCTTTGATGCTGGACGAGATAGACAAGAAATTCCTTGCTTTTCACTAGCTAATTATGTTATTGTAAAAAAAATTAGCAAACCCTCTCCAGTGCTCATTTTCTTTATCTTTAATGTAGAGATTGAACTAGAAGGGTAGTTCTTAAGGTGGGCTCTGGACCAAGAGCATAGGATCACTTGGGCACTTGGTAACAATAGCAAATGGTCAGTCTCCACTCAAACCTATTGAGCTGGGAACTCTGGGGCTGGGGCCCAGCAATTTGTGTCTTAACAAGCTCCTTAGAAAATTCTGATGCACTCTAATATTTGAGAACCACTGGAAAAGAACACTGATTCCAAAACCTGGGTGTGTGTCAGAAACATCTGGGACACTTAAACATAAATATTCCTGGACCCACTTCAGGTTAGGAATCAGGGAATTCCAGTGCAGCCAGTGGGACAGGACAGCTTATGAGAACCCCTGGTCCATGTATTCCTTAAGGTTCTTTTCAGCTCTAAAACCACAGACTCAAGAGCAGTACAGTCATTCCTCAGTATCTGTGAGGAATTGGTTCCAAGACACCCCATAGATACCAACATCTGAGGATGGTCAAGTCCCTTTCATAAAATGGGGTAGAATGTCAGTCCTCCGTATTGGCGAATTCCGCATTCACGGATATGGAGGGTTGACTGTAGTTCTTAACACTTTTAGGTTAAGGATCCCTCAGTGAATCTGAGGAAAATATAGAAATGGATATACACATGGACACACTATATACTTTCAGTGGTTTCAGATTTCCTGTTTCCTATATATGGACTCCTGGTTAAGGACCCCTACTCCATACAGTCGTTACATACAGAAACTCTTTGTAAAATATAAAGCTGCTGGTCTTCCCTGGTGGCGCAGTGGTTGAGAGTCCACCTGCCGATGCAGGGGACATGGGTTCATGCCCCGGTCCGGGAGGATCCCACATGCCGAGGAGCGGCTGGGCCTGTGAGCCATGGCCGCTGAGCCTGCGCGTCCGGAGCCTGTGCTCCGCAACGGGAGACCCCACAACAGTGAGAGGCCCACGTACCATAAAAATAAATAAATAAATTATATATATATATATATATATATATATATATATATATATATAGCTGCTGCGATCTCCTCAGTATCCTTAGTTTCTGCCTACTGTAGTTACTTAGAGAAGGAGGGAATTATTTCTATTAGCTGCTGCTTTTAAAGGAACAAAAGAGGAGAAAGCTAAATGCCCAGTGTAGTATACAAGACAAAAGGGCATAATAGTTAAGAGAAAGGCCCTGGGGTCTCGCTGCTTGGGTTTTTAAATCCTGGCTCTCACACTAATGCATAAACTAACTGTGTGATCTTAGGAAATTTAGTTAACTTGTCCCTATTCCTCAGTTTATTCGTCTGTAAAGTAGGTATACCAGTGGTTTATACTCCTTGGGATTATTGCAAAGAATGTAAAAAGATAACGCACATATGACACTAACAAGATTGGCTGGCACATAGTAGGGACTCAAGGAGCATTAGCTACTACTATAATTAAAAATCACCCCCACCCTCCCTTTCAAGTAACTCCTATTCACCTTTCAGAATTCAGGTTAAGAAACCTTTCTTCAGAAAAACTTTCCTAAATTCCCTAAGTCCCCCTATTTTATGTTTTCTTCTTTGATTTCACTTCTCTTGTGATTAGTTTTGAGTGATTAGGAATTGAGTGTCTGTTTTCTCTGCTGGATTGTAAACTCCATGAAATCAAGGCACTTAGATCTCTCTGTAACCTCAGTGCATAACACAGTATCAGGGCCAAATAGGTGCTCAACTAACACTAGCTAGAAAAATACCTGAATGAGGACAGTTGTATACCAAAATACAGAATAAATTATATCCATATATATTAGTACTCAGAGTCAAACCCATTCAGACTCTGAAGCACTTTTTATTCTACTTCATTTAATTTATATGAGAGATTACAAGAATTTTCTATCTTACTTTGCCTCTCCATGTATGACTGCTAAATAGCAGAGTCCAATTCATTGGATTTTAGTCTTAGAGCTCCTGAAGCCCAAACAGTGTGTAGGTGCTGGCCACACCCAGTGGGTGAGGCCCAGGGAGATTGGCTCTACCTACAACTAAAGAGATCCCCTTCACTTAACGACCTAGAGGAATTTGTATGGGAACTTCTCAGGGCCAGAAGGATGGCCCTTAAGGATCTACACCAATTTGCTAACTATCTGGACAAACCATCAAAAGACAGTCAATCATTGGAATGGTCAAAAGAAACCTGATATTTGGCATTCATGTAGATTCAGAATATTTCTATAGCCTGTCAGAGTTTTAGGATTCATTCAAGGAGGCTTCTGTAAACAAGGTCTTAAATCTGTATAAAAGCATGTTAAATCTATGATAAATGTATGGAGCATGAACATTACACACAGTCACCTCACTCAGCTGGAGGTAGCCTCTCCTCCCCTGGGAGGGTTTATTGCATAGTTGTCACAATTACAAGCTTTGTGTTCTGGCAGACTCGGATTTAAATTCTAGCTCTACCGCCTACCAGGGGTGTGGCCTGATTTGAGTTGTTTAACCTCTTTAATCTCAGTTCCTTGATTGGAAACATGAGTATGGTCCTATCTATGGAATAGGGCAGTGAAGATAAAATCAAAAGCTTTTTCTGACCTATTGAGATGATCAAAAAAAAAAAAAGAGAGATAAAATCAAACAGTATCTCTACAGCTTTCATCACAATGTCTGCTATGGGATAAATATGACTATATGGTGGACATTGTTACAATTCAACTAAGAATGTGAAAGTAAGCCAAAAAGTGTTCTCTGAGATACCTAGAAATTTCACTTCATTCATGAAATTTACTCATAGGAGGACCTCTCTAGCATTCATAGGGGTCCTTTTACTTCTAGACCACAGAGTTACCAGCTCAAACCAGGATTAGATAGATTAGGGTGGCACAGGGTGTTACTAGAAGTGACTGTCCTGAGAGTATGAAAGGAGATCTAACATCTTTCTAATATTGGAAGAAGTAGAAAAAGAACAGAAAGCACAGACAACGTGGAAATAATCATGGGCTGAGCTTGACCCAAGATACTGCAATGATTTAACCGCTCCTGCAATGAGCCTAAGAATTCAAGAAAAAGTTAAACTGTGTTTGAAGCTCAAAGGGATTAAGTCATTTGCCTAAGTTTACTGAAATTGTTGAAGATGAACCCATGTTTACCCACACCCAACTTAGTGTTCTTTCCAGTACAATATGTTAATTTACAACTATGCTCTACTAGCAGAAATCATCACCACATATAAATATAATATATAATGCAGATAATACACAGAGACAAACAATAACATGTAAGGTACTTTGTTTCCCCCAAAATATGGAAAATCCCAACTTACAACATTCATGAATGCTTCTGGGTCCACAGCTTTAGTTGGCATATGTCCTGAATTCACATTTCTCTGGAACAAATGTGCCACCAGAATCAGAAGCCACATCTCGTTTCTGTGTGAAACAATCCACTCTCTTGACAAGATTTTTGACATGGTCCAACATCTGCATTTATCTGTTCTTGGTAATTTAACAACTGATTCTAAAGTCAGAAGAATCTGTAGGTTTAAAAACTCTTTCATATATTTTCCAGCTGTAATTTCTTCTCCAAATTCCGAAGCAAGGTAAACAAGCTTGGTTGACAGGAACAAAAGAACATAAAGTAGTATTGAAACAACATCCAGGATGTCCCAATACTATCTGGCTCCGCCCACTCCCTCAAACAACTTGATGTGTAGAAAGAACTTTCTTTGATGCAACCTGGAGTTATGTGATATGATACAACTCATAAAATCCCTGTTCATCAACAGGTAATATGCACCATAGGAAGCATCATTTTCTTTTTTTCCTAGTTCTTTAAAAAAAAATTGTTTTCTTAGAGTGTAGTTGATTTACAGTGTGGTATCAGTTTCAGGTGTTCAGCAAAGTGAATCTGTTATACGTATACATATATCCACCCTTTTTTAGATTCTTTTCCCATATAGGCCATTATGGAGTATTGAGTAGAGTTCCCTGTGCTATACAGTAGGTCCTTATTAATTATCTATTTTATATACAGTAGTGTGTATATGTCAATCCCAATCTTCCAATTTATCTCCCCCCTTTATCCCCTGGTAACCATAAATTTATTTTTTACACCTGTAGAAAATTGTAACTCTATTTCTGTTTTGTAAATAGGTACAAATATCATATGATATTGCTTATATGTGGAATCTGAAAAAAAGGTTACAAATGAACCTTTCCTAGTTCTTATCTATTTTTTATAGGTAGAAAGGTATGAAGTCTGCAGAAAACTTTATGACCCTTTAGAGTCACAGTCTGGGGCTTCAATGATCACTGACCTTTGGCTGAAGGTCAATGTAGTGATAAGCATTTTTACTTATCAAGAATGTCAAAAAATTTTAGGACATTTTCTATTTTTAGTTATGGGTAAGAACATTGATTGGAAGAAAATGAATCTTCCATGTTTAGGCCATTTCTAGGTAGCTCAGCTAAATAGACATGAAATGTTTTATTTGGGTTTGTAATCACTAGTTAATTGCTGAGAGATGACTTTGATGGATACCTGGTCATTAAATCATCTGCAATAACTAAAAGGAGTTGCAGCCTAGTTATTTTCATGAACTAAATGCCCCAATTCAATCAACTATGTGGCCATGTGAGCAATTCCTTAGCCTACTAATATTTAAGCAGGCCAGGAGAATAGTTATTGTCATTTTAAGTAAAGAACGTGTTAGAATTTAAGAAAAAATACTATTTAAAGTAAAATATTTCTTTGCTTTTACATCAGCTCTTCAGAACTGAGCTACCAGCAGCCACACTAATTGAGAGACTTTTGGAATGTGGGTTGGTGAAGGAGGTGAAGCCAGAACAGGAATGGTGAGTCTGTGTGTAGACAGCTGCCCACACTCTCAAGCCTCACCCACTCTGGGCCGCCTGCATAGATGTCATGAGGTGAGCTTGCAGCTCTAATCTGGAGCAGTCTCAACATTCCCACCACTAGTCATCTGGTGTGTGCTAAGGAGTAGCGATCTGACCTACTTTAGGAGAGCAGAGGAAGCATTTGCCCAACACCTGGCAGAGCCCCAGGTCCTCAGCCCCCACTGAGCTCACTCCGAAGTTATGCAAAATAAAATTTGGGAAAAGAACTTGGGCTCCCAGTGTTGACATTTTAGGATTTTAAAATGTTAATCAGCCAGACATATACACACTACTATATATAAAATAGGTAAATGACAAGGACCTACTGTATAGCACAGGGAGCTGTACTGACTATCTTGCAATAACGTATAATGGAAAAGAATCTGGAAAAGAATACATGTATAATATACATATATGTGTGTGTGTGTGTATATATATATATATATATATATATATATATAAAAAACTGAATCACTTTACTATATACTTAAAACTAACACAACATTGTAAATGAACTATACTTCAATTAAAGAAAAAGTTACATAGCCAGAAGGAAAGAAAATCTCATTCTGCCCTTTCATTTTCATTTGGGAAGATATGTTAAAAAGCCTTGCCCAGGGCTTCCCTGGTGGCACAGTGGTTGAGAGTCCACCTGCTGATGCAGGGGACACGGGTTCGTGCCCCGGTCCGGGAAGATCCCACATGCCGCGGAGCGGCTAGGCGCATAAGCCATGGCCGCTGAGCCAGCATGTCTGGAGCCTGTGCTCCGCAACGAGAGAGGCCACGACAGTGAGAGGCCCACATAACGCAAAAAAAAAAAAAAAAAAAAAAAAAAAAAGCCTTGCCCAATATTACCTAGCTAGATTGTGGCAAGGCCATAACTAAAATCCAGGTGTTTTAATTCATCATTGAATATTATTAACGCATTTGAATAAAATGTAACATTTCCATGTTCCACATTCAAGGACAAAGGCTCACCTACGATCGAAAGCAATTACATCAGTTTCTGTGAATTGTCTCTTTAAAAGTTCTCTCTGGATTTAAAATTCAAAACAATTCTCAATAATTTCATTATAAATTTGGGACATATAATCTCACATTGTTCCAATATATTCAGGTAAGGTCAACTCTCACTTTACGTTTTCCCTTGATGTCATCCTTAGTATTAGAAAAGTTTCCTGAGTACCTTGCCAGACTTGCTCATAATGTGCTGATACAAAACTAGAGTTTAATTTCCTCTTTGTTAAAATCATAAGATATCTTAGATTATGGGTCTTCTGTTATTAAAAGCTTATAAAAGTTTTTTCTTTGCCTTTTATGTAATCTGCCTAAGAAGCAAAGATTCTATGTCTTATTAAATATTTCCTGTACTTCATACTGTCGTTATCAGATCTTTGCTTACTTAGAAAAACTAAGTCTTTTCAGTAAAAGAATGGTTTTTTAAGAACTTGTAATTTTCTGTATTTGCCTTTCAAACCTTAAGTAACTGGATATATGGATACGCATTACACCAATGTCATGCCTCCCCCCAAATCTATTTAAAGAAATTACCTAGTATTAAACAATTTTAATAACATTTGCATTTCCTAATTTTCCATCATACATGTATATTATTTTTATAGTATGAATAGTATTGTTTCATTATAACTATAAACATAAAGTTTATCACCACATAGCCTTATGATAAGTCTTGTACAGTATGTAGTTAATAATTTCCCCTTTGCTCCACCCCAATTCCGATTTGCTGGATTCTGTTTCCAATGTGCAGAGCTTCTCCATCCCACACTGTTGATGACACACTTTGACAGTCTGGGACCAGGTATTCATTACCTATAGCAGAGTTTCCAGGAATCTTTTCTTGGGGGAGGAGGAAGTGTCAGCGTGTGGAAGATATTTTTTTTTTAAAGTGCTAATTTTGATGACGCTTACTGAGGATGCATAGTATTCCAAATAAATTAACTTTCTTAGCTCAGTTGACTGGTTTGGTTAGGAGAGCAGTTGGCACACAAAAAAAAATTGGTGCTTTTATTTATACTTTATATAATGTTTTTAATGATTGCACAATATTGTTTTCATTATTATTATTATTTGGATTTGGATTGGCTCTGTGGGAGATGTGATGATGCTGATGAAATTTTTGTTTGTTTTATTTTAAAAGTGACTGAAGTTCTGATGGGACTAAAACCCTGTCACACCTTGACACTGGCTACGGAAAGTATTTCTTAACCTATCAAGAATACCAGCAATCTGTTTTCACTCTACCCCAAAGCACTTAAATCACGTTAGAACTCTAAAATGTAATAAGAACCACATCAATATCTTGTAATCTCTAAATGTCAGATTAAAATATGAGTGGAGAATGGTGTAGTAAGTCAATGGAAGCTTTTAGAGAACTGATATTTCCCCCTAGGTCCATATACATGTTAGAGGTGGTATCAGCACAGAATTCAGCTTTGGGTGAGACTAGGAGTTCATTCAAATGAATGAATCCTAACTGAGCGCTTTCTGTTTTCAAGTCCCCTTGCTGAAAGCAATGAAAAGTTAAAACATAAAGCTAAAACTTGGAAACAACTTAGAGATACTCCAGTGGGTGAATGGTTAAATAAACCGTAGCCGATCCATACGGTAGGATATTACTCAGCAATAAAAAGGAACAAACATACAGGTTAACAATTTGGATGGATCTCAAGGGCATGGCTCTGAGAGAAAAAGCCAACATCAAAAGGTCACATATTGCATGATTCCATTTATACAACATTATAGAGATGAAGAACAGATTAGTGGTTGCCAGGGGTTAGGTTCAAGGAGGGATGGAGGGTGATGGGAGTGGTTGTTGACTATAAATGGATAGCATGAGGGAAATTTTTGTGGTAATGGACAGTTCTATGTCTTAATTGCAATAGTGGTTACACAGCCTACACATAAGATTACACTGAACTGTACACACCCACACACACGCTCGCACGCACACGTGCACACGAGTGCATATAAAACTGGTGAAATCTGAATAGACTCTGGATTGTATCAAGGTCAGTTTCATGGCTTTGAGAGTATGCTATAGTTATATAAGATATTACCTTTGGGGGAAACAGTGAAGAGTACGTAGCACCTCTCTATACTATTTTTGCAGTTTCCCATCAATCTATATCATTTCAAATAAAAAGTTTTTAAAAAGTTAAAAGATAAGAAAGACGTCACTCCTGTCCTCTTCCTAAAATTTATTAGGAAGATAGATTTACACAAAACTCTCCATGCGATAATTCTGGAACATAACAAAAAAGATTTATTAAGAGGCACTATTAATTTTGGAGCATGAGGTTCAGGAGAAACTTTTCAGATATGGTGGTGTTTTGGCCAGACCTTGGAAGATGTGGGTAAGCTTCCCATGGGAGGAGAATGGGGAAGTGGTTGGAGGAGCAAGGCCCTTGATGGTCAAATATCTTCCTAGCTTTTGGATTAATGAGTCTCAGAAAGCCATTATTTTAGTCTGGTTTCACCTCTCTAAAACTGATTACACTTCCTGAAAGACATTCACCAAAGAATTTACATTTGACATGAATTTGCATTGATTGAAATTAATGTTATCACTTACCTGTTCCATTAAAAAATATCAATGAGACGCTTAAGCTTGGGAAACTATAGTAATATAATGAGCCTGTTACGGGGTTGTGAGCATGAGTTTCTTGCTTCACATAAATGCAAGGTTAAGACAAAAAGGAGAAACGTTGCCAAAATTTACATAAATTTGTATTACAAAGTCTGTAGCCAAATTCCTCATCTGTGGTGGATTGCTAGACTCTATGCCTACTTGTAAGGATACTGATATTTCGGATAAAACAATGAAAATGTGTTATAATTGACTTGCCTGGAAATCTTACACTCATCTCAATTTTTTACCAGCTTTATTGAGATAAGTTGACATTTAACATTGTGTAAGTTTAAGGTATACATTGTGATGATTTGATATGCCTATATATTGTGAAATGTTCACAAATAAGGTTAGCTAACACATCCTTCACCTCACATAATTACCATTTTGTTGCTACAGTGAGAACATTAAAGCTCTGCTCTGCTCTCATATCTTTCAAGTGCACAACACAGTGTTGTTAACGATAGTCACCATCCATGCTGTATATTAGATCCTCAGAACTTGTTCATCTTATAATTGAAAGTTTGTACCCTTTGATCAACATCTCCCCATTCCTGCCACCCCTCAGCCCCTGGCAACCACCATTCTACTCTCTGTTTCTACGGGTTTGATGTTTTTAGATTTCACACATAAGTGAGGTCATACAGTATTTGTCTTTCTCAGTCTGACTTATTTCACTTAGTATAGTGTCCTCAAGGTCCATCCATGTCGTCACAAATGGTAGGATTTCCAAAAAGGCTGCATATTATTCCATTGTATATACATATATGTATGTGTGTTTGTATATATGCATACATACATATATCACGTTCTCATTACCTAAGTGTCATAGTCAATAGACACTTAGGTTGTTTCAGGTCTTGGCTATCGCAAATAATGCTGCAATGAACGTGAGTGTACAGATATTCCTTCAAGGTAGTGATTTCATTTTCTTTGGATGTTTACCCAGAAGTAGGATTGATAGATCATATGGTACTTCTATCCACTCATCTCAATTTGAAAGTTAGAGTTTGCAAAACAAAAAATTTAAAAATAAAAAACCATTTTCCCATCTCCTGCCTTAATTTTCCAAGTAATTTTAGTCTAGAGTAATGCAAGTATGACCTCTATGGTGTTCCATATACCATTGGAGCCCAGTTGTACAAGTATATGCTGCAGTGTGGGTTTTGGGATGTCAGACTTCCTGGGTTAAAACCATGACTCCTTCACTTACACAATCTTAGGCAAGTTGACTTTTATGCCTCAGTTTTCTTTGTGTCTCAGTTTTCTCATCTGTAAAGACGACCATACCATAGTACTATCTCATGGGGTTATAAGTTTTAAAAGAGATATTTTAGGTAGAACTCTTAACCAAAAGTAAACTCTCAGTCTGACCTATAATCATCAATATACTTGCTATCATATGCAGAGCTAAAGTATAAAATATGTAAAAAAGCAGTAGTATTGGTAAGAGTGGGGCATTCTTCTATATTTCTCAGCTTATTGATTTAAAGTAGAAAAACTTAAATTAAAAAAAATTTTTTATGGAAATATATATAAGAGGAAAAATGCACACATTATAAATATAAAGCTTAATAATTTTTTATTGTGGTGAGAACATTTAACATGAAATTTACCCTCCTAACATGTCTTTTAAGTATACAATACAGTATTCTTATCCATAGGCACAATGTACAGCAGCTCTCTACACTTATTCATACGGCAAACTGCAGCTTTATACCTGTGATTAATAACTCCCCATTGTCCCCTACCCCCAGCTCCTGGCAATCACCATTCTGGTCTCAGCATCTATGAGTTTAACTATTTTAGCTACCTCATGTATGTGGAATCATGCAGTAGCTGTCTTTCTGTGACTGCCTTATTTCACTTAGCATAAAGTCCTCATGTTTCATCGATGTTATTGAATATGACAGGATTTCCTTCTTTTTGAAAGCTGAATAAAATTCCATTGTGAGATATCTATATCTACATCTATATCTATATCTATATCTATCTATCAATCACATTTTTTAATCCTTTCATCTGTCGATGGACATTTAGTTTGCTTCTCTACATTGGCTATTGTGAATAGTGCTGCATTGAACATGAGAGTACTGATACCTCTTTGATATCCTGATTTCATTTCTTCTGGATAAATGCCCAGAAGTGGGATTGCTGGATTATAAAGTAGTTCTATTTTTAACTTTCTGAGGAACCTCCATACTGCTTTCTATAGAGACTGCACCATTTTGTATTCCCACTAACAATGTACAAGGGTTCCAATTTCTCCACTTCTTTGTCAACACTAGTTGTCTTTTGTTTTAATGATAATAGCCACCCTAACAGCTATGATTTGCGATTTCATGTCAACCAACGAAGTTAAAAAATATTTTCATCCAAAATTAAAATTCTACATGCTCTTTGAACCAGAATTACTGGTTCAAAGATAATTTATCCTCTAGGTATAAATGATATTTGTATAAAGTATAAACTGATGTTTGTACAATATTTTCTACAACACTGTGTGTAATTACAAAAAATCCTAATTCATCTTAATCTCTGTTAATAATGAATTTCCATGTAACCTTTAATAGTGTTCCATATGAACTGATGGGGAATGATCTCCAAGATATACTAAGCGATCAAAGCAAGACGTGGAAAAGTATGAATAGTATGGTACATATAGGAGAAAAAACTAAATGGGTATCTGTGGATCCATTAGAATATGCGTGGCATAGTCTGTAGAAGGATACACAAAATATTGCTAAGAGTTATGTGTCTTTGAAGTGGAGAGTGTATGACAAGAGTTGGGAGAAAGAGGAAGACTTACTTTTTATTGTATTCCCTATTTTTGTCTTTTGAATTTTATGCCTATATATGGTAGAATGGAGTATTTTCCCCAGTTCTGCACTCCTGTATAATAGCATTGTATATCCACACTCTCTGCCATGTGGTTTGCAGCTTCACACTGCAGGTGAAGCAGACTATTCTACCCCACTGAGGTAAGGCTTGGTCATGTGATCTGAATTAGCCAAAGGCATGTGAACAAGCAGAGGTTCAAATATGCTAGCGTGATCTAGCTAGCCCTTTTGTGCTCTTGGCATCTGGCATGCAAAGAACATAACCCTGAGAGCTGCTAGTTCCAGAGTGAAGAGAAGATGTAGAGCAGACCTGGACCCAACCCACAGCTTTGAGCCAAACCCAGGTGATTTCAGTGTAAAATAGAACCACACCAGCCAGACTGTGGACTTGTGAGCATAAAAAAATAAACGTTTGCTGTTGTAAGCCACTGAGTTGTTTATTACAAAGCATTGTTGTAGCAGTAGCTGAATAAGACAAATCCCATAGGAGCTCTCTTAACTGACCCCCACTTAACCAGATTCTTATATTAACCAATGCCTTCTTTTCTCTCTGTAAACATATCAACCGCTGTCCAATGCCTCTTAAATGTTCATAACTAGTAGGCTAATCTATTACAGCCACATCCTTCCACTCCTTCCAGTTGAGTCATATGCTTACTAAGAGTTCGTTTTCCCCCTAGCTTGTAACAGTAAAACAAACTCCTGGAATACTTTAATTTGGTTAGTTTTCCATTCTGCTAATTTTTTCATGCTTGATGTGGGTCAGGCTTGTTTCATAGCTTGTCTATAGATGACCATATGACTATTGCCCTAATTGTGATTTCAAGAAAGCCACAAGATCACAGCCACCCAAAACATATTGCCAAATGACTCCCTTGACAAGGTTTATCTAGGCCAGCACTCCTATGCTTATATTCAATCCTTTGAAAAAGGGGATGGGGAGTGAGTATCATTTGCATGAAACCACTATATATATTTGAAATAAGAAAGAGAAAGGCCTCTTTTAACTCCTCCCTGAAGTGTACAGTTAGCAGAGAAGAGTTTACTAGGGCTTAGATTTAAAAATAGACCTAGCCCTTGACTGAGGGGAAGATTCTAAGATTTCAGATGTGGACATTTCCGAAAGAGCAGCACAGTACAAATAATTCCTAGCTGGGATGCCGTGATAAGGGAACACCTCAGCGACAGCAACAAGGTGAAGGATGCTGGAGTAGACCTCATTGCTGATTAGTATTTTGCCCAAAGCCTCTTATGGGCTTGGAAGCAACTTTTAACTGAAGAGTAGATGTATTGCAGTCAGGGAAATGACTTCATCAAATCTATGATTTTACTGTACACCCGTTGAGCAGCATCAAGGCCCCAGATGAAATCAAAGTGGTTCCAATCTGGCAATAGTTTGAAGTAATGGAGATTCCTGATTTGGGGGAGTACCCTGGTTACATCCTGGGGTGTTATAAGGACATCACTTCCACCAACCCAAATAGCAGTAGGCACTTTCATGGCAGTCAGGTCATATAGTGGGGGACGACTCTATGGAAGAGAGAGAAAGTACATTCATGAGCGGAAGCTCCTCAGAGCAACAACTGACTTCAAATAAATAGAGACTACTGAATATTTACTATGACCACAGGAAGAAAGCATGCAATGGGCTCTATATTCAAGGAGTGTGAAGGAACAAGGCAAGATGGCTAAATAAACTTTTGTAAACAAAGTAGGGTATATTCAATTCTATAAAACATTTGTCTTCTTTGAAGACAAAGAAGAAATTATTTCCAACTGGGGCTTCATATAAAGAGCAGTCATTTGAAATGACTCTTGAGGAATGGTTGGATTTTACAGACAAGGATGAAGGTGGCAGGCCTTTCCAGCAGGCAGGAATAGCATGTATACCATGGTCAGGAATGGCAAGCTGTCCAGTGTACCCAGAAAAGAAAATATGTAAGGGAATACTGTAGGGTATACGATTGGAGACAGTCAAGGTCTAAATGAAAGGCTGAGGCAGCTGGGCATCTTTCAGAAGTTTTGAAGACAAGGCAAGGTCATTTCTCAGAACTCTGTCTTAGCATGATTGCATAGGCATCAGTTTGTGGGATGACTTGAAGAAGAAATAGGTTGGAAATGGGTCCTGAACAAAATCTAGACAAGCAGTTTGGATGACCCACATAAGGGGGTAACTGAAGCCATAGGGATGGCTAAGTTCTCCAAAGACAAAGGGGAGAGAGATTTGAAGAATTTTGGAGGAATTCTGACAATTTGAGAGCAGTGGGGGACAGAGAGTAGCCAGTCAGAGGACAAAGGGAGCAATCAAAAGGGGAAGGAAAAAAAATCAGAGATGGTTATATTATGGAAGTCCAAATCAGGGGGGTGAGTTGCAAGGAGACTGTGGTAACTAACACACGATATAGGTGAGAATAGGCAATTATATTTGGCAATTAAAAGCCACAAGCAACTTTAAATAGAGTAGCTCTAATAAGAAGATGAAGACCAAAACTACATTTTCCAGGGTTCAGGAGTGAGTGGAGAAGTGGAAATACTTCTCCACTTCCCTTTGAAATATTAAAAAATGTTGATAAAAACAGAGTGATGGTAGGATGACTTGATAGAATTGATGGGTTGAGGGAAGGTTTTTTATTTGTTTTTCATAAGGGATAGGGATTCATTTAAGATAATAAGAGAAGCCAGTAAGAAGATATGAGAAGAGATGGGGTCGAGGGCACAAGATCAGGATAACTTGCATAATAAGAGGACCTTGATTTTCTGAGAGTGAAAGGAAGGAGAGAATCAAGAAGACAGAGATTTTAAGGTGGATTAGAGGGAAGTTAACAAATTTCATTCGTGCAACAAATAAGTATTAAGGGGCCAGTAAGTTCCAGATACTCTGCCAGGTGAGACAATACTGGTGAACAAAAGAGAAGGAAATTCCTACTGTCATGAGGCTTACATGGGTTAATCCTCTTATTCTTTTTTTTTTTTTTTTTTTTTTTTTTTGCGATACGGGGGCCTCTCACGTTGCGGAGCACAGGCTCTGGACGCGCAGGCTCAGCGGCCATGGCTCACGGGCCCAGCCGCTCCGCGGCATGTGGGATCTTCCCGGACCGGGGCACGAACCCATGTCCCCTGACATCGGCAGGCGGACTCTCAACCACTACGCCACCATGGAAGCCCCAATCCTCTTATTCTTAAAAAAGACATAGAGTGGACACAGAGATTGTGCTGGGAACTTAAGGAGAAGACAAACTGTTGATACTTCTGAATGTAATGAAAATTGACTTCCAATGATCTAAAATTACAAACAAATAAAACAGTATTGGCCTGGAGTAGGGTAGGACCAGCTAGCTTACTGTGTGTAAATTCTGAGGACATTTACACTCTCAATACTTGTCATCATGTTGTACACTTCAATCTTAAATATTTTTTGGTCAGTTTTACCTAAATAAAGCTGAACTTGACAATAATGGTCTTACGTGTGTGTGTGTGTGTGTTTTATTTTTTGTAAATGTAAACAATATGTAACATGCTCATTACAATAATGAAAAAAGACAAATGTATGTAAAATCCAAAATGAGAGCCTCCTTTTCTCTTTCATGTCCATCCACTTCACTCTTCCTTTCTTCCTCTTTTTGAAAGTTATCACTTTAACATTTGCTGTTTATTTATTTTATGGCCTTTTTCTAAGCATTTGCAAATATATGCATTTGTAAATATACATTGTCTGAGGAGCAGGAAAAAACCTTTGCAGGTAATGAAAATATTCAATATCTTGCTTGTGATGTGGCTACATGAATGAATATATTTTTCAAAACTCACTGAGTTAGACACATAAAATCAGTGAATTTTACCGTATGTAAATCACACCTTAAGCTGATTAAAAATAATAATAAAATTATATATAGCTCTCTTTGTCTTAAGGGCTAGTAGAATCATTTCTCTAATAATTCAATCCATTACTGAGAAATTGACTGGTCTGATTGACTGATTTGATGTTCAGAAACAATTTTATCAATCTATGTTTGCACTAATAGCCTTAAATATGTCAGTCTGGGAAAACATCAGAAAAATGTGCTTAGTTCATACTGAGAAGCCCAGCCCCTGACTTAGAGAAAGGAAGGTGGCAACAGGATTGATTAAAAGTATAGGAAGGCTAAATGAGTCTATAAATTTTGGTGCATAAAGTTAGAGGGAAAAAGTTGCCTTAAGATTCAACGCTGCATGGGTGGAAAATTCTCTTAACTTTTACGTGTAATCCTAATTTTCTTCTGTTGCTATCAAGAAGCGTGTATTCATTTACTCTGTAAATTTTTATAGATTTTTATAAAGCAATGTTCATTATTATGCAGCCATTAAAAATAATGTTAAAAAAACCCCTCAGTAACATTGGTTATGTTTTGCTATGACTGTAAATAAAAAAGCAAGATTGAAAGTTGTGGAAAAGCAGTGATGTTGAGATTGGAATAAATGTAATAAAATATTGATACATCTACTATAGTTATCTCTGGGTGGAGGGATTATAAATGACTTAACTCCCTTAGTATGTAATTCTTTTATTTCTAGATTTTCTGAAATGAATACATATTAAAACTAGACTTGAAAAAAAATCTCTATCAACCAATGTGAATGAGACCTATTGCCAGCTAGGATTCTTTTTACTCTCAAATAATTTATCATTGTAAGTTTTCAAAGCCACCCTCCTGGGGTCACTCTGAATAGCTCACCTGATTGTAATGATGCATGTTCTCTGCTTCACTTCCCCAGTCATAAGCTCTGAATTCATCAGATCCGTAAAGCTGAATTAAATGTTTTATAGAAAAGTAATATTCACAGTAAGAATCATGATTGTTAACAGCAAATCTTAGAAAAGCACTGTACGCTGGGAAGAAAATAAGGCTTCGGGATGAGCAGAAAGATATAAATAAATTTTACCAGTATGAAAAACAAGGTCGACAGAAAGTGATGCAATGATCTCCTTGGTTTGAAGGAAAAGCTAGTGGGAAACCAAGCCTCATTAAGGGGAAATCAAATCGCAGGTATTTCTCTGTCTGGGGAAGGCTCAGTTCTGAGGCTCTCCCAGTTTACCTTTTGTTTCAGCTCAGGACCTATTTTACAAGCTCTGATTTAAGATGGGGTTCATTTATGTCACCGACTTGGTCTGCCCCATCCCTTGTTCTTTCTCTTAAAATCCAGGGAAATCAAACCATAAAGATGGTGACAAGGGCAAAAAGGAAGCCAGCTGCTAAGTTTCTTAGAACAGACATGCTAACTCTGTCCTTTCATATATAAAGAAAATTAAGGAAATAGTTTTCCATGACAAAGACCCTACCTGTTTTATATGCAGGATGTTCTGTATTGACGATCCAGTGGGAGCATGGGACATATACACATCCATTCGGCTCTGAAGGAAAAAGGACACTTATTACAGCATTAACCACCCAATGAAAAAAACTATGCCTTTCAGAAACAGATCATAATTATGCTAAGAACTAATAAACAAATATTGCGGTTTTGAAAGTGGCAAGGAAGAATCATCTAGATAATTACAAAGTCATGTCAGGCACTTGAATGTGGGTGAACCATGGGCTGACTGGTGGCATGGGCTGCTTGAGAGCAAACTTGCATCAGCTCTGAAGCTGTAGGATAATTTGCTTATTTTGAAGCAGAAGCAACAATGGACATCACGGAGCAAAGCAACCAAGAAAGGTACTCTGTGCAAGTGTGTGTGTGGGGGAGCTGGGTGTGTGTGTGTGTACAGATGTGATGATCACAGATCAATAGATCAAAAATCCTGGAGTTCAGGACCTAACTTTGTTAATGATAAGCTTTGTGACTTTGGGCAAGTTATTTATCATCTCTGAGTTTCTGTATTTTCATCTATTAAATGGACATGCTAAAAATCATACTATAGTTTGCTGTGCTCTTGTAAGGATAAAATAAAATACTACCAAAAAAAAGCTAAAAATCAATCACTTCCATGTGTACTGTACTTTAGTCTTCATAAATATAATAGAGATGAAAACTGTAGACATAAAATAGTACTGATAATTGTATGTCTTAGAATATAATGGAACAAATCAAGGAAACTATTAAAAATCTTTACTTTTGAAGAAGCAGGCTTTGAACAATTGTTCCTCAAGGTTTTTGGTCTAACACAACTTATCCTCTTAAAGAATGGGGGTAGGGTGGCTGGCCAAGAAAAGCTATTTTGGAACTAGCTTCACTGTAACAGTCTCACTGGCTGCCATTTGGAATATGACAGAGATAACTACTCAACCACACTGGTCTGTAGTCTGAACTCCTCGTCCTCCTTGAATTCTCAGCAACAGGAATCAAGGAGTTGATGAAACAGGACTTCTGCTCTTTCATAGGAGAGGGATTACACTCCATTCCATTCTGTCTTGTATGTTCCAAGTTAAATGATGAATTTTATTTGAGGTTAAATTCACCCAACAAGTGAAGGCATACATGGAATAAATTTAATGCTTGTATGTACTTCTTTTCTACAATTTTATTTTATTTTTTAATGCACTGTGTTGTACTGAAATAAAATCAAGTTGACTGTAGTAAGTGGTAGCTGATTGTGAACATGTGAAACCACTACCTATTGTGGAACAACTATTTTCTTAAATTTGACCAGGTATGAAAAGATGAAGCTGCCTATTGTCTTCCTCAGTCTTCACATTCATGGTCCATTGAATATCTAATCTTCTATGCATAGCAAATCTCTGCCCTTAAGTTTAGAATACCACATTAATTTATGTAGTATAATAGATACATCAAAATCAATCAAAGAAAATCTGGAATTTCTAAAAGCGTCGAATGGCCCCAGAATCATTATACATACCATGTTCACATTTTTCATGTTGAATCCGGCCCATAAAGACATAAATTCAATACATATCACCCATAATATTTTATTGTTGCAGATTTTGGTAGAAGCTGACTTGCCTGTTTTATCTCCTAAAAAGAAACCTTTGGTACCAAAAATCCTCTGTAAAAATAAAAAATAATTATTCTTTTGAGGACCATTTTCAGACTTCTTGACATTCCCTTCATCCCAGGAATGAGAATTCTCGGGGCTCTACTTATATTTTTATATTTATTTGCTGTTTTGGTCAAGGAGACCAAGTCATTCAGGAAAAGTTCCTATTTATGAATCGGTCTCCACCCAGCTAATATCATCAAACATAATTTACAAGGAGACCGCAGTAAGGACCCTCAACCTCAAATTAGCTAATTTCTCCACAGTGAAGCTCTCCCACATTCTGTCCAATCAGCGATTGCCTATATTTCTCATTAAATGGCAAGAAAGGTAGAGCAGTTTCTCCTTAAGGTCAAATATTGCCTTGAATAGGAAGGAAAAGAAGGGTTTTTCCCTATTACCCGTGTACACATCACGTTTCTGGTAGTGTTCCAGAGTAGCCAGCTTTTATGCTGAAAGGTAGAGGATGGAGTACTGAAGGGAGGGTGCCACTGGAAAGAAAAAAAAATGATGTCTTGGGAGGCAGCATAGTTAAAACTTCTAGGGCTTTTGGAAAAGCAAGCTTGGGTGGGCATCTCTGATGGGAGGACGGGAGCTTCTAGGGGCAATGGATATTATGAAATGGTGGGTGGGCCAGAGAATGGGACTTAAAGTGGCGGGAAGTTTGACAGTAGAGGATAAGAAACTGAGATAAGTCAGGGACAATATGTGCCTCAGAACCGACCTATGTAGGCAAAGCCACACATACGCAAAACTGGTGTATTTAGAAATAGATGTGTCTATCTCTGAATTTAATTCAACTAATTTGTCTGCTCAACTCTGCCCAAATGTAGTAAACATCCAAAACTAACTGATGTCAGCACACTTTAAAATAGAACTATCAACGACAAAAAAGGGAAGTTATATCACTTGAGCTTACTAAACAATACCAAAAAACTACTATCAAACCAATCATTAGGCCTCATGGAAGTTCTTCCTTGTGTTAGCTCACAAATACTTTCTTTCCCATTTCTACCTCTTCACCTCAGACCAGGACCTCACTATATATATGAATTATTGTGATACCCTAATTGGTCTCCTTGACTTCATTTTGGTCAAAATTTATTCTATCCTTCTCTCCAAATTTGAGGGACAATCTTGATAAAATACTGTGTTCATTGTGGCAATGGCCTTTTTAGAGAAACAAAAAGCAAACAGAAAAAAACTTTCAAAGAATAAAATCCCAAACTCACAATTGACCATCAAACTACTTTTCCAACCATTGGAAAATAACCAATAAATACTTGAATGAATAATTCAGCTGTAAGACATTTACTCTTTGGAATCTTAGCTTTAGTAAATTAGAGCAAGCTCCCATATGGGAAGGGTTATATTATTCAGGCTTTTCTAACATCAAAGTCAGGGATATCAGTGATCCCATGTAACTTGGAAAATGTCTTCCATTTGGGCACTGTGAATTCATTGACATGCCCAGGGGAATAAGAATGGAACAAGGAAACTTGTGAGTAGATCTTAAACTGACACGGCAGTCAGCTCAGTTAGAAATTCTGCTTTATACTCAGGTCTGTTAATAACTGAGTATAGTGAATTGCATATGGGAGCTGTAGACATTGTGGCATAGACAAACACACGCAAGGACACATCCACTCCAAGCACATGATCCCAGAGTCTGGTTTCTACAGATTTCATCTAAATGTGCTACTTTTGTTTCATAATAGATTTTAAAATAATAAGGATCTATCGTCCAAAAGGAGATCCTCATATACTTTTTGGCACAAGGAAGAGCCTACCTTGACTGAGGAACTTGGAAGTAGGAAAAAACTGGTAAAAATGCCCGTGGGGTATTTGAATGAGATCACAGGACTCAAGGCAAAATTCATTTTGATTTTTTGTGCCAGTTCAGGCATGGTGGCAAAGGCTGCAAACCCTGAGAGAACAGGAGACAAGACGATCTTGTAAAAATTAGAAGTATTTAGGCAATGTTTCTACTAACAAAAGTGGGACTCTGCTTTGTCATTTTTATCCTTTTACTGCACTCATCTTGGAGATGAATTGGGAAACTCTTCTAAGTTATCCTGCAGAGTTAATCTGCCTCAGCCCTCTCTGCTCTCAAGTCTCCATTTTCCTCTTATTCTGGACAATTTAACTGGGTTGGGGAAAGTGAAGGATACGTTGCTGGAGCAACTCCTGCCAAGTAAACTGGGGACACCTTCACTTCCCAAGCGTGGGGTTAAGTGCTGGCAGTATTGTCACTTTACCACCAACTCTGAGATGTCAGAGTGAGTCACAGAGCCTCTAGAAATAATCAGTTTGTGGGAGGTGAATCAACCAGCTCTTTCTGCACTATCGTCCAGTTATGCCACAGTTTTTCTTTCTCACAGTTGATGAGATTTCATTGCTCTCAGTGCTTCATTGGATGCTTACCAAAACCTCTGGAATCTTCCCTGCATCCGAAAGGGAACGGACTTTCCCTCAGTCCACCATGGTCCCAGTAAAGACCGTATGTCTCCATTTGCTCTGACTGTTCAGGAGTAGCATTGCATCCATATCTAGCACTATGAGGATGAGGGTGGAGGTCAGCCTCACACAGGAAAGGCTATGTGGAGGATCTCCGTGTTTGGGATCCCCGAGGTACTTTCCTGGGCCCCCCTCCACTGTGTGTGTGTGTGTGTGTGTGTGTGTGTGTACGTAGCCATAGCGGGGTTTTTTTCTTCTGAACTTCTTGTTGAAATATTGAAACTGTCTTAGCCAGAAAAGGAACTGGCTGAGTAATTGATACAAAGACTGAAACAGGCATAATTGTTCCCCCAGAAGATGTCTAGAAATGTGTGGAGGTGAGTTTTTTGTTTGTTTGTTTGTTTTTGCGGTACGCGGGCCTCTCACTGCTGTGGCCTCTCCCGTTGCGGAGCACAGGCTCCGGACGCGCAGAGGCCATGGCTCACGGGCGCAGCCGCTCCGCGGCATGTGGGATCTTCCCAGACGGGGGCACGAACCCGTGTTCCCTGCATCAGCAGGCGGACTCTCAACCACTGCACCACCAGGGAAGCCCTGGAGGTGAGTTTTTGATGGTCATACTGACTGGGGAGCCCAACTCTTATTTAAGGGGCTAGGACCTGGCTTGTTAAATGTCCTATAGAGAGTGGGTCCTTCCCATATAACAAAAATTTCTCTGCTCAAAAGGCAAATAGCGCTCACTGAAAAATGTCATGCCCTAAATGCAACGCAGGGCCCTGATGATGAAATTTACCGTTTTCTCTGCTAATCAGATATGAGAGCATATCTGAGTCCTCTCCACTTTTCTAGACGCCACTCAAGTCGTCCTTCTCCCTGCAGTTTCTCCACGGCGCCCAAGCACCCCGTCGGTGAAGGCAAAGTGACCTGGTTTGAATTAATGTGCCACCTCTTATGTATTAAGAGACCTTGAAGGAGCCACTTAATTTCTTTGAACTTCTGTTTCCTTTTCTATGAGATGGAAATAATAATGGTAGGATTGTTCTGAAGCTTAGACAGAGAGATTGTAGGAAAGGTCCTGAACAGAGGACCCTAAACATAGTAAAGGCTCCTAAGTGTTAGCTATTATGGTGTAATTATTTTCCTGTTAGTGACAGTTTTTTGGGGGGTGGGGTTGGGTCCCCTTATTAGTTCTTTGATCCTCTTTTAGTGTATTCGCTCTCATGTTCACTGCCTAGTCTAAATTTGTAAGCTGCCTATCAGTACAAAGCACTGGTAAACACCTATTTGCTCTTGATGATAATGAGACTAGTGTAGGAATATTTATTGTCTCTTGCACAGTTTCACCCAAACTAAAATACTGCATTTTCATATAACCCAGTCTCTTAAAACTGGAAACTTTAGTGGAAGATTACTAACAAATTTATATTTTTAATAGTATGGGTTCCTTTAAATTTTTATGTGGAGCTAGACTATTGATTTCTTAGAAAAAAATCTAGGAACCACACATTCAAAGTACATTTCCTGGACTTAAAAAAAAATCTATATAGTGCTTACAATTAATTGGTACTCCATAAATATTAAATCATACACTAAATGGGTAAGCCCAGTTGATTTACTGTAGTAAGCTTATGTGGTCTGATTCACAAACAAAATGTTACCATATCTTTTCAATTTGTTCAAATATGAGTATAAGCCTCTCTTTTTTATTTTTTAAAATTCCATGTGGGTTGTGAGGAAGGTATGATTGATGCATAGTTAACGTTCTTCAAGGATATTTCATGGCATTTGGCTTTACTTTTTCAGCTTGGAGGTGATCTAGAGACTTACCCTTTGGAAATACCTGTTTGGATTTTGAGCACACATTATTCCTGGGAAATTATGTCACCATTACAAATGTGTTGCGGTGACCGGAAATAGATGAAAGGCTCATCCTACATACTCACAGTCTCTGGAATTCAGGTTCACAGCCACTTAGGGAACTAGGGTTATGTGCCCAACACAGGACAGAGAATTAAGGACACTGTAAATGTAAAACAGTTACTCTGTTCCAATTCAAAGGTGAACTTTTGCATGGCTCTGACCCTTGTAAAGTGTTGACCCTTGTAAACATACCTATTGTAGTACCAAGTGAATGTCCAATGAAATACAACTTCTCTTGACCAGTTTTGTTTACAATGAAGTCTATTATTCCTGGGAGATCATATTTGGCCATTTCATCAAAGCTGAAAAATAAAACAGGGACTTATAAATATTCCCAACTAAGTTCAAAACTCAGAGCACTTGCTTGTTTATTTTTTACACACAGAATTCTGTGCTGTCCACTTACATGGTTTGTATTTCATTATTTATTCATTTACACATAGGCTATTGTAGCTTTTCTTTGCTGCACTTATATGTGTTACTTTCTAATAACAGGAATGATTTTGAGACTTGTGTAAACTACATTATCTGAAGTTTAATCTTGTCATTCTTCCTTTTCGTTCCCTTCTCTTGCATTTCTTTTGCTGTCCTTTCCCTACCTGGTTTGCATGCCTCTACTTCAGTCTCCGCCAGGGAACTTCAAGACTCTTAGGGCCACTTAATACCCGGCTTTGGAAACAGAACAGGTTGTAAATCATGATTCTACCATGTACTAGCTGAGTAACTTTTCATAAGTTACTTAAATGCTCTGAGCTTAAGTTTCCTTATCTGTGAAATGAACATGATAATACTATACGGCAGGGCTGCTATAGGGGTTGGAGAGTATTAAAGGAATGACTCTGGCTGCTATCAGACACTCAGTCAGATGTTACTATTATTAATATTTCTGTCCATATAGAGATATATTCAATATATACCAAAATCCTATAGTACCAGTTCGACCAACATTAATGCAAGAGAACAAAAAAGGCCTAAGTAACATATAGTAGAATTCAGTACCTCAGGAACTAAGGGCCTGCTTATTAGAAGAACATGAGAGGAAATATAGATTGGTACTCACCAGTATAAGAGAACGGTTGTGATGCCTTATAGTAAATGCTTGCCCTGGGGCAAAAGGTCTGACCCTAACGATTTCATCTATTCTTTCTTTCCTTCCACCTTGTCAGTGGGCACTGAATATTTCATTAACGTGGTTTTGCTCTAGCAGCAGGCTTTAAACCAACAGGGAGTTTAAGCCTGAGAAAGGATGTCCACTGTTGGCATCAGCCTGTCCTTTGGTGACAGCAGAAAACACTTTCATTAAAAGAAGCCGTCAGCATATCAAAAGATTCTTTTCTCTTGCCTATTAACAAGGTTAACAAGGTTTTGTTTTCCTGAAAATGGTATTCTATACATGCTCGACCACAGTTTCTGTAGGTAAAATATGGCACTGATACACATCTTCTTTGCAAAACTGATTGGCTGTCCAAGAGAAAAAACTTGTACCAGCATCACTAGGATAAACATAAGCTTCATGAGGGCAGAGACTTTGTCCACTCTTGGATGCTCAGGGCCTAGAACAGTGCATAGAGTAGGCACTCAATAAACATTGGTTGAATGAGTGCATACTTTGGTCACAGGAATTTCCTAAGCTGTCCCTTGGGACATACTTACAATGTATAGTATTGGATAGAATTGTATGTTAAAATGATCCTGTTGAAATGATATAATTCGCTTGTGGGAGAATCAATGGAAATCAGAGCTTCTTGCTGTTTATTTCCTTCGAGATGCTAATAGAAATTACGAGGAGCTGTGTGACTCCAAGTATCACGCATTATTGTTAATACCACCCGCACTATTATATTTAAAGGACTTGTCTCAAATTGCCTTCATGAACTTTCATAGATATAGTTTACCTAAAGGCCCAGAATTCCTCTTCATTCACTGAGAGTGTTTTGTGTCTCCTTGACCAAGTGTTGCCCCGACTGTTTCCCATCCATACATCATAACCTGCATCTGCTAGAAGGAATCCAAGGCTGCCATTGGCGTAATTCTCAAGCCAGGAGGCACTGTCTGCAAACAGAGCATGCTGCAAGTATACAACTGGCTGGGCACCTGGAAGGAGGGAGGAAGGAAGAGAGAGAAATTTATAATAAATAGAGCATCTCGGGAACATGATAGAAACACACACACACACACACACACACACACACACACACACTGGGAAAAGCAAAAACCAAAACCAGCATTCACTTTTCCCCTTGTCATTAGTGTAGAGTGTTGTAATCACATAACAAGTTTTTTGAGCACATACTTTGTACCTGGTGTTAAGCTGATTGGTTGACATGCATGAGCTTATTAAATTCTTACAATAACTCTATAAAGTAGGTCCTACTTTGAGGATCCTCATTTTATACATGTGGAGACTTAAGGTAGTTAAGTAACTTTCCTAAGGGGTCATTCAGCTAATAAGGTACATGGGTAGGACTCAAGCCTGGTTCTGTTTCGTGCCAAAGCGTGTGCTTGTAACTGCTCTGCACTATGTATTCACTTTTACATGTATCTCCTGGGTTTGACTTACAGAGACATGAAGATGCTCATGTTTGATGGAGTCTTATGCCTCCTCCAGGAGGAGGGGGAGGTGAGCATAAATGTACAATGACTATTTCCTGACCAAACTTCCAGTCAAACCCCCAGCCTCTGCCCCCTGAAGAATATTTGAAAACTATAGCAGTAAAAGCAACTCAACGCCCTCTTGTGAACTCTCAAGTTTCTGAGGAAAAGAACCAGGATGGAAGATTCTATAACTTAGTAGTTAAGAGCACAGGCTCTGGAGTCCGGCTTTCTGGGTTTGAATTCTGGTTCTGTCATTTGCCATTTGTGTGACTTGGAGCCTATTACATGACCTGTTTTACCTCAGTTTCATGATCTGTAAAATGGTAACTCTTAATAGTGCCAACTTCATAGGGTTTCTGGGAGGTTTAATTCATTTAATTCATTTAAAGCATTTAGAAAGATACACCTAATAAATGTCTTTTAACTCCAAATCTTCCCCAAATTCTCCCTCCTTAAGTAAAGCCTTTCTTGTAAAAGTTTTCTCCTTTTATGTTTCATAGCACCTCCCTACCCCACCCCTCGCCATGCCTAATATTGCAAGATTTAGCAAAAACCAAAACAAAGATAAACAAAACAACCCAGGATGCCCTGTTAAATTTGAATTTCAGATTAACAATGAATAACTTTGTCATATAAGTACATCATAAAGTGAGATTTACACGAAAAACTCATCTGCTGTTTATCAGAAATTCAACTTTAACTGGGCATCTCATATTTTAGATAGTAATCCTACCCATGTCCCACTCGCAGTTTTTATTGTGAAACTCTTGAATTCTTGAACTACATGACTTTAGCTGCCTCTGAATGTGGATGGGAGATGAGATGATTCATGGGGGGAGATGAGATGATTCATGGCAAATGGTCTCATTTACCATGAATCATCTCATGGTAAATGACTTGGTAAAGGCCACTGGGCCTTTGCAGATATTTTGCTTGCTCTTCTCTCTCCCTCCTCAGGGACTTTGCAGTTTATTCCCCGCCCCCCCATTTTTTTTTTTTTTTTTTTTTTGCGGTACGCAGGCCTCTCACTGCTGTGGCCTCTCCCGCCGCGGAGCACAGGCTCCGGACATGCAGACTCAGCAGCCGTGGCTCACGGGCCCAGCAGCTCGGCGGCACGCAGGATCCTCCCGGACCAGGGCACGAACCCGCGTCCCCTGCATCGGCAGGCAGACTCTCAACCACTGCGCCACCAGGGAAGCCCTATATTTCCCCTTCTAAAGAGTGTAATTCGTCTGCTTTTGCATGGCTCGTTCCTCATTCTAGAATGGAGCCTTAGTAACCCCATGCTCTTTCATTGCATAAACTGTCTGTTCGTCAGGTCAAAGCATACATGAAAGTTAAAGTTTTCCTTCCTGGAAAAAGTTTCAGAAATGCCACTGTCATTTAATTGGGTTTTTTTTTATCCTGCAGAGGGAGGCCTGTTGTTTCTAGAGGGGGCAGGAGAGACTCTTTTGGGATACCCTGCAGCCAGCTTCATACAACCCAGCCAATCTCTTTCCAACAGTGAGGAAATCCACTATTCGGAATACAGCAGTTTTCCACATGAGAAATCAGTAATGAGCTAACAAAATGTAGGCTCCACCTCTGCATTTACCCCCTAAGACAAGAAGATCAGTCTTGCTCTGTGTAATTGTAGGTTCTTGCCTGTCTTCAGAGAATTGGAAAAGAATGAGACTCCCTGTTAACAATGTAAAGACGAATCCAAAATTCAAACCAATTTTGATACATCAGTCATTGTCTTAATGAACAGCCAGCAATAAACTTTAGTCATATGCAATTCTCCTTCTCAGGAGAGACACATCTTCCACCTGTGCTCCTATTGTCTCTTCGTCCATGGGGAATTCTGTTGACACTGAGTATGTACCCATCTTGAGTGGTGACTTCATACTCCTCACTGGGGTAGCCATTGTAGGTGATGATTTCACTCTGCCCAGTAAAAACATGAGCGTTAGCTAAACATCTTCTCTAAAGGTTATCGAAAGGAACTAGAAAAAAGCAACTAGTGTGTGCTTTTTGGGGTAAATTATCTGAAATCTGTAGCCCCAGGTAACTGTAAAATTAATTTACTGCATAAAGTCTTGATAGAAAAATAAGTAGACTATTAGAAAATGTCTGCTAGTGTAAATTTTGGGGGGGTTGGAGATAATATCTAGCATTGATCCACTCTTCTGACAAAACTATATTCTCAAGTCATTTGTCTTTTTTTTTTTAAAGTATACATATATATATTTGATTGAAGTATAGTTGATTTACAAAGTTGTGTTAGTTTCTGGTGTATAGCAAAGTAATTCAGTTTTATATATATATACACACACACATACATGTATTATATATATTCTTTTTCATATTCTTTCCATTATGGTTTATTACAGGATATTGAATATAGTTCCCTGCGCTAGACAATAGAACCTTGTTGTTTATCCATTCTATATGTAATAGTTTGCATCTGCTAGTCCCAAACCCTCCCCTGCCCCACCCCCCAGCAACCACAAGTCTGTTCTCTACGTCTGTGAGTTTGTTTCTGTTTTGTAGATAAGTTCATTTGTGTCATATTTTAGATTCCACATATAAGTGACATCATATGGTATTTGTCCTTCTCTTTCTGACTTACTTCACTTAGTATGATAATCTCTATGTCCATCAATGTAGCTGCAAATGGCATTATTTTATTCTTTTTTATGGCTGAGTAAAATTCCATTGTGTGTGTGTGTGTGTGTGTATGTGTGTGTGTATATATATATACCACTTTTTTTAAACTTTTTGTTTTATATTGGAGTATAGTTGATTAACAATGTTGTGTTCGTTTCAGGTATAGGACAAAGTGATTAAGTTATACATATATATGTGTCAATTGTCTTTTGAGACCCCTCTTGGTTTAAAGATAATAAAACCATAGTCCAGTAGAGGGCAGTCCTATATATCATCCAGAAGGCTTAAAATAGAAATTCTTAATATTCTTAAAAATGTAAATTCAAAAGAGGAAGTTATCTATAAAAAATATAATTCTGCTTTATATTGCTAGAGAGTATTACTTATTCAGCCAAAAAAGAAGATCTACCTAGCTTAACTCTTGGAGAACTGTTAAAAATCACCCATGTTTTATGTTTTCTTATCAGAGATTTTTCTGCCATACAGGAGCTTTAATATCTCACAATCAATTAATCTGCTTTATTTGATGGTCTTGGGAATTTTCCATCACTTACAATATTCATCCACACTTCAGGGTTTGCTTCTTTCTCCAAATTAAAGAATCCGCCAGCATTTAAAGTTCCACAAATCAAATAGGTTGTTGTTAGAAACAGCCACATCACGTGAATGCCTGGCGTAAAACATTTAATAACCACAGATTAATGGCATATGTCAAAGTAGATTCACGAAATTAAAATAGAGAAAGCTGAGACAGCGTGGAAGGGAGTAAATACAGTGAGCTAACTCCGAGCGCTATTCATCTATTTTTTTCACATAGAAATTGCCCTGACATAGTCCACTTCCAGAAATGAAATGAATTCCATCTGGTATGAAGCCTTATTTTTTGTTTTATTTTAATCCAAGCTTTTCAATTAATTTAAATCTTTGCTCACCTGTGAGTTGTCAGAACACATGAAGATTCAGAGGACAAGTTTCCATACCATGGCAAAGCTAAAAGTGGAGTTATCCTCTAGTCTCATCCAGCAACCCACCAAAAAAATAAGAGAAATTAACAAGGAAGCTTCAGACAGGCTTATGATCAGTTTTAAGTGATGTAATTATTTTTCTTGTGGACACCCAAAGGCAAATTTGGCACATTTAAGTGTGCAGTGTCTCTTCCTTGGCATGGCTTAAAAGCATGTCTCCTCAAACCAGCCTGACCATAATCGCCAGGCAGATTACTCATCATAGGGGAGTTGCAGTCCAATGGCCTGAGTTCGAAGTCTAGCCTCACCATGAACAAGATTTCTGACCTTGGGTAAGTTATTCAGTAGCTTTGTCTCCTGGTTTTCTCGCTGGTAGCATTAGGATAATAATGTAACTTACCTTATAGGGCTGTAGGGAGGATTAAGTGACACACAAAGCACTAAGCCCAGTGTGAGCTTTCACTATTTTTTTAAAATCTAAGAACGAACAAGAGAATAACATCAGAGAGGCTTTACTGTAACAAATTAATGACAGACTTCTAGAAATTCGGAATTTACTTTTGAAGTTAAATAGCTTTCCATAAATTTGCTATCTGGACGAAGATGATTTTACTTTTGTAAATGTTATATAATTAAAAACATTTAGAAACTAATAACTATTGAGGGCTTAGCTTGTGTCAGACACTATTCTAAATGCTTCACATTGTGTTATTAAAACCTCAGAGAAATGCCATAAAGCGGCTACTGTTATCATTCTCGTTTTTGTCAATGAAATTAACAATGGCTTAGAGAGATGAAAGATCTGCCCAAGGTTACAGAACAGAGAGGGGACAGAACTAGGACAGGAACAAAGGCAGCCTCAGCACAGAGCCCTTACACCTGGCTACCACTCCCAACCTGTCTCCCGATTGTGATAAATTTTGATCTTACCTAGTTATGTGAGCTTCCCTTGTTCCTGAGGACTCTTAGTGATGAAGAACTTCTGAACTTTTGCATGTGACAAAATGAAGAATGAGATACGATTGCAGTTAGAAACCAGAGACGTGAGAGACAGGAAGCCCATGGAAGTGAAGAAACCCTGGACAGTGACACACGCCCAGGGACAAATAACCAGTCTGACTGAATCCTCCACGTTTCCACTGAGCATCTGTCACCGTTGGGAGGGTTCAGCCACATTTTCAAAACAAGGTGTCGAAAGTGGAAGTATGTACTCAGTATCCTAAGACAAAATCAGACAACAATATCTATCTTCTCAACACCAGAGTTCATGATGAGAGTCAACTGAAGCAATGTTTGTGAAACTACTGATGTCAACCATGTAATGTGCAGGAAAGTGATTGATTATAACTCCGTTGAGAAGTTGAGGCCAGCCTGACTCACTTTTGAGGCCAAAAAGGGTTTGGAACTAGCAGAGGAAACAAAATCCTTAGGCCATAGGGATTCGACCTGCTGTTAACTTTGGCATAGAGACCTGAGGAGAATGAAGACATTTTAGTTCTAAATGTTGCCAACAAATTCTGGCTCCCTGTGCACTGATGCCGAATAGAAATATGGAGACAGAGATTTGGAGGATAAGAAATAGAGAGGCTTTTAATTTTCCTTGCCAGGCAAAGGGAAGACACAGTAGGCTAGCACCTCAAGAACTGCGCCCCCCTTTCCTGAGGAATTACAGGAATTCTTATAGGGAAGTTTTCAGTCCGAAGTGAGTGATAAAGATCAAAATGGTGAACGTCTAGCAGTCTTCTTCTTGCATTATTTCAAAACAGTCACTGCTGGAGTCGGGCAACCCAGTAATTGGGTCCGGTAGTCTCTGGATTAACAGTCTGCGACCTCCTTTCTGAAATGCAAACAACTACAAGGGGTGATTTGCTACAAGAGATTACAGGGGGAGCAAATACCAGGGGCAGAGTGCAAATTGCCTAAATTACACAGGATTAGAGATGACAGGTTAGCTTTGTGAAGGACAAATCTAACTACAGACGCTACAGATTAGTAACAGTTAAAACTAGGATTGATTAACTCAGGCCAGTTTATGTTTCTTCTCTAGCCTGTTCACTGGTCCCTTTATTTTCCTTGTTCTCAGGAGAGGGAAAACTTCATTTCTATTTTTTGCTGCAACATAAGCTCCACCAGAAATACTGGATAATGGAGGCAGAAATGCCACCATTTTCTCCTTCACAATTTTTTTGCGGTACGCGGGCTTCTCACTGTTGTGGCCTCTCCCATTGCGGAGCACAGGCTCCAGACACGCAGGCTCAGCGGCCATGGCCCGCGGGCCCAGCCGCTCTGCGGCATGTGGGATCCTCCTGGACCGGGGCACGACCCCGCGTCCCCTTCATCGGCAGGCGGACTCTCAACCACTGCGCCACCAGGGAAAGCCCTCTACTTCGCTTTTTTATGCCGGTAAAGCCCAAGGAGTAACTGAATCTCTTTCATCTCCCAGTGGGAAGAAGGGTCAGTTGCTACCCAGCATGAAGAAGTTTCAGTTCTATTAGTCTGGACTCAACCCCTTTCAAAAACAAACATTCATATTTGTCCAAATCCTAAGATCGGTTCCAGTTGAGCCAATTAAACAAATATGGAGTGAAAGGAAGCACTCAGCTTGCTGGAATAGGTGGAAAGCTTATGTACCAGTCCAAACTCATTCCGTCTTTTTGATGAAAGACGAACCACGCTTTGCCCTGAATGACAACGCGCAAAGGTATGTGTCAATGGCAGAGGGGTGTGGACTTGCCTGGATCCTCTCATGGGTGAGGACTTTAAAAACAATCCCTTCCAAGAAAATTTCAGTGGACTCTTTGGAGAGTTCTAGGAAGCACAATGTTAAGATTATTAATGTTGCTTTGTTGTCATGAGTTTATGTGGAAATAGAATGACTATAGTTAAACTTCTCAGGGCTTTATGGACTGTAGACTAGCTTAAAACTCAGAAGAATTTCTACACCATTGCCTTCTCATAGTCTTACTCAACTTTGAGGTTTATCTAAATAATCTGGAGAATTCTTTCAATCTGTTTTCTTGTACAGACACAGAGTTGTCTCAAATAAATGAAGCTAGTCTTTTCCAAATGCTTTCCTCATTCTTCTTATGTAACCTTGCTATTTGAATAAGTAGTCAATATGTTGAAATGAATTAAAACAAAAGACATTGAAACTTCTTCCTTCGTGCTGCAAAATGTAAAATGATAACTCCTATTCTCTAGAGGGTCAAATTTTCCCTGCTTTTTTTTCTTTTTCATAAAACTGGATGATCTTAGAACTGGAAAGGGATCTTGAGCAAAATGTAGATTAAGGGACAACCTTTCAGAAGGCCTGTGGTATTTCTGATATCTTGACCCAAGGATCATATCACAAATTGTTAATGGTGGCTGCCCAGTTCATTAGCAAGATGGCTGAAAATAGACTGTTGAACATAAATCTTTGAACTTGGTGTCTTATTTATGAAAATGATTGTTATTTTCTTTCCAATGCTCTAATTCAAAATACATTTGCTATTACAATGTCTCATTTTTTTGTTTACTAGTTTGCTTCTTTCTCCCCAAAGACTGCTTTTCCTTAACACATGACTTTGTATCAAAAGGGGCATAATTTCCCCTTGAAAATAATGTAATTAGGCTATAACCAACAAAATAGAAACTAAGGAGAATTTTGGAAAAGAAATAATTTAAAATCTTACACCTTTGAGACAAATTTTGCCCTGAGTAAAATACCTTGCATGAACAGGAACATGGAACTTGTCACTTGCCCACTAGATAATTTATCTAATCCACTATGCATCCTAAAATTCAGACAGGGCTCAAGAAAGCCATAAATGGTGTGTGTGTGTGTGTGTGTGTGTGTGTGTAAAATGATAGATTAGCACACTTTGGCTTTAGAAAAGGCACTTTAAATTACATTTAAAAATTTTGTTTACTCATAAAGTAAGGTTGGCAGTGTTTATGATATCTATGAGAAATGATGTTTGTTTTTCAGATTACCTACTAGAGTAGAACATGTTCTCTTCAGGGTTGGTGTCAATGAATCCCCATTTCAGCTCCACTTTATTACACCCGCCTTCAAACACAGTATGGCTATGACAAAGAGGCACAGAGAGAAATGGCAAAGTTCTATCTGTCATAAATGACTGAAATATTAAGGTTTTTGAAAAGAGGCCGTAATAAGCTAATCCAGCGTACACCCATCCCAATCCAAAATGCTCAAAGGAAAGATCACTTACGTTTAAAGAGAAGTTAATACCAAAAGCCAAAAGTTCAGGAGGTTGTCTTTAAGGACATCCAGGTCCTGGAGTGGCAGGATCAGAACTTAATTGGTGGCCAAGGTCAAAGCTTGTGAGAATGGAGAGGAAGGGTCCTATGACTGAATAGAAGGAAATTTATACCATCCATTCCTCCAAGTAGGTTTAACTGCTTAACTGCTTACTTAATGTGCAGAGTTTATGTATGGTATGCTCTACAGCTCATTTTGTATTTGAATTCCTGTAGGAGGTATATTCAAATAGAGATTTTCTTTTTAAACACACACAGAATGCTTACCGAAAATTCCAGTTGAATCTAGTTTTAGATATATTAATAGTTTCATCAATTTATGTAGGTAAATAAATGATGATTAGAGTATGTAAAAAGGTAACACTGGCTATTTTGATATATGCTCCTGTTTCTTTCCTGAATTTTTATTTGGTTAAATTACAGTTAAATTACCTCAAATCTCCCCAGCACTGCTGAAAAATGGGTAAATGGCTTTTAATATCATAGTATCTGTGTTTCATCATTTTCCTAATCACCATCAACATCAAAAATTTGCTGAGTAAATAAATGAATTAGTGGATAAATCTAGGCGTCCAGAGAATGTTGCTTAGTTACTGAGGAATATGATAAAGTTATTACTAACAATTCTTAATTATTTATTGAGTATTTACTTCATGTCAGATGTTTTACTTTGAGACACTGCCAGCTTGGCTGCAAACTCTACTAGGTCTCTTTCCTTTTAATTGTGTTTCAAAGGACATTTTTCTTAACATCAATATATAGTAATTAATAGTAATTTAATATAAATATAGTAAATTTTATACAAGCTACATAATAAATTTTACAGTAAATTCATAGGAATGAACAATCTTGTTTTGTGCTAATCTGGAATAAATCCGCTATTATTCATAAATTGCATTGCACACTAATACAATAACAGATTATTACTCAATAATAATTTTTCTGCTGTTCAGTCTCCAAATTATCCTTAAACTTGGTAAGTGCTGTGGCACAATCTGATATCTTTCACACAATCTATATTCTCTCATTTTCTCTATATATTTAGAAAAATCTTATAAATGCAGAATTATTTAAAATTTTCTACAAATAACCAGATTTCTTTGGGGATAATTACCTTTACTCTTTTCTCTGTACCAGTGCTGTTCAATAGAAATGTAATGTGAACTACATATACAATTTAAAATTTCTTACAGCCACATTTTTTAAAGCATGAAGGACAGATGAAATCAAATTTTTATTTATAATTCATTTTATAAATAAAATTTAATTCTATTTTTATTTCTTTTAAACCAATAGATCCAAAATATTATCATTTTAACATGTAATCAATATTATTATTAATGAGAGATTTTCCATTCTTTTTTTTGCACTAAGTCTTTGAAATCTGAATATTATGTTACAGTGATAGCACATCTCCATTAGTATTAACCACATTTCAAGTGCTAAACAGCCATATCTGACTAATGGTGTGTATTGGAGAGTGTAGCTGTGTGCTCTCAACCTTATGCTGCTTTTTCTTTTTGTTGTTGAAATGTTTCTTCAACCACATTCTTTATTGTTTCATATAGTACGCATCCCAAATATATAACTTTGTATCATAGATTGACCTGAATTGAATATCTGCCTATCAAACTTCCTACTATTTGAACCATCAAACGTACCTTCTCAAGTGCTTGACCTCTGCTCCCCAAATGAGCTTTGAGTTCTTATTGTCCAGCAAAAAGACATATGCACAACTATTTAGCTATAGTCCTTTATCAAAAGCATGATATCCACCACTGTTCTTGAAGTCGCTAAACCTGGAAGGATGGTTTGTTACACTGCCTCTATCCAATAACAAATGCCAAACTATTATTTAAAAGTTTTTTTTTTGATGATTTAACATTTCCTAATAGAGAAAATGTCACCAAAATAATTACTATTTTTTAAAATCATTTACACGTTTGACAGCTTCCTGGATCTAATGCTTCTGAGAGTGTTGATTGAATAAAGAGCAACAGATACATATGTGTATAAGTAACATAGCAGCTTACTTGAGAGATTTTGCTTTGAGACCATAGGTATCAACACAAATTGTCCCCAAAAGAGCGCTGATTCCTCAATATTGAACTATTTGTTCATGGTTAGTTCAATAGCCACATAATAGCCCAAGCTATCTTCATCACTAGCTGGACCACTGCAACCTTCCAACTAGATTCCCCACAACCACCTCATTCATTCTCCATATTGTACCTATTGTCATCATTTTATTTTATTTTATATATATATTTTTTAATTAATTAATTTATTTATTTTGGCTGCGTGGGGTCTTTGGTGCTGTGCGCAGGCTTTCGCTGGTTGTGGCGAGCAGGGGCTACTCTTTGTTGCTGTGTGTGGGCTTCTCGTTGCAGTGGCTTCTCTTGTTGCAGAGCATGGGCTCTAGGCGCACGGGCTTCAGTAGTTGCAGCACGTGGGCTCAGTAGTTGTGGCTCGCGGGCTGTAGAGCACAGGCTCAGTAGTTGTGGCGCACGGGCTTAGTTGCTCCGCGGCATGTGGGATCTTCCCAGACCAGGGCTCGAACCCTTGTCCCCTGCATTGGCAGGCGGATTCTTAACAACGGCGCCACCAGGGAAGCCCTGTCATCATTTTAAATCACAGATCTGATTCTGTTTTAAGCGCTTTTGAGATTAAAATTCTTTAATGGCTTAACATTCAAAATTCTGTGAGTGGCTAGGAAGGTGTAAAACTAGGCTCTACCTCTTCAAACTCATCTCGTCCCATTTCCAACCTGGCTCCCTGTGCTTCTTTAGTTTCCTTTGGTAAATCTAGCTCCTTACCACCTGAGCTAGTCCCCTGCCTGTAGTCCCATCTGGCAGATTTTACAGATCTCAGCCAAAATTTCATTTCCTCAAAGAATAATTCCCTGTCCCCCTTGATGAGAGTGGTCTTCTTATTGGTGGATTCATTACAATTATAATTAAAGATTTCATTATGTGAATAAGCAGCTGTAGAATATCTGCCTTTTTCATTAGTCTGTAAGTTCCACTTGGGAAGGAACAGTGTCTACCTTATTACTCTTCATGTTCTGAATGCCTAGCTACTTCATAATAAATACTCACAACATTATAGCATAAAGATTAAGAGCTTGGCATCTAAAGTCAAGATTCCAGAATTAGAGAATGATATTTTGGGGCAAGTGGCCCAATATCTCCAAACTTCAATTCCTTAATCTATACAGTAGGGATAAGAAAGGTACCATTTTATAAAGCTATTGTTAAGATTAAATAAGATAATTCGTGTAAAGTGCTTACACTGTTATTTCCTTATGGAAAAAGGCTCGGTGTACTTGAATGATTGTGTAGGTGATGATTTTTGTTAAACCACATACTTCCTCTGTGTTTTATTCCCTTGCACAAGCAAGTAACATTTTTATACTAGAACTTCCCACGTGTTTTATTAAAGGGAAAGAATGAACTATTTTGGCAAAAAAAATTGATATAGTTCTCGTAACAATTATAGTTTTAAATGTAAATTATAAAGACATGCTTTCGTTTATGCTTTGCAGCTTCCTGTAAGCTTCAGTTACATGACTCAGCATGTGTAAGTGCAATTTATTTCTAGGACACTGACAAGGTCAAGTGTTGGGATTGGCCAGTCTGGTATGCCATAGTCACCGAAGAGGTGCCTCTCTGTGAAGCCCTTCGGTGCCCTGCCAGCCAGCATTCCCCTGTCAAGGCTCAGATCTTATTTAATACCCTCCCCCTCACTTCTACAGCCCCTTTATTTATGTATGCTAGGAAAATTTTGAGAAATGAGTCTTAGCCAAATATATATTAATTACATGTCTTAAAAGTATTCCAGTTTCCATAGGACCCAATCAAGGGTGTGGAGGACAAAGATGGCATTCCCAGCCACTCAACAACTATTTTTTGATCACATCATTGGATAAAATATTAGAGGTTATTTAACTGATTGTGTGAATAAATGGAGAATAATTGACTAACAAATACTAATATTCTGGCAATACTGCATTGTGAGAAGTAGTATAGCATCATGGTTAATTAACAGCACTGGCCCCTATTGTGATGCAGCTTTGGAGTTATTCCCCCCCCCAAAAAAAAAGTGGGTCTACCACTTCAGGAAGTTATTAACTTTTCAAAGATTCAGTCTCTTACGTGTAAAATGGAGGCCACATGGAGTTCATCTTCAGGACTATTAGGAGAATCCAACAAGATAATGTATAGAAAGCACGTAGTATAATGCCTGGCAAATGTCAAGTGTTTCAAAATAATAGGTAGAGATGATTTCTATTTTTAATGTTATTCAGATAAATATATCAAAATCTCAAGAGGGCAAGAAAATAGAACTTATGATTAAATATGACTTTGCATATGTCATTTAATGTCTTGGAATACTTAATTCCTATGTAAATTGTTACTATTTTTCCGTATGGGAATTTGTTCATGAATAAAATTTCAAGCAGTTATCTTTATATAGCATTTTATAAAAATATTCATTAACCTCTTTCTATGTAACTGGCATTATGTTAAATCTTTTTAATGCATTATCTCATAACAACTCAATAATAAAGGTACTAACATTATCTCCATTTCACAGATAGGAAAATTTGGATTAGAGTAATTAATTAACTTGTCTATGGATATAAAGATAATAATGGAGCTAGGAGCCAAACTTAAACAGTGTGACTTCAAGGCCCATGTGCCGGGCTATGCAAATATGATTCATGTACATCTTTGGTCTCCATGACAGAAGATGGGGTAGGCAGAAAAGAGTGTCACCATTTTGTAGAAAAGGAAATTGCTGGAATCAGTGATAAATGATTTTTTCGGGTTCACATGGCTAATCAGTTGTGGAGCTAGATCTGGAACTTCCAATGGCTAATGCTAACATGAGCATTTATACATAGCCATTCCTTGTTACCTCTCAAAAATAAAAAGGAAGGTAATTATAGCTGTGAAAGCACTTTGAATAGAACATGAAGTGGTTCAGAAATGAGAGTGATTTTTGTTATGATTATCTTTATAACTATTGGTATTATCCTTGATGTCCTTTAAAGGAAGGGCAGGGCTAACAGAACTAGTTCATTTCACTAAGTCAAATGTATCCATCTAACACCATATTGGTGTGCAGGACGCATTGGTTGGAACCAGCGCTGAAAGGACTAGATCTGGAGGATGGAACTTAAAAAGTGTGAAATGTTCAGCCTCATGTAGGAAATCTCAGGTCTGAAGACAAAGGAAAGGCCTTTTCTTACAAAGAATAGTGACTTTCCAAAATTTCTGATTCTACTAAATATAGAAAGGAGGATTGTTATGCTGAGGGTTGGGTAATTCTCCAGTGTTGCAGGACGGGCTTCATTGATATGAATTACATTGGGTAGGGTCAAATGCATGACTCTGCTCCTTAAAGTGTTGTGACTATGGAAAAGCTATAACAACACATCTATCAACAGATTGTCAGATAAATAGCAACCAGGCTGCCAGACCTGGCTTAGCTCTGGGCCAACCTGGTTTTGACTCAACTTGGGTAGCCTGTTTCACATACTCACCCACATTCCTCTTCTGTCCTGACATTACCCATCTCATACCCTGTCCCTGTTTCTGGTTCAACCACTCCTTTCTGTTGCTCTGGTGATTTTGCTTTAGTGTCCCTATTTACTATAAAAATGTATTAAATTCTGGCCTTACCCACTGTACAGAGCCTCAGAAATTCTCTAACAAGCAGGACGTTGCCCAACCAGGACAATCTACGTTGGGTTTCCTCATCTATGTCTTTAGGGGGAACAAAACAAAGAAGTAACAAGAGTTAGAATTTGGATTCAGGTAACTCTGGGCTCAAGATCCAGATTTGATTCTAATTCTTAAATATTTGACCTTAGCTAGTATTTAAGTCTTCTGAGCATCAGTGGTATTCCTTAAAATAAGATAAACATGGTACCTGTATCACAGAGATGTGGGCAGAAATAGATGGCTTTGGCCTTGCCTTTGATAAATGCTAAACAAGTTAACCAGTGCCAAATAATGTTAGTTATTTTTATTACATCTCTGTTGGGTTGAAATTCCCCAGCATATTTTCAACTCAATATAAATTTAAAGGGTAAGCCATGTTTTCCTTGTTTCATCAGATATCTCCAGCCTCTAACACACAAAAGGTGCAGAGTAAATTTTTTTATATTAACGACTGGTAAGGATTACAAAGACACCCTATCACCAAGGAGACTGTGACTCCCCAAGTCCTGTGCAAAGTGGGCTTATAGTGGAACTGAAAAATGGTTCCATGTTAAAGTGTTCTCCCCTCTAGAAGCTGCTAGTTCAGATTCCTGAACATGAAATACAAAATCAAAGTAAAAGTATTAAATTGATATGATTGGTGAGAATGATGGTGATGTACCTTGAGACTCCTACTGAAAATAAATTATAAATTAAGATAGAATATTTTTAAGATGTAGGAATAAAAACAAGAAAACCCTACCTGATTAAGAAATACAATGTTGTAGGGGGGAGTGACCCAGATAGCAGAGTAGGAAGACCCTGAGCTCTACTCTTCCCATGGGCACACCAAAATACAACTATTTATAGAACAACTGTCAATGATAATGACCTGAAAACTACCAGAAAATATTTTCCACAAATAAAGATATAAAAAAGGAACAAGACAGGAAGGAGGGGTGAAGATGCAGTATAGTCAAGGCCTGCACCCCTGGGTAGAGGACCCACTTAAAAATATATTAAGAGGGTAAATCTCATGTTGTGTCCTTACTACAATAATAAAGAAAGAAAGAAAGAAAGAAAGAAAGAAAGAAAGAAAGAAAGAAAGAAAGAAAGAAAGAAAAAGAAAGAAAGAAAGAAAAAGAAAGAAAGAAAGAGAAATAAAGGAAGGAAGAAAGGAAGAAAGAAAGAAATGCAAAATTGACTCTTAGACAAAACACTGAGAGAATGGAGCATTAGTGATCTGCAAAACAAGAAATATTCAAGGAAGTTCATCATGACAAGAGAAATAAGACACAGGGAAATAATGTAAATAAGAAGCTGGGTTTCTCAAGCTTCTAACCAGAGGTACAATAATAATAATGATGTTAATAATAATTTATTATTAATAATAATTGTAGTAGTTTAGTACCATTGTGGATAACAAATTACCACAAATTTAGTTGTTTAAAACAACATATATTTATTATCTCAATTTCCATGGGTCAGTAGTCCAAGCATGGCATAGCTAGGTCCTCTGTTCAGGGTCTCACCAGGCTGCAATTCAGGTGTTAGACAGGCTGCTTTCTCAACTGGAGGCTTTACTAGGAAAGAATGGGCTTCCAAGCTCATCCAGGTTTTAGGCAGAATTAATTTTCTCATAGGTGTATGACTGAGAGTCCCAATGTTTTGCAGGTTATCAGCTGGAGGCCACCTGCAGATCCTAGAAGTCACACACTGTTCCTTCTCATGTGGGTTTCCTCAACATATCTGTTTGCCTTTTCAAGCCAACAAGGAGAATCTCTTGCTCCAGTCTGCTAAGATGGATTCTTACATAATAGAATGTAATCAGTGGGTGACATCCCATCACCTTTGCCAATTCTCTTGTCTAGAAGCAAGTCTCAGGTCCCTCCCACACTCAAGGGGAGAGGATTACACAAATTCATGGACACTGGGAGGTGAAAATTATTGGAGGGGTCACCTTAGGGTCTGTGCTCCACATTTTTATGACAAAAACCTGCTTCCTTAGGGAAAGGAAAATGTATTTAATTTTGCAAACATTCCTCCATCAATCTAATTAGGTCTTGGTAAACTTCATAGGGTGCATCCTGTCCAAGGTAAAAATCCACATGATTGTAGTGTGGAATCAACTTGAAATAGATAAGCCTGGTAATTTTAGGAAGTAAATTCTCAACATCTTTGAGATCAGCCACAGGGTCCTGTCCACCGCTCCACACTGCTGTTGGAACTTCCATCTTAGAAACGTTGTATAGGGGAGGTGTACGCTAAATAAAATTGAAGAGAGAGAAAAGTAGTTTTCACAGAAAACCACACTATAGAAGTAACGTTAACTGTCAGTTGTTAAGCAAGTTCTTCAAATGCTAAAAATGTGCAATTAGTACATACTTAATGATATATAAACATTAACATGTTAAAAATACTTGAAAGTACTTTTGTGCAATAATATGAATTGTGGATTAAAAAAAGACAACCATTATATTCCTGATTTTCACTTTTGGGAAAAAAGAAAAGGATCCCAGAGTAAGAGAGGCTCTCATTTCTATGGGGGACCATCTTTCTAGTAGCACTTGGGTTGAGAGTGTATCCATTTCAAACAAAATATTGAATAGAATAAATATAAATATCCCTTCTTATATGCAGAAATCGGGGCTCAGTGGAGTTAGTAACACTTGAGAAGACTCTTTAGGGGGCATTGAGACTAATGTACAAAAAAGACATTTGAAAATAATGTTTAAAAGGAGCCAGCCCATTACAGAGAAATAGAGTGGCTATGATGCTAATCCCCTGGCAAGTTTCCCTTCTTTCTGGTAACACAACCTTTCTTGTGCTGATTCAACAAATCCCAAAACCCCAGTTCCAGAGTGGTCCAGGGTTATCAGTCCTGGTCAATTAGTCCTTCATTCTTCTGGCCGCAGTATAATTGTACGAGCAATGGGCACATTACTAAAATTGGGTCAGAGTTCTCTCGGGAACTTTTTACCAGAGCTATTGAGAAAATATTGCCATTTTCTTTGAGTTTGCAGTTAAAAAAAGCTTCATGAGCTAGGTACACACCGTTACCATTGTACTACTATCTTGGAAATAGCCTAAGAATGGAAACAGCCTATGCAAGCAGAATTGAAAGAGACTGAGAGGGAGAGAGAAAGAGAGAGCCTGAGAACGGTATATAAGTCCCTGGCTATTGTGCGTTTACCACTATACCTTTTATTTCAGTAAAACTAAAACATTTTTTAAAAATATAAAATAAAGTTTATTTCTACTACTTACAATGGAAAGAGTTGCATATTCTATGGACTAAATTGTGTTCCCCTCAAATTCATATGTTGAAACCCTAACCCCAAGGTGATTGTGTTTGGAGGCAAGGCTTTTAGGAAGTAATTAAGGTTAAATGAGGCCATAAGGTTTGGGTCCCAATCCAATAGGATTTGTGGCCTTATAAGAAGAGGAAGAGAGAGAGATTAATGTCTCTCTGTCTCGTCAACCACATAGAGGAAAGGCTATGTGGATACACATGAAGAAGGTGGCTTTCTGCAGTCCAGGAAGAGAGCCCTCACTAGGACCTGACTGTGCTGGCACATTGATCTCGGACTTCCAGCTTCCAGAACTCTTAGAAATACATTTCTGTGGTTTAAGCCACTCAGTCTATGGGATTTTTTATGGTAGCCCAAGGAGATTAATACACCATAGTTAATTTTGGCAGCAAGACTAGGAAGAAAAGGTAACATGGACCAGGTTATAAATCCTTAGGAAACAGTAACATTGGCCAGGGAAACGTTTCTAAGAGGACTAGAAATGTGCCTGGGGGAGACCCCTGACTCGGTGACTCTGCACCTTGAGTTCTCCTAGTAGAGAGGTATGAGGCAGAGCGCATTGGTATAGTCATTGCACATTTCACTGTCACTGGATGGGTCTTTGCATTACCAAATTTATCAAGTATAATTCCCCTACCCTGTAATACTGGGAGGCCTTGGACCTGGGCTTAGGAGCAAGTGGTAAATGGGGATGTGTAGCTATGAGAAGGCAATGTGAATGGCAAAGAAGGAAATGAGTGCAGATTAGCACTGACCAGTAGTGCACTCGAGGGAAGGGTGAACTCAGAAGAGCCTGGTGCAAGGCCCCAATGCAACAGTGCAACTGATGAAAGAAGAGGCATGCTCTTCCTGACTTGACAGTTTTCTCAGCAGAATAATACAAAGCATAAATATTCAAATGCAAGGATGGAGAGACATAAAGAATAGAAAAACAACACAGCACAGAGTGGCAAAAATATTTGCAAGTTTTAAGGCACAAGTGGGTCTCAGGGGCCTCTGAAATGAGAATACATTTACTGCAATAATTTAATACCCTGCTAAGAATGAATGGGGGAGCCCAGAAGATGGCAAAGCAAAAATGAACATCAAGATCAAGATCCAAATGATATATGGTGGCCTTTGGCCAAGAAATAATTTTTTTACTTTCTTAGTTTTACAGGATTGGTGATTATATTGGTAATCACACCTGCCTAATTTATGGGGCTCTGACTTACAGTTGTGACAAAGGTTACTGATGTTTAAAACTTGTATATTGTTCACCCTCAGTCTGTTTTAGGTTTTCTTTTTTTCCCCCAAAGTTCCAAGCAAAAGATTCATATTTGAACCTGAATGGCCATGTATTTTGATAGAATCTGCAAGCACAGTGATGAACTTAATACTTGTGATTCAACTCTCATTCAAATAGGTATTTGAGTCTTATAGGGTAAGGCCATCATCTAAAAAGCTTTTCTTAAAGCAACTGTGTACTCTTGCTAGGGCAAGGAATTGGTTAATTACAAGAGTAAATAGTACTTTGACACAGTGTGTGAGTTTGTGTGTGTGGGCACACACCACCCCACACACATATAACTATAGCAGTTTAGGAGAAAAATCAGATTTTTCACACTAGTTGAAATTATGCATTTTCACTATTGTAGTTATTATGGTGGCACTGAAATTGATTTTTTAAAAGTTTCCAAAAAAAAAAAAAAGTTTCCAAATTTCCGTCCATATCCTTGATTTGAAAAACCCATGTATCTTTGATGACTATTTGTTTAATTTAAACTCAGTCTATCAGCAAGAGGCCAAAGCCATCATTGGATTTCCTTACATATTGAAAAAACATAATAAAAATAATAATAACAACAACACCTATTTGCTTTAATATAGAGTTTTTGCTCCAAAAGTCTTCATGTATAATGTCAAGAAATATTTTGACATATCATTATCTGGCAGATAGGACTGCTTCTCCTTAAAGGTGATATTCCTGTCTGGAATATCTCTAATAATTCATGTACTTTTAAAAAATGACTAGTAAATGACATCCCAAAGAATTATTAGGAACATGTTAGTTCATTTTATGAGAGACAGTTAAGAAGCCAGAGAATATGCTTCAGAAACAAAATTATGTATCTTTAATTCTTTCTTTAAAATATGGTCTTAATTAAGTGCTGAGAATTTCTATTTTTTGAAAAGGAATAAGTGTAGTGGAAGAAGAACGGACTTTTGATCCACGAACTCCTGTGTCATATTCTGGTTCTTTATAAGCTAAATAATTTTGACAATTTACCTAAAACTCTCTGAGCTTCTGGAAAAATAGAGACAATAATATTTACCTTGGAAGGTCATTCTGAGGATCAAAAATAATGTTATGGCACATGGTAAGAACCCAATAAGCAACATCTGATCTATACAAAATATCTGGCATAGTGAATGGGGCCTAGTAGGTGCTTGATGAGTAGATACTATTTTTTAAATTCACTTGCAGTATGCAATTGTTTGATTATTGTTGATATTATACCTGGTGGAAGTGCCTCATGTTCTGATCAGGGTTTCCCCAATCAAAAGCTTGGAACTGACCAGAATTAATAGCCTATAATAAGATAAAAATAATAAACATGTTAAAATGATGCAAGAAAACAACATACATTTAAAGACAGTTAACAAAAAATTTATAAAATGGTTTGACATAATGTCCCACTCTTTAGCACATGAGCTAAAAGTCAATATAGATTAATAAGTCAAATAATAAAAATGATAAAAATTGATACTAATTCACGGAACTGACTTACAATCCTTTCTTCCCCTCTATACTTTTCCAACAAAAATCCTCAAGCAGTGATGGCTTTAAATATTACAATGTTGTATACATAGAAAATGTTTGAAAGATGCTAAATTGAATGATTCTTGAATATCCTGGCTTCAGGAATTTATATATATTTTAAAAAGGCACCAACTATACATTTCCTACATTAAAAAATGACTGCTATTATTATTTAAAAACTTTATGCCGTATCATCCTTGTCAGATGGTCTAGGATATTATGATTATATTCCTTATTCTTAAACATTTTTGTTACTTTTGAAAGGAATGTTCACTCAAAGAACACCCTCAGGGCTTTCTGAGGTATAGCCTCTGTCTGTCTGTCTCCTGTCTGTAGAGCCAAGCAGCCCACCATGTTGTCAGTAATTTGGCCATGGACTGAGTGTCTGAGACAGCGTATGTAACCTGTTTTCATTTAAAATTTTAGGCTTCAGATATTAGAGTAGAAGCATTAATACTTCTAGGGGATCCTTCTTCTGTTATTTGCTACCCATGTTGGATTGAGGAGACATAATTTTTACCTTTACCTCAAGCACTTCATTAAATTATTCTCAGACTACTCCAAGGATTTTTTTTTCCCCTTAACTTGAATCTCAGATTTTTTTTTCACATTGATTTCGTTCTGATTTTGTGTTTGAAATGGTTCCCATCGTGATTTATATTGACAGAGGCAGTAGTCTGCAGCTGTTGAAATTCTGTAGGTTTTCAGCAATGAGAGGCAATAGAGTGTACAGTTAGGAACTTGGGTTCTAGCATCAAACAGACCTTGTTTGAATCCAAGCTTAATGGATTATTAAGTCTGTGATCCAGGCAAGATATGTAACTTCTATAAACCTATTGTTTCATCTGTGCAATGGAAATGACAATAACATTCTTCTTATAGGGTTGTGAAGATTAGATATGGTAATGCATAAAAAGCATGTAGCACCTGGGAATGTTCAAGAAATCACTCTTTTTATTAATATTACTACCATCATCATCATCATTTGTGCCTTAGCTCTCTACATAACTTATGACCAAGTGTTTTATCTCCCCATGCCCAGTTATTTCTAGTCTGAAGAGACCTTTCTGTCAAAGGAGAAGAGATATCTTTAAGAAGAGTCAGATGTGAGATGTGTAAGGGGTTGGTTATGACATCTGTAGAATGGGAAAATCAATGCCTTCATTGAAAGATTGTTATGAGAATTCATAAGAAAGAATGAGACAGAATTAAATCGTATATTTGGACGACAAGGACACATAGTAAGTGCTCAATAAATGTGAAATTGAAGTTGTATTTCCTGGAAAGGCATGCCTATCAGAGTCTACCTGTCTCCTCACCAGTAGGAGGCTCTGTGTCCAGAATATCTTTCTTCCTGTAGGAACTTGAAGGCTTATCTTCTGGGGGTGGAACTCTTCAAAGAATTTCAGAAATCCTCAACTAGTATTTCAGACTATCTATAGCAGTGATTCTCAACTTTAAAGCATGGAACAAATTTATCAGGGTGTAGGTTAAAATTCAAATTCCTAGGGATCTCAGATCCCTATTAAATGTTTTAAAGTATTTAAAACTCAAAATGTGTAATTAAATATTAAAACTTTGGGAAGACCTTTCCCCCCATACACACACTCATACATACTTGGCTCAGAAAGCTATACCAACAGAATTTGACTTGCCAAATATTGAGTAATATAGTAACAAAAAAAAACGTAACCCTTAAACTGAGAGTAAAAACAGAAACAATCTATTTTAATCCCTCTCTAACGTTTAATTTCCTCTGAATTAAGCAATATTTCCACACTCTAAAATCGCCCATATCCCAATTAGAGGATAAACAGATCTTTTTGGAATAGCCTGTATCATGTTATATAAAGCTCTATTAGAGCTAATGATTTTGCAAAAGAGGAAACACAAGCTTTTCCTAAAAAAGGCAATTCAGAGTAATCTAAAGGTCAGAATTTAGTCAGAATACCTGGGAACCCAAACACCAGATACAGAGGACATGGAGAATAGACGGGAGTAAAGGAAATCAACATGAGTTGATGCTGATTCCAGAAACATCCACCTGACAGTAGCAGAACCTGCAAAACCCTGCAGCGAGTTCTCTTGGGAGTGCTCCTCAGGGATCTTGCAGAGATATGTGCGTGTCATATCAGGAACAGGGAGCACGTACCTGGGCCCAGTGCAGCATATTCTGAACAGATGTTCCCGCAGGGCTTTGTGACAAATAAACATCTAAGCGACTCTGCAAAGTAAAAAGATTCTTACCTGAAGGCTAATCATATAATCACACCACAAGTAAATCTGAGTATCTTTTTCTCTCTCTTTCTCTCCTCTCTCTCTCAAGGAATAAACATGTACCATACCCTCTAAAGACATATTAACCAAAGAAGAAGCCCATCTTTAAGAACTTTTTTCTCCCTCATTTCCATACTTCTGTCCTGGGCAGTATCTTTGTAAAGCCCACAGAGGGCACCCTGCTGGTCAAAGACAAAAGGTAATGTACCTTTTCTTTCCAACCTCACCTCAGACAGGTCTAAGAATATAGACAGTCAAGAGATAAAATCCCCAGTGATCTTCTCCTTCACCCTGTGATAAGTCCTAAGGGACATTCCCAGAAAGTTGTTCATCATGAAAGATTGAGAACAGATCTGAATGTTTTATCATGCCTTCTTAAAAATTTGGTAAATGTTCTGCAGGACTCTTTGACAGTTTGTGGGACATAATCCATCCAGTATTTAAACCTCTATTAATGATTAGATTTCTTTTTGAATCAAAAAAATCTTAATTTTTAAATATTTCCAACAGCATTTTGTTTGCTTTAGTATACAAGAGAGTTATTTTCCACCAGAGTGAGTATCTGAAAGATCTTGGAGCTTTAAAAAATATAGCTACTTATGAGCTACCCAAACCTATGAAACAATACCAAAATCTCTAGGGTTGAGTTCTGGACATGTGTAATTTTTGAAAGCTCTACAAACTCTACTTATGTATCCCTGGTTATGCTCCACTAAAGTAAACATCCTTGCAGGCACAGTAATATTCTATAATCCAGTCCACAACAGCGAGAGAAAATGGGCAATCTGACTATATAAATGTACAATGAGGGCATCCAACGAATGTTCTAGGATGTCATTTTGTGAAGTCTTTCTTTAGCAAACTCTTAGGCCATGTTGAGAGGGTGTTTTTTGAAATTGTCTCTATTGAGTTTGCTTAAAGGTCTTTTTACTTAGCTCTACACGGTACACTTCCATCTAAGTGAAAGGCAAGCATGGTTTCCCTAGTAAATTGAGAAAGTAAGAAAGTCATGTGAAAGGCAGTGGCTAAGGCATGCTTTGCATAAACAGCCTTTTATAAATCTTGCTTGAAATCAAGGAAAATATTAATCACCACGATCCACTGAGGGAGGCAAGGGTCTAGGCAGAAGTCTGTGAGACAGACGGAGACCAACTTCAACTTTGTCCCACCCCTGGTTTCAAACCTGTCTGCACTCTAGCTGGGGACAGTAGCTTCGTCTTTTTCTCCCTCCCACCCCTTCGGGTCAGTTAGAGGTAGCTAAGAAAGGAAAGGCTCTCAGTTAAGTTGGAAAGGACTTGATAAGAACCTCAACAATTATCCCTCTCAATATCACTTGAACAGTGAGTCTGTAGCTGTTATTGAAGAGCCATTCCTTTACCCCTTTGGATAAAAGACATAAGTCGTTCACAAAATGACTATGTCCAAATCACCTATGAAAGTAGAAAATTGGTTAAAAATTAGATGGCTGGGCTCACTCCCTGAAATTCTGCGTCAGTAGGTCTGAGATAGGGCTCAGGCATAGCAAGATAAATTTCAAAACCATAGCCTAAGTGAAGGACTCTTTAATGGTGACGCTTCGTCCAACAACAAGAATTGGTGAGAATTTTCAGCGGCAGAGACTTCTCAAATCCTCCTATTAAAGCAGGTGGACTCTCAGCTTTGGTTGGAAGCTGTAAACATGCGAGCTACATTCCAGGAGACAAAAAGGAGACTTTGAAATGTGGTTTCCATGCAATGTAGAATGAACTCTCCTTACCTCTGTGCAACAAAACAATTGCTTTCCTGGATCTGACTACTTACACGTACCATGTTTAAGTTTTTTGGGTCAAATCCACTCCAAGTAAATAGAAAGTTGCTGCAAATATGATGAAATATCTTCTGGTTGCACACCTTGGTGGCAATGAATCGGTCAAAAAATATGTGAGGATAGAACATCTTGTCACCAAACAACATCTGCAAGATTGATTTAAGACACCATCAAGCTTTTTCCCAAGATCTTTTACTTGGAGTGCTTTTTGGGACTTCCCCTAAAAAACTAGTCCCCGTAGGAAATTGGTAAGCCTTTGGAGTCAGGGTTGCCTTGGTTTGATTCTAGACTCTGTCTCTTATACCTTAGGAAAGTATTTAATTTCTATTATTTAATAGAAATTAATTTAATAGAAATGAATTAAAATCTATCAAATAAATTTAATTTCCATTATCTTGAATTTCTTCAACTATAAAATAGAAAATTAATATGCACTAAGTAGAACTGCTGTGTAGATAATAGGTCACATTTAAAACGCACTAGTGCAGACGGGAGTAGGCAAAATAGTGGAGTAGGAAGACCCTGAGTTCATTTCTACCCACAGGCACCCTAAAATCACATGCTGTGATCTCAACTACTACACTATACTGTCCTTGATAAACTAGGGGGCACCAGAGAGAAATTTAACCTACTAGATTAAACCAATCAATCAATCAAATCAGCTCTTGCTGTATCTGTGACTGAGGAATGACATGAGAGACAAGCCTCTAAGTTAAAAATGAAGACAGCAGGGTAGAATGGCAGCAGAGTGAGCACCCTGAGCCCTGTTGGCAAAATTGTACATCATCAGTAAACCTACATGTGTACCTCGAGCATTCCTAGATGTTTGTAAAATGTTATTTGTCTCAAGCTGTCTTCTCTTGAAATCAATGGAAATAGGGCTAGTTTTAGTTACTACAGATTTAAACTTGGGGGAAAGTTGTCACATACCTTGATTACTTTTCTGGAAAGAGTTGTTAATTTTTTAATAGGAGTTTGGGTGTATTTCACAGTGGTGACTGGAGCCAATGCAAAAAATATCTTAATCCTTTTAGCCAGCTCTGGATTAGTAGAGAATGCTATGAAAGCTGAAAGGGAAGAAGATACTAATTCATAGATTTAGAACAATTCTTAATTCACTTTAAATTATAGTAAAAGTAGTTATATTTAAAAAATAAAACAAAGAAACTCAGAGTAAGTACCATTTTTAGGGAAGGATTTTTGAATTTCTGAAGGTGGAACTGGCTAATTTGGAATAAAGTGAGTTTCCTGTCCCTGAAGGATGCAAATCTACTTATAGAGAATGTTGCAGAAAGGGTTCAAACATACAGTGTCGGGGCTTCCCTGGTGGCGCAGTGGTTGAGAGTCCGCCTGCCGATGCAGGGGACACGGGTTCGTGCCCCGGTCTGGGAAGATCCCACATGCCGCGGAGCGGCTGGGCCCGTGAGCCATGGCCGCTGAGCTTGCGCGTCCGGAGCCTGTAGCTCCGCAACGGGAGAGGCCACAACAGTGAGAGGCCCGCGTACCGCAAAAAAAAAAAAAAAAAAACATACAGTGTGGGGCATGTCTAGGTAAACTCCAAGGGCCATTCTAGCTTGACGATAGTCTTTGGTATCAGACAAAACTGGGCTATAATTTTGGCTTCCCATTTGCTAGCTATGTGAAAACTTGGGCAACTTAACCTCCCCTGTATAAGTCTCAGTTTTCTCTATCTATAAATATGGAAAATAGAATCCTTATAGAATAATTCTTTTGAAGGTTAGATTATATATATATATACACACACACTTTCTAATTGGCTTTATCACCATTAGAAAGGATTCCTAAGTTCAGCCGTTTGTAAAATATGGATGACAATGCTCTCAAATAACTGGTGTAAATGCTGTTGGTATTGTCAAGGTCTCTAGCTGAACAGAGAACAGTGAAGAGAATGGAGTGCCTTATGGCACTGCCAACGTAGCCCACCCACACACATCTAGCCTATCCCAGCACCCACTGGGAACTGACTAAAAGTCGCACTGGTTGTGACATATAATCACTGAGATTTGTAATTCTCTGCTTTTTTTTTAGTGTCCCTCACTAGACTGTGAGCTCTTTAAGGGAAAGATACATACCATATTTATTTATCTTTGGTTCCCCAGTATCTAACCTGGTGTCTGTCAAGTGTTGTTGGGTACACAAATGAATAAATAAATAATTGTTTCTCTTTCAGGCTTATCCATCAATCTCCAGATCTAGTCCTGGGGGAAAAATCCCTAAGTCATCCACACTTTATTTATTTGCTCTTCAGAAGCCAGCCAGACAAGATTGTTTCCCAGCTCAGAGTCCCCAAGCTAGAGACTGCACAGAGGGAAGAAATCCTGACCCCTTTCGTGAATATGAAGAAGATCCCCTGACACTCTCAGATCACACCTGCCCCAAACACACCAGTGGTGGTGCCTTGGGAGTGGCCCACATAGTAGAGTCGCTCCTGTCCAGTTTTCTCTATGATAAAATTGATTGTGGCTGGAAGGTCATATTTAGCCATCTCATCCAAACTGCCAAAGAAAAAGAACAACATTGGAAAAAAAACCCATCTCATCTTTAGGCTTGCAATACTTAAACATATTCATTGCAGACCTAGATGTTTAGCTTTTGTTAAATGTAATACTGGAATCAATACGTGATATCATGCGTCTATGCAACTTTTGAGGATATCACCTTGATTGCAAGAATAACTTTGTTAAGAAACTGAAATCAGAAAAATCTGACTTGCAAAAGCCTCCAGAGGCTTTTCACTTAATTCTATAGCAGATTTACCAAACTCCCTTGAAAAGAAAAGTTACCTGGAATGCTATTTTAAAAACAGAATAAAACAAAGAGACTTGCAGACTTCAGCCCAAACAGACTGAATCAAAATGTCCAGGGAAGAGGCCTGGTCATCTGCATATTTATCAAGCACTTCAGGTGCTTCTTTCCTGTATGTAGTTGGGAAAACACTCATCTAGGGAATCATGATGTTATTTGCAATTGTGCCATGACACAACTGCCCTGGAGTGTGGAATTAGGGAATGCAAATTGGCTTCCAGGAATGAGGCCAAGGAACAAACAGCTTTAGTGACCTTCAAGGAATGGTTCTTAGCTCCACTACAGGTGCCGGGTTTGCCTCTGTGACTCAGCTGGCCTAACTTCTAAGGAAGACAGCGTCCACAGGGGCTGCTGGCAACTCAGCTCCAGGGACAGATTTCAGCACCACCAGCCTATGGAGGGTAGAGTTCCTTTACTACTCAGTGAATTGGAGTGTCATCTATGCTAAAGGGCTTGGCTCATCTTGGCTTATCATGAAAGTCTGTTTCCCAGGATTTTCAACCAGACCCTTGTTTCTGGTCCCATTTCTTGATCAGTTTCATTTTTCCTCTTTAGTAAGGGTACCAAGTAAATTTCTGGGGTGCACACTGACAATATGATAGTCCTGGAATTAAGCTTTCTAAAGTTGACCTTTGCATCTTGATTTTTTTTTTCTTGCGTATATACTTTACACACACACGCGCCAAGTGGAGTATTTAAAACAACTCTCGAAGCAATAATAAGGACATTTCTTCAGAGCTTGTGAAGAAAACCTGCGTAGAAAAAGAAATGTCCATTTCCTTCTTGTAGATTCCATAGTGTGCATTTGGACGGAAAGGGAAAATTCAAAGAGCAGTCATCCATATAAATGAGCAACGTACACACTTTATTCATTGGTAGTATTCCCCTTACCTGAAGGCCCAGTATTCTGGTGATGTGGTTGACAATTTCACGTGTCTTCTGGACCAGATGTTTCCCCGGCTGTTCCCCATCCATACATCATAACAAACATCTGCCAGAAGGAAAGCCAAGCTGTTGTTGGGCAGGTTGCAAATCCAGTTACTGGCAGATGCAATTAAGCCATGCTGCAGATACACAGCAGGCTTTGCAGCTGCAAAATACAAGTAACAGGAGTTTTTTATATGAACTTCCTTGGTGCTTACAAGAAAATTCTTTTTCCTGACTCCCTGCAATACGGAAGGAAAGTTAAGAGATGAAATTTGGCACCAGGCAAGCCGAGGTTCCAGGGTTTTGAACTACTTCTGAAGCTGGGCAAGTTATTTATCTTCTCTGTGTCTTGTTTTTCTCTTTGCAAAATCGGAATTATGTGCAGTGTATTGTATTGTTATACAGCTATTGGAGTCAGATTGCCCTGATTTAAAATCTCTTCTGCTACGTGTTAACCTCTTTGTGCCTTAGTTAACTTATTTTGTAATGGGGAATAATAAAAATTGCTATCTTATAGTGTAGTTATAAGAATTAAATTAGAATTAAAATACACAAAATTCTGTCCAGCACAATAAATATCTGCTCTACAATTATTCACATTAACAACATTTTATTTCTCAAAAAGCAGCTGGTGACAAAACTAAGCTTTTTCCAAGATAATAACAAAGACAATAAAAAGTGCCATTTATTGAATGTTTCCTGAATGCCCAGCATTATGCTAGTTAATTTGCATTGTCAGAAAGCAAAATGCAAGGTTTTAAGTGAAATTTACACAAGGTTAAATTGTTAATTTGACGTAAAAATCCTACTCACAAGTAGAATTGGAACAATTTGACTAAAGAAAGAGAAAAAAAGAAAGAAACGGGGAAGTGGTGCTGAAAACACAGAGAAGAGAAAGAGAAGTGACTAGGATATTTCTGTCTTTTATAAATGGTCTGTGATGCTGTGTTGGTACCCCAGGACTTTCCCTTAGGTCACCTTTGGAGCTAGAGCAGTTTCCTGAGATTGAGTAGGCTAGATTGGCCTCTCAGAAAGCCTCAGCCGTCTGGAAGTGAGGATAAAGTTTATATCCATTAATCCATCTTTTGAGGAAAAAGAGAAAGAAGAGGTGTTACTAATTCTGCTAAATTACAGCCAAAGAGCTGTCACGATCCATAGCCCCTTTCTAATCTGAGCCCTTAGGCAGCTTCTCATTGCAGAGACAGCTTTCATCGCATGCCTTTTGGCAGCTACCTGGCAGAACTGATAAGATAAAAGTTTGTGGAAACAAAGTTCTTGTGAGTATTTCCAAAGGTAATGGAGTTATTTTAGGGGATGGTCAGTTCTATAAAGTGAACAGCACCGTTCCACCTCTCTCTCTTTTTTAAAATCTAGATTGTCTCTTTAAATAACTAACCCTTCTGATACTGGAAATTTTCGTTATACAATGCTCCAGAGAAAAAAAGGAGCTAAGAAATGAGAGAAGAAAGCAAACAGTTCTTGCTAAGTGGATTCCTCTCTTCTCTATAGGTATCAACCTATATGGTAGGGAGCTAGAAATGGCTCTAACTGCATTGAAGTATAGAACTAATAGGGTTAGATTTACTTTAAAAAATAAAATCCCAGTGACTTGCATAGAGAACTAATTACAAATGAAATAATCCCAGTTAGAAAGTTGTTGTAGTAGCTGGAGCACAAGATAATGGTGAAGTTGAAGCCTGGACTTGAGCAATATTGAAGCTGAGAGTTTTCAGATTAGAGAGAAGTTTGGAAGGCAAAATTGATAGGTCTTGGTTATTGGCTGTGTATAGGAAGTGTGGGAGAGAAAAGTACCAAAATGACCCTAGAGTTTTGGTTTTTAAGCCTGGAAAGTGGTATCTCTAGAGTAAGACCAAGTTTTCTTTTGTTTCTGTGTTTGTTTGGAAAGAGGACAAAGTGATGGAGGAAAGGAAAGAGTAAATAGTGTATGTGAAAATGCTTTAAAAACTCCAAAGTGTTACGCAAATGAAATAGTAGAGGTGGTGGTGATGATTTGCCTCCACTTATGGAAGAGAATAGGCTCTATTTCAGAATAAAAGATGCCCTGCTGCTATCGTCGCATCCAGGAATCTCTCCTTAGGTACTATTGCTTTCATAATGAAATAAATCCCACCTGTTCTTGGACATGCTCTTCCATGAGGAATCCTGTAAATTCCGAGGATATAACCATCTTTTGTCACAATGTCGTATTTTTCATAAGGATAACCCCAGTAGGAAATAATCTGGCTCTAAAAAGAGGAAACGGAAAGGTATACTGCATGATGTAATCTCCTGATTTTTATACCCACATTTCAATACAGTACTTTAAGTCACAACCTACTGTTCATCTCTGTATCGGAACAGAATGTAGCAGGAAAATCAGGATAACTTGAGGAGGGTTTTAAAAGGAGGATGCATGCAAAGGCATGGGTAAGGCAAGGTGGTGGGTTTCCATACATGCTGGTTTTCTTGGCCTGGTATTATTAATGCACTCTAGTTCACTCTCCAAATGTTTGATGGAAAATGGCATGTTCATCTTACGAAGGAAACCATACGGCATTGTGCAGAACCCTATGGCTAGTAACAAGTGAGTTGTTACCAACCTTAGACCTGAAGGGAGATGGGAGAGAGTGGTTACAAGACCCTGAATGAGAAAGTCAAGTAAAGAGGGCCATATTGAGAGGGGCTGTGACCTTTAGCAGAGGGAGGCAACTTGCCCAAGATGACCTTATGGATGGAACCAGGGCAGTAAACCATCTGGTCTCACTCCTCTCCCACCTTCTGATCTCCTGCTCAATATGTCCATTGGCTGAACTGAACTGAAAACCAAAGGTCAAAGGAATTTAACTGACCTAGTTCTTACAGGGCAGAAAGAAAAGTGTAAAGACTAGAGAGTGGATCTAAAGGGGTAAAAACAGAAGATACCTCACCCACAGATATACAAGGAAGAGGGGAACTACCGTTTATTGGTCATCTTCCACATAGAAGATGGTTAATACCCCTTGTTTTATTAATCCATATAACAGGTCTTTGAGATAGAATTATATCCATTTTATAGTTGAGAAAACTGCATTTCAGGGAGAATAATAATCTGTCCAAGACTGAACACTAGGAAGAGATAAAGACAAAATTTAAGTCAAAGTTAGTTTAGCACCAAAGAATATGCTTTTATGATAGGATTATGCATTTTCCCAGGCCGGGCACTCACAAGAGGTGTGCACGTATTGTGCAGCTATATAAAGCACTGGTTATGAGAGCCCAGACTCTAGAGACAAGCTGTATGGCATTGAATTCCAGCTCTTCCTCTTATTAGCTGTGCAGCTTTGGGCAAGTTACTTAACTCCTTCGTGCTTCATTTACTTGAACTGCAAAATAAAGATAATAATAGTATCTCTTCACAGATATGTTGTGATGATTATACACACAGTAAGTGCTCTATAAATGTTTATTATTCTTCTTATCATTAGAGACTAGCCAAAAAGCAGCCAGACCAGGGAGGAAGAAAGTGTCTGTGAATGTGGAAGGAGGAGGAAAATATTTTCATGGAATGTGAGCTCAGTAGTGTGGTAGAAGCTTAGGAGTACCTGCTGGATACTTTGGAGAGAGAAACAAGAAGAGACACTAAGTAAAAAACATCGACAGTTCCATTCTTAAAGTTCTAATACAAACTTGGGTATGGGTGAGGACTTCAGGGTGTACAACGTACACAAGAAATTGTACATTTCCATTGGAATGAAGCATTTAGCAAACATTTGTCATTTGTCTTGTTTTTGTTTTTTGCCTAGATCTGTTCCGTTTCACTTTATTCCAGTCCACTTCTGGTATGAATTCCTGCATGTTAAGACACTTTTGTTTATAAGCAACCCAAACCAAATCTGGCTTACTAAACTGAAAATGTACATGGATAAATTAAAGGAACTGCTCTAGAAAGAGCCTCCGGAAGAGCTCAAGTATACTCCATAGAGATCATCAGTAGGAACTCATGAACCTTCTCTTCAGGAAACCACCATGAGATGGTAGTTCAAACTACCAGCAAAGGAAGTATTACTGCCCCAATTTGGGTCAGGTCTTTCAATTCTTTGGTTAGTTAGCTATGCCAAGGGACACGGGAGGAAACACAGATTTAATCAGTTTAGAATTTTTAAAAACTAGACAGGTATACCAATTGCATCTAAAATGACAATAGCTTAATAATTCCTTCTCTTAGTTTTTTTCCTTAATGAGTGACTTACAATATTCATATTAGCTTCCGGATTTGTTGAGCTTCCTTCATTTTGACTACCATATATAGGTCCAAGAAGAAGCATCCAGCATGTTGCTGTTAAAAGCTGCCACATTTGGAATCTGCCTGGGAAAGGAAATATTAATATATTTGTCATCAAAGAGAATTCTACAAGTGAAACTCAGTGTAATCTTTCTATAACACTACTGAGAGAGGGAGTAGAAAGATGTTTCTAGGCTGTGTCTTAACAAGTAATATACTTAATTATTCAAGACTCATCCTATGAAAAATCTGAAATGGTGAATTTTTAGTAAGAAAAAAATGAAAGAAGAAAATGAGGAAAGAAGAAATGAAGAAACCAACATCAATTAAATCTCCAATAGATAATCAAACAAAAGGAGATTTATAATTCACAGAAAAATGTAATGGCAAATGTATTAATCAAAGCACATTTAGTATCTCTAGTTATCAGATAAATTAGTACTCTTCTGATGGTGGGAGTGAGCATTGGCACAACCTTAATGGAAAGAGATTTATTAACATGCATTGTGAATTTTAAAATATTTATATCCCTCACTCAGTATAATTCTATTTCCAAAAGTCTATCCAAAAGAAAAAAATATATATACAAGCATCATTTATAAAATTATCCCTTATTGTCTATGTTAACATAGTGAAATTTGCCAAAATAAGACATTGATAAAATAAATTATAGGGGCAGAAGAAAGGAATTATTCAGCCACCAAGTATTATGCTTTTGTATGATATGTGAATTCCTATTATATAATATTAAGGGCAAAACAATGTAACTTGTACATACATTTTGATAACAAAATATAACGAGAAAAAAAGGACTAAGCATCAAATTTTAATTATGGTTATATCTAGGTGATAACTATTTGGGTGATTATTTTCTCATTTTTAAAGGATTCTCCATACTTTCTAAATTTTCTATATCCAGTATTTATTTATCATAAGAAGGAAGTTATTTTTCAAATAGAAAATTGTGAAAATTATGAGGGGAAAAAGATGACATGTATTCTTCATTTGGCTTTTTTTTTCCTCATTTGGCTTTGAAACTACTTCAGTTTAAAAACAAACAACAACTGCAAAAGTAACAGAGGGGGACATTTTGCAGGACACTTCCCATTAACTACTATATAAAATGAAGATCTTCAAATTATGTTAGAAAACACGCTATCTGCTAATCTGTTTTGTTTTCCTCTAGAAAGAGATAAAGACAAAATTTAAGCCAAAGTAAGTTTAGCTCCAAAGCAAATGCCCTTATGACAGGATTATGCGTTTGCTTAGGCCAGGCAAATAAGAATTGTGTATACACGTTGTCTTCTCTTGGTATCCGGGTGAGATCAGTTCCAGAACTCCCCCACTTTCCTCCCCCATGGAAACCAAAATCCACAGATGCTCAAGTCCCTTATGTAATTGTCATAGTATCTGCATATAACCTATCCACATCCTCCTGATATTTTAAATTATCTCTTTATTACTTATAATATGTAAGTATTATAATGCAATGTAAATGCTATATAAATGGTTGTAAATACAGTGTAAATGCTATGTAGATAGTTGTAACACATGGAAAATTCAAGTTTTGCTTTTTGGAACTTTTTGAAATTATTTTTCTGAATATTTTCTACGTGGAGCTCACAGATACGAAGCGCTTAATGTCTACTATGGGGTTCTGTAAAGCAGAATAGTCACTTCTCTCTCTTCTCTGTGCTTTCAACACCACGTTCCCTACTTCCTTTTTCTCTTTTCTCTTTCTTTGTCAAATTGCTCCAATTCTACATTTCGAATAGATTTTTATATCAAATTAACATATAAGAGAGATGGCAAATCTCACCCTGTAGGAAATGGAAGGATTTTTCAGACTATGCCTTCACTATTCTGTTACAGAAAATTCCATGAGCTCCTCTCTTGGATTTATCCAAGTCATAATCCCTGTTGACTATATGTATTAACATAATTAATTTATACCATAATTAATATGATTAACTATATATGAATTAGGTAGTACATATGTAATTTTATATTAATGTAATATATTTATATATAACTAATATTGATTAATATAGCCAAATTCTGGTGAAACTCTATTATAATATGGTAGTGATAATAATACCACCACAATAATTATTGTTACTATTACAACTTGTTTTGAGCACCTATTATGTGCCAAGTAAAGTATCAGACATGATTGTGATTATCTCATTTTATTCTCAAAATAATCCCAAGGGATAAGAAATATCATTCCAATTTTATTTCCAATGAAACCTGGTCTTGAGTTCAAGTCATTTGCCTGAGGTCAAAGAGGTAGTGATGGAGCCAGGATCTGAACTCAGGTTGTCTGACTCTAAAGGAAATGCTCTGAATCATCACGCTCTTAACCACTCAGTCCGTTCAGAATAGACATACTAGTGTTCTCTGCTAAGCACCTGGTTAGTGTTACCTGTGGCCTATACACCACAGCGATCATAATCACCATTAAAATCAATATAGACTTTTAGAACCCACCCCAGCCAAACCAGATGAGCATCTATGGGGGTGTGGCCAGGGATCTGCATTTTAAATCCTCATTTCAAGGGATTCATGTGCATTCCCAACCTGTGAAAGACAGACTGACTGGATTCCTAGAGAGGAGAAAATGTTTCATTCTCACTTTTGTCTCTCTGAGACCCAGCATGAAGGTTTTGAGAAATGAAATATTGCCTGCCATATCAGTAAACAAAGGATGTCACAGTCATCAGCGACTGCAGCCCTTCAATGGCAAGCAGGTGAGTCCTGAGGGAACTCAGGAAGGAAACAAAGAATACTTGCCATCTAGCAGGCATCAGACTGCAGCCACTCCAAAAGTGAGCCCTGAGGAAACTCAGCATGTGAAAACACAGGATACTGGCCCCAGATAGCTGAGGTGCATATCAAAGGAATGATTTCAGTGAGTCCAGACTCTTGCATCTTCCCATAAATAGAAACGTTCTAAATTCCTTGAGAGGTCTAGTTTTCTTTCATTAACAGTTTCTTTTGTTCCTACTACCTGCTCTTTGTTGCAAAACTCCTATATATCCTACCTCCCCCCTCGCCTCCTAGGAGCAGTTTTCTCAGGGTTACTTGAGATGTTGCCTCCTGGGCTTGAAGTCCTCAGTATGCCCACTCAATAAAACATAACTCTCAACTTTTAGGTTGTGTATATATCTTTTAGTCGACACTTCCTATAAATGTCTGCCAAATAGACAGATGGATGAAAGAGAGAATGAGTACATCATTTAATCTTAAAGACTATCCCAAATTGACTCACTATTTTGTATCATATCTTTCTTGCCTGCTTTCATTTTACCCCACTGCATTGCTACTCTCTTTTTGACAGTGAGAGCTGATTAATACCTTAGTTCAGGTCTGTATCTTACAGGAAGGTAGTAGGGCAATTTAAAAAAATTAGTCTTTCTTTCAAGACATTTACAATTTAGATGTTCCAACATCTGTTGAGTGATTGATACTTGAGGCATCTGGGTTACAATCATTGGCAAGTGACCCTGGGACCCCTGAGTTAGAGCAGATCTGACCCTCGAAGGGCAGGCTGGAGCGCTTGTGTGGTTTGTAATGATGCAGGGAGGAGGGCTGTGTGCTGCTTATAGGAAGAGCTGAAGTCTAGTCCCCAGCGATGGAACAAGAATGTGTACTAGTCATGACACTTTGTATTTTGCAGCCATGACATAAAGCCCATTCAGCTACCTTTGTTTTGTTCGTCTGTGTAATGGATCTGGGTGTGGAAAGGTGACACACCCAGGCAAGAGGTGTCTCTGTGTTATATTTTCTAAAGAGTAGCATGTTCTAACCAAACAGGCTTTGTTCAGGCACTTCTCACCAGGGCTGTGCTTACCTGTGCTTTCTAGGCGTGTGTTTGTAATAGGGAAGAACAAATCTGACTCCATGTTGGATCTGTTTCTTTTACTTTAACCTTTGCTTTCTGTTGCTTTTGTTGCAAGTTACTGTAATCACTGAAAGGATGTTGTCTATAGCTATAAGCATGCATAATGACCTGTCTCAGGGAACCCTGCCCCCTCTGCCTGAATGTTAAACTAAACTACCTTTGTTCACCTCACAGGGAAACATCCTGACCCTGCCCACCTGTGAATGGCTGCAGGAAAGAAGAAATTAACACATCCCCTCCCTGAGTCTGGTGAAACCAGGAGATATTATGCAAGACTTATGGCCTTTTTACTTTACCTGCTCACCTCCCCCATCTCTGTTCTATAAAAGAAGCTAGCATCCAGACCCTGGTAAGATGGTTCTCTAGGACTCTAGTCCACCATCTTCTCAGATGCCTGGCTTTCTGAATAAAGTCGCTGTTCCTTGCCTCAACACCTTGGCTCCCGATTTATTGGCCTGTCGTGTGGTGAGCAGTGAGCTTGGACTCTGTAACATGTTTACCTGCTCTGCCTGATCTGAGCCTCCCAATATTTATTATCATTGTTGGGTAAATCCACCTGATTCAGGCACTTCTACTTAATGATACTCCAACAATCCTCTAATCTCTTTGACCTGTTTCTAGGATAGCTTCCTGATGAATGCATCCTACATTGACCTCCTGCTGATTCACACTAATGTATATATGGATGTTTGACTAAGAAGAGAGAAGACGTCGTAAATTCCAGGGGACTTTTAGTCCTTAAAGAGGAGACCCTTATCTTCAAGAACCCAGACTAAATCAATATAGATTTATTTATTATAGGTTTATATATATATATATATATAATCTACACAGACTATATTGCTTTATTACTCTAAAGCATTTCACATTGCTTTCCTATAAAACATAACTCTCATAAGATGCTATTTGTAAAAAGAACTCATGGAAAACATACATTACAATATTTAGACATAAATATATGTTTTTTAGACTATATATATGTATATATACAAGCTATATACATGACTTGCTTGGAGAGTCTTAAATTACAATATCGTAATTAAGACTCAATATGGTCCTGCAATCAAGACTCTGTTTAACTTATTTAATTTACTTTTCCATAGTTTTATTTGCTCTTAGAATTTTATCATTTGAATAACACCAATTAAACATTACTTGACCCATATTTTCCAAAGAATACACTTGGGAAATTCTAGTTTGATATTTATTTCTTTTTCTATTCATTATACACTGTGATGAAAGTGAATTAAAAGGACTTCCCTGGTGGCGGGGTGCTTAAGAAACCTCCTGCCAATGCAGTGGACACGGGTTCGAGCCCTGGTCCGGAAGATCCCACATGTCACGGAGCAACTAAGCCCGTGTGCCACAACTACTAAGCCTGCACTCTAGAGCCCACAAGCCACAACTACTAAGCCCACGTGCCACAACTACTGAAGCCCATGCACCTAGAGCCTGTGCTCTGCAACAAGAGAAGCCACTGCAATGAGAAGCCCGCACACCACAAGGAAGAGTAACCCCTGCTCGCCGCAACTAGAGAAAGCCTGCACGCAGCAACAAAGACCCAACACAGCCAAAAATAAATAAATAAATTTATTTTAAAAATATTTAAGGAAGAAATTGTTACAATTAAGGAAAAAAAAACACCAAAATACTAAGAACCGTGTTGTTATATTTACAGAGTTTTTAAGAACATCCTTATCTTATGTCCCAGAGGTTCTGCTCAATAAGTTTATACTAAGAGGATAAATTCTCAGTTTGAATGTGGAGGAGAGCCCTTTGTATAAAATTACTTTAATGCTTGTTATTTATCATAAAAAATTAAAAACAGATTTTTAGTTATAAAGGGTTGCTTAAATAAACTATGTTAATTAACTTTTGTAGATAAAGCCATTAAAATATATATGAAGACTATATAATAACATGAAAACAAACTTGTAATAGTATGTTAAATGGGGAAAAATTATTGTTTGGAGGAAGGGTTAGTCTTCATGCTAGGGTATGCAAAGACTTTCCACAAATACATACACACATAACTAGTTTTTAAAAAATCAAATTCTAGATCTTTTACTCTCATATATATTCTCTCCTAAAATTCATATGGCCCGAGATTTCTAACTTCAAGGAGGTTCTCGTTTTCTAACTCTACTTTACAAAGGTAAGGTGAAGCTCTCTCCTCTTTTGAATCTTAACCATGGTGAATTGTCCCAGGTTGTAAAAAATTCCGAGGCCCCTCACAAAGGAACACTTCACAATATTGACATGGGTATTGGGAAAAGGAGAGTTTAATCAAGTATCAATCCTTTTTCAAAAGCAACTATCTCTGCAAATCTTGTAGTTTCTAATTCTTTGCTTTCAAAACACTGAAAAAAGATCTACTTGAGTTGTTAGGAGGTAAATCATTAAAAATTGTTTTTGTAGATGCATCACTGTGATTTGTGATACAGAGCTTCGAAAAGTTCAGAGCTGAATGGCATTAGGTAAACATGGTTTTTCAGCAATTTACATCTGTCAAATAAATGGAAAAGAATTGATTCTAAATTTTGTGTCATCTGTGAATAAATAATAATTGTCATTGGGTGTATGAATTAAAAGGAAATGTTTCATTCATGTCATTAAGAGATTCATTAAAAATTTGATTTTAATGCTTAATAATTATTCATTGAACTTTTAATATATTTATGATCCTTTGACCAACTGTATTCTAATAAAAATTACAAAGACAAATCATTAAAAAATTAAAAGAAAAATGCAACCTTATAAGAAGTGAAAACAATTTAAATTTTAATGTATATCCACTTTTTAGTTCCAGAGAAGAAAGATCAATTGATCAATAAAAGACTTTTTAAGCATATAAATAAATGACACTAGAATATATATTTATGGAAATATATAAAACACCTGTAAGAAAAAAGTGGAATGGAAATATGAATTCAATAAGAAAGCAAAAGATATAAAATTTTAATCCATTAATTAAAATATTGTTTTCAATGGATAATCTTGGATATTAAAAAACTACTCTATTGAATATATTTTTTAAATTGTATAACAATTTCAATTTAAACTGGCAATATTTGTGAGGTACCTTAAAGTACATCCTTTGAAACTATTTCGAATTCTGATAAAAATTATTCATACGTCAGCCTAAAAATATGTAAACATTTATAGAGTTTTGCAAAATTTGTTTGGGCCTATAGTAGCAAAACCAAATTTTAAGCCACTACAATTTTATTTTTGAATATCTCAAACAAATAAGCAAATCAAAAAAGTATGATCTTCAGAAACTCTGGAAGAATTACTGCAAAATGATAATGGTTATATCCAAATAGTAGGAATAACAATTTTCCTTCTTCTACTAGTTTACTTCTTGGTTACATATTTTCCTCAATGACTTTATTAGTTTGAATTATTCTCACAATTAAAATATTTATTATAGTGAATATTTATGATATAAAACATAATAATATACTTACACTAAATAAGAATACTTAGAAATAATTAGCTGTAAATTTAAATGCAGTGAACTCTGAATAAAGGTTCTAGAAGCTTATGGGGCAAAGTCCACAAGTTTTAGTATTTCCACCTTGTTATAACCATTTTGGCAGTTCCTCATAGTTTTTCTTAATAATGAGATTTTTGTCAGTGACACAAATAACTGGGTTTGCCAGAAGCCTGCTGTCTGTCATTTAAAATATCTTGGCCTCTGACACAATTTCTCTTTCTAGCTGACACTTTTAATCTAAAACTGATTAGGGTATTTACAAAAATTTAGATTCTGTCTTGCCCTTACCTCAGCATCCTTCACAAAACTCTGATATTCTCATCTGTTACCAAAGTATAGTGACTCACAAGGTTATACAACTATTGGTAGCAAAGTTAATCAGAATCTAGATTTAAATTACTTCTCTGTTTTCTGAATTCCCCCACCCACAGAGTGAAAGAGTTAATGAATCAGGAAGATTAATGAGGCTATGAACAAGTGAAAGAAAGGAAATGATTGCACAGGTGTCCAGGCCTGAAAATTTCAGATTTGAGGATTAAGTATTTTTGTGTCAAAGAAAGAAGGAGTAGGCAGCTGTGATAGGATCTTCAAATAGCACTGAGAGGCTTTTTAGAGCCCAGAGCTATTGCTCTGTGCTCCAAGCCCAGAGGCATCAGAAGACAAAGGAGTACCAGGGTGAATGGGGAAGAACAGACACAAAAGAGAAAAGAAAAATAAATAGCAAATATCTAGAAGGCACTAATTTTCATGGCTCTTCTACAATATTAAGGAAGAAGCACTTGTTCTGCTTGGCAAAATAGCCTCTGAAAGATTGCTGCGTTAAAAATTTTAATATAAAATAAATAACAAAAGAAGAGCTGTGGAGGAAATAAAATTTCCTTCAATTTTTTTTAGACGTAAGATAGGCCAATGAAGAAATATTAAAGCAAGCTGCTTTATAGTAAAATGACTCCTTTAATATCATATTCCTATCCCCAAATTTAATTCCACACTATCATATTTCCTGCCTGAAGTGTTGTGTGCTAAAGTGACTATATATTTGATATATGTGATTATATATCTTTTTCAGACATGAGGAAAATCTGGTGACAACTTTTTTCTTAATTCTGGAAACAGAAAATAAAGCATAAGTATTAAAAAAAAAAAAAGGGCTTCTCTGGTGGCGCAGTGGTTGAGAGTCCGCCTGCCGATGCAGGGGACATGGGTTCGGGCCCCGGTCCGGGAGGATCACATATGCCGCAGAGCAGCTAGGCCCGTGAGCCATGGCCGCTGGGCCTACGTGTCCGGAGCCTGTGCTCCGCAGCGGGAGAGGCCACAACAGTGAGAGGCCCGCGTACCGCAAAAAAAAAAAAATTTTTTTAATAATAATAATAAAAAAAAGAATAAGTGTATTGTAAAAGCAACCAAACAAAAAATAACAACCTTTTGACTTTGATATATAGAATTAAAGGACAATCATTTGATCTCTCAACGTCTTGGCCGGGGGATATTAGTCCATCAGGTTGGCTCATCCTCATCTCCCTAGACTTGAATGCAGGTCTGCAATTATGAGGACTGGAAGAGCATGTATTCTTAAATAACATCAACATTAATATGAACCACTTTTTCACACAACACTCAGCAAGGCTATTCATTATGAAGCAGGGGGAAGGAAACTGCAGGTACTTCACAAATTATAAGGGTCCATCAGCAGGCATATCACTTAGTACAGTGATTCCTGCCAATTCCTGCCACATTTCCCTGCAGATGACCTTGCTCCTAAGAAAGAATATTCAGGCTCAAGGCCATTGGAATGAGACAATAAAGGGCTTTTTGAAAATGCTAAACATTTCTAAAAACATTATTTAAATATTATTTCCCAAAGTCCTAGATGCAATCCCAAAGAAAGATCTCTTAAATTCTTAAAAGTATCTTTCACTAGTATTTCCAGGTATCGATATGTGATATCACCTCTCACTGAGATTCAAAAATAACAACGTCTGCTTTGTTAACTGCTACAGCTTTCTGAAAGGGAAAATTCATCTTAACATGACTGGAAAACTCTCCAGTATATCTTCTCCATCTGGAGTGGTCACATTCTACTCTTGCTATGTTTTGCTATCAAAACACGGTGTTCCTCACAAACAAAGTTCTGTACCTCCAAATATTTTCCATGTCTCACAGACTCTGCAAATAGATCAATAGTCATTACCCAATCTCTGAAGTCTCCGGGCATCTGTCTTCAAGTCCTGGGAGCTTCAGATAGATTTCAGCTCCTTTCAGAGACAGCTGTCAATAGAGCATGGTCTGTTTGATACAGCCCAGAACGTGTTGCAACCAGGAATTTCTCAACTGGAGGCAGATTAATCATGACTTGAAAACCAGAAATTTCCCAACTGGAGGCACATTAATCATGACTTGAAATGCAACACATGCTACCCAGACAACATTGTTAGGTGAGTTCTTAGTCAGTGATGAAAAAAGAGTTGTAACGGACCAAAGTCCCTGCTCCTGCCAAGCCAGTCCCTGAGTTGTGTGCTTCAAGGGCTAAATGGATTGAAAGCTTCTCAGCAGAATGTAGACTCTCCATTCAGAAAATGATTTTCACCCAACAATGGTTGCAATGACCCAGTCATATATGCATCTTTATAAATCGCCTAAACCCCCTGCATCACCCAACTACAACACCTGTAATGCTATTCATTCTCAATTACTGTTTTAGCTTTCCTAAATTTTCTCTACCTTGCTCTATAAATTGCATATTAGAACTGGCAGGAAACACAGAACATGTTGTTTCCAATCCTTTCAGCTAGAGCCTAGAAAAACAATGTCTCATTTAAGATCTCCACCTAGCTAAAGGCAAAAAACAACCAAACACAAAACAAAACAAACAAACAAGAAGAGTTTTTCTCTTACTCTCTAACCAGTCTCTTTCCTACCATGTAAGCAGCCCCTGTGTCTGCACTGGGCAGAGGAGGTTTGGTGTTAGATAACCTGTAAAAAATTTTAGAATTGCATAGATTTCTATTTTCCACTTTCATAATTACAAGAGTGCAGATCTAATTTGCTTAAAATAAACCAACCAAACTGCTAAAATGATCCAAAATTAACGTTTGACATGTGTAAAATCATCTGAAGAGGAGGAAGAGAATTCCGGAATTATTTCCTGAATTTTCATCATTGATTCAGGAATATCTATGTCAACTTAACTCATAGGAGATGGCTGCAAATAGTCTCAGAAGTTGCATTTTGGTCAGGCAGCCAGAACTTAGTGGGAAGAGGCTGATTTAAAACATCTTCAAGTTTTTCTGGATTGTATCAATTTGTAATTAGATTGGAGTCCATTTGATTCAAAATTGTAGTTGGAATTGCTTCTGTTACTCTAATAGTTTCAGCACTTTAATTAAAATTGTTTAGAGATTTATTTGCTTTATTAGAAAAGTTTTGTACCCCTATGGTTTTAACAGTCAATTACACTTTCAAGCAATACCTTCTGCTAACATGTCATTTTGAGTCTCTAAAAGAAAAACAAAACCAAATAGAAAGATAGTACATATGTTGGCAATTCATAAGTAACTGGGATCCAGTCTATGCTAGAAAATCAGATTATTCTTGAGCAAAAGAAATGGGAAGGTAAGGTTTCCAAGTATTGCATAGTTGATGTTGAACATCTTACCAAAAATTTTCTGCAGTGCATCCTTTGGCAAAGGAAATCCAGATCATTGTCATTAGGAAATTTTTATAGTGAATGAGTTATTTATCCATGTAAGGGCACTCTACTGTTTTGTTCACTCTTATCTCGTATAATTTGCCTTTAATCTTTGTCTCCGATCTCCACTCCCACATTTTCAACCTCCATTTTATGCAAAAGAGTCATTGTAACATAGCATTGTATATGAGCTTTTCATATGGTATTTTGTAATAAATCTCATTCTGTCCCCTGCTTTTCTTACTCTGTACTATGCTTGTGAATGGAATGGGCTGCAGTGCCCAGTTAAAACACCTGCATGCTTTGGCATATCATGAAGTGAAATCACCTAGGATTTTGCAAGCCCCAAATATCTCTTCTTTAAATTTTATAGGGGCATTTTTATAAACAACTTTCCTTTTTGATGATAGCCATTCTGGCAGGTGTGCAGTGATAGCTCATTGTAGTTTTGATTTTCACTTCTCTGATGATGAACTATGTTGAGTGTGCCTGTTGGCCATCTGTATGTCTTGTTTGGAAGAATGTCTATTTAGGTCTTCTGCTCATTTTTTTTTTACATCAGTTTTTTTTTTTTTTTTTTTGGATGTTGAGTTGTATAAGTTGTTTACATATTCTGGATATGAACCAGTCATATCATTTGCAAATATTTTCTCGCATTCAAGCCTATGATGACTGTCTCTCCTTTGCCCACATCTATCCCACTTCTTCTTTCCTAGCTTAAAGTGCAGCCAGTCAGGAAATCTCTAGATCTTTAGCCTTCCAGGTGGAGTCAGACATCAGGCTGCTGTTTCCCAAAGTGCAGGGTATATACATTACCCTCTCCAAGTTGCCCTGTTGAAGTTCTTTCCTTGGTCCTGAACTGAGAGACAGGCACTTACATCTTTTAAAATGTGTTTTAAGGTTATTAATTTTTTAAAAAGTGTAGCATAGTATAAGAATTGACCACAGATTTACAAAGCAGAACAGACAGACTAAAAGCAATTATAAAATAGAAAAACATAATGTATAATACATTGTAAGATATGTAATAAAAATAATATACATTCAGTGGAGAATAAAAGGTACATGTATGTTAAAGGCTAAAATGGCAAAACAAATTGGATAGGTCTTGGGATCTTAGAGGAAAATCATCACACTTAGAAAGAATCATTATAAAACATTCTCAAATTTTGAGATGATAGAAAACCTATCCAAAATTGACACTGAGGGGGAGAAAAAATACTTTTCCCTCTAACCTTGTAGGTTCCTGGCTGAGAGACCCCTGTAATAAAAGACAGATTAACAAGAGAAAAAACAAACAAGTTTCATAACATGTATACCTCCTGTATACAACATAGGAGAGACCCTGGAAAGCTGAGTAACTCCCAAAATTGCCCAAGCCACGACCTTAAATACCACCTCAAGCTAAGGACAAAACAAGATCTTGGAAGTGGGGAGGAATTATGAGAGGTGAACAGCAAAATACAGTAACAAGGGGAAGGTAGTTATGCACAGTTAAGTTGTTGTCTTCTCCATACCTAAGAGTGTCTAGAGATTTAGAGTCATTCTTCTCTTTCTAGTACTACAGAGAGGGAGACTGCCTTACCAATGGAGATTTCCCTTATAAATGTAAATGTCTCGTACAAAATGGTAATTTCTACTCAGTTTTTAGAGCCTTTCCTATGTGTACTGTTTCTTAAAAATAATCAGCCTAAAATAATCATTATGCCAAAGAGTGACAAATTTTGCTCCCCTTTGACACCGTTAGTCACAAATCGGAATCTGGATTTGGGCCCAGCTTTAAAGCATATGTTCTAGTATTCTGCCTTGCAATAAAGAAAAAAATATATGGATTAAACAGTGGGGAAAAAAAATCTTCTCATGAGCCTATGTTTATGTCTTCTGTATAAACTAACCAAGACTTTAAGATCAGTAAGCATTTTAAAATATTTTAATGGTCAAAATACTTATTAAGAGCTCAAATGTTTGGCTGTGCTATTTGGCTCAATCGCTTCAGACTGACAGCACAGTTATCCCCAAAAGTGCTCAGTAATCAGCCTAAATGCATTTCCCTAATTGTGGAATGCACTGAGTTCAACTTTAAAATACAGGAAGAACTATACCTTGGATCATTTGCAACTTGGGCTCAGGAAATACTTTTGAATGAGGACATTTGCCTTAATAACTTGAGAACACATAAGAATGACTTTGTACTGGAATCTTGCAGCAATTGCAGAACAAGTGGCAGGTATTTTTAACCACCTTCCTATATCCCTGATGATCAGGGCTCCTCTGGAAAGATTTGTCTTTCTGATTCCACCATGCTGTTTATTCAATGGATATAATAAAGATTCCAGAAAGAGCTTTTTTTTTTTTTTTCAGAAAGAGCTTTTAATTGTTAATAAGAATAGTTGGCTCATAGGTGATGTAAATGAAATCAAATTCTGACATGGGTAAAGGAGTAACCAAACAAGTCCAGGAAGAAAACCTCTTCATTACATCCTAATTATTCCTGAAAGCATATCTCGTTATTTTGATGAGAGGGTGGAAATTCAGGGAACGACAACAACTTCTTAAATATTGTTAAAAAAATTGAGTAAATTAGAAGATCTAATTGGGTTTATTCAATGATTTATGAATCAGCATCATCTTCCCTAGAAAATAGAAAGGATCTACAAAGAGCTACAGAATGGGAAATGCTTTTAAGGGCAGAAAGGGGATGGAACAAGAAGGTCTTAAAAATGAAAGAATTATTTCCCCAGGCAAGGCCACTTTCCTTTGTGGGAAGGCAGGGGTCTATCAGGTGGATTACCTCATTAATGCTGGCCATGTAATTCCAGATGGTCTGGTTAAATTTCACATTCCTGGGAAAGGTTGAAACTGCAATTAAGTCTTGGTATGCTGACTGACATGAGACTTGGCACAAGTGACTTCATTTTGAGCCTTTTTAAAAAACACTTCCCCACTTTTGATCAGATTCTCAAACGAATTGAGAGATGTGATCAAAATTTAAGATACCAGTGCCACTTGCAGCTACTGCTCTGGAGTTCTCCCAGTTTTTGATGATCCTCAGTGTGGTATTCACAGGTCATGACTTTTTTTGTTGAATCTCCGTTGTAGTCTCAGGTCACAGTTTCAGGTTGACTCTTGTTTTAGTTGATCATTCTCTTCATTCCATTTTTGATGTTCCTGTCTTAAGGAGACCATATGCTTGAGCTTAGTGGCTGTAACATGCATTTAAAGCCTTTGAAAGAGTACATTGCACCAGTAGAACTACCATGATTATTATAAACAGAATAATTCCTGATGTCTGGAGTACACTTGGAGGCTATGGTTGCCAAGACCCAAACCAATCAAAATCAGATAAGTCAAAGAAAGAACCCACTGAGGGAGTAGTCTTTTTAAGCTAACTGGTTTGCTCAGTGATCTTATGTAACTGAATTTCAACATCCCCAGAAGTGTCAATCCAGGTACAGCAGGCGATATTGATCACAGCACAGACAACTCTTTGCTCAGCTAAAAGATAATTCAGGGCTAGGGTATTACAAGAACAACTTTGGCCAGTGAGTCTAAGGATTTTCGATGAGCAGCTATTGTTTTAACTATCACCAATACTTTCAAGAGTTAAGGAAGGTTTCCTGATTATAGCATATTTGCAGGCATACCTCAAAGATATTGTGGGTTCAGTTTCAGATCACTTGCAATAAAGTGAATATCACAATACACCAAGTCACATGATTTTATTTGCTTTCCCAGTGCATATAAAAGTTATGTTTACTCTATACTGTAGCCTATGAAGTGTGCAATAGCATTATGTCTAAAAAAAAATGGACATACCTAAATTTAAAAATCTTTTATTTCTAAAAAGTGCTAACCATCACCTGAACCTTCAGTGAGTTGTAATATTTTTGCAATAGTAACAATAGTTTCATTTTAGGTTATGGGAAAAGGCCAAAAATTTAAATGAAATTCTTTTAAATATCTTGTCAGTTTTCAGCTGGGACAAATAATAAATATTTCTGCAGTATTGAGCAACTTTTTTTTTGAATTTTATTTTATTTGTTTTTTATACAGCAGGTTCTTATTAGTTATCTATTTTATACGTATTAGTGTATATATGTCAATCCCAATTTCCCAACTCATCAACCCCGCCTCCCCCAGCCCCTGCCACTTTCCCCCCCTTGGTGTCCATACGTTTGTTTCTCTACATTTGTGTCTCTATTTCTGCCCTGCAAACCAGTAGTATTGAACAACATCTTGAACTCAAGTGATATCCCCAGTAAGGGTGCAAAAGATATTTTATTTTCCTCTTTCTACCTGGTACTACAGACAGAGATCTGGGACAGCTGACTCTGGTAAGAATTCTCACCCTTTGCGAGCTTCTGCTAGTTTTCCCAGGATACCATCTGTAACTTAGGTACCCATCAAAATTTGGAAAGGTTTTTTTTTTTTTTTTTTTTTTGCGGTACGCAGGCCTCTCACTGTTGTGGCCTCTCCCGTTGCGGAGCACAGGCTCCGGATGCGCAGGCTCAGCGGCCATGGTTCACGGGTCCAGCCGCTCCGCGGCATGTGGGATCTTCCTGGACCGGGGCACGAACCCGTGTCCCCTGCATCGGCAGGCGAACTCTGAACCACTGCGCCACCAGGGAAGCCCTGGAAAGGTTTTTTAGATTAATTTTAATTTTAGTTTTCTTTTGACTATTTCAGGAAATAACTAGCAGTTTACTAGAAAATCCTTCAGAGTCCTGTTGACCCTTGGAGGGACCATACAGTGGCTGTCCTTTAAGGTTAGATATGAGAGTGCCTTTAAGGGTAGATATGACTGTCACTAATTAGGCGACCTTTTATTTACAATATTGTGGTCTCTTTATAATGGAAAGACAATTTAGACAGAGAATTACTGGAATGAGTACTCAAATGAAAGAGGAGAGAGGAGAGCAGTAGGAGTGACGTCAGTCTCTTGTTTTTTGTTTTGGGTACTTCTTGTGTCTTTAATTTTCATTAGCCTTTGTAACAATTTTTTTAATGAAGCAATTTCAATTATGAAGAATCCCATTCAGTTTGTTACTTTGGGAATCTTATTTTCAAGTGTGCTTTTAAAATGATCTTATTTAATTGGAATGTTCCTCATAACGGCCATGGTAATTTCCCTGAGGGCTGCCGGTAGTTTGGTAGGACCCTTAGCTGCAAATAAGGAGAACCCATATGTCTGTCCAGCCACATCTTGGGGCCCCCAACCTGATGGTTACCAAGCTAAGTTCTGAGGAAACAAAACAAAGATCTTGTCTAAAATCTAGATGCTCTGAGTAAGATTTTGTCACTTTCATAGACATTTATACCTTCTAGGACCATAGTTCTTAGACATAAAATAAGCAGGTGTGCTGGAAGGTGGCATGCTTAACTCTTGAGAATTTAAGGGTCCCATCTTTTATTATTTATTTATTTATCTATTTTAGTGAAGTTTTGGGGGCTCTCAGAGCCAAACTGATACTTAAAAGGTATGCACTACTGGGTTGGGAATTGTGTGATGTTTTACAGTGTAACCTGTTGCACAAAATTTTTCTTGAGGTGGGTGGGTTACCTAGTGTCAATCTAGCCCACTCTGTGATCAATATATCCTAACACAGGAGTCTTTAGATTAGGTGGTAAGTGCTCTAACAGCTTCTAAATACTCAATCCATGCTCACCAATTTTTGTGGCTTTTTGGCTTTTAAGATTCCCATTGGCAGTAGCCTTTAACTATACAAAAGAAAGCAAATGAACATGTGCATCTTAATATATCAGGTAACCAAGAGATGTTGCTACATCCTGGCCAAGAGAAGGCTCTGGGTTTACCACCAACAACTCCCACCATGGAAACTTGGACTGGGGAAAGGATGGATTGGGGACTGCGAACTGGGGTCTCTACATTAATGGGGAACTGTGAACTGCCACTAACAGTTTCCAAGTGGATCTTGGGACAGAATTAAGGGCTAAGAGTTTTCATTAATTAAATTACAATTGTGATCTGGAATAAAGGTTAAGGGCTTGGGCTCCAATCAGAACCATCTGTCAGCTCAAGCTGACCTGCCCTGTGTTGGAAAGTCAATTAGATCAGAAGCTCCATGCAAAGAGAGTGGACCTCAGAAACGGAAGGAACTTACATACGGCCCTTGGAAATGGGGAGAAGACAAAGAATTCAAAAGGGTTCATGGGTGCCATATCTGTGTTTAACAAAATCTGCTAAAAAACAATATTCAACTAAGTAAATTTGAAGATTTAATTGGCTTTATTCAACAATTCATGAATTGAACAGCACCCCATCTAGGAAATAGAAAGGAGCTCCAAAGAGCGGCAGAAAAGGAAAGGTTTTTATAGTCAGAAAGGGATTGGGGCAAGGAAGTCATAAACAAAAGAAAGGATTATTTCAGGCAAGATGATCTTCCTTTGGGAGACGGCAGATGTTTATCGGATGGATTACCTCATTAGTGCTGGCCAGGTAATTCCAGACTGACTGGTTAAACGTCTTATTCCTGGGTGAGGCTGTAACTGCAATTAGGTCTTCGTTGCAGACATGGGGCTTAACACAACTGACTCCATTTTGAGCCTGTTGCTTCTTTTTTAAAAATGTACAGGCATACCCTTGTTTTATTGCACTTGGCTTTATTGTGCTTTTCAGATATGGTGTTTTTTACAAATTGCAGGTTTGTGGCAATCCTGCATTGTCAGATGATGGTTAACATTTTTTTTGCAATAATGTATTTTAAAATTAAGGAATGTACATTGTCTTTTTGGATATAATGTTACTGCACACATAATGGACTACAGTATAGTGTAAACATAACTTTTTTATGCCCTGGGAAACAAACAAACAAAATGTGTGATTCACTCTATTGTGGTATTCACTTTATTGCAGTGGTCTGGAACCAAATCCACAATATCTCTGAGGTATGCTTGTATAAGGATATTATTAATATTACAGGTCTGTCATATCATGAGGGAAAAGACTTTTTTAAAAGAAACTCAGAAATCAACTTGATTCTGATTTAGGAATTAAGCCTCTGTTGGTTAAATCAAAAGCTGGAAATTGTGAGAGGCTTCTTATGTTGGATTCAATCAGCAGAGATGGAGTCAAAAAACTAAGGGTTCAATAGTCCAGCTCTAGCATGAGGTTGAGGATGAGCCTAATAGTATTGATGTTATATGGTAGGAAAATGTGTTTAAGAGGGGCTGGGGAGTGGAATTTTATTAGGAATATAGCACTTGCATAGATTGAACTTAATGTGGCCATTTTTGGAAAAAAATAAAAGGGAACATTAAAAAGTAAAATGGGATTATAAATTGGTTATACCTTGCTGTCTTAGAGGAAAAGGATTGCACTTGGTAAAAGAAAAGAATTAATATAAAGTATTCTCAAGGATGGATTATATTATTGGGATTGGAGAATACCAGCAGTAAATATATGGCAAGAAAGAAATAAGAAAACAGGAAGGAAGAACTGGGATAAACAGAGTCTTGAGATACTTATAAACCAAATACAGTGTACAGGAGTGTTTATGTCCTGATTTGGACAAACTAATTGTAAAAAACACATTTATGAGACAATCATGGAGAGGTGAACATTGCCTGAATATATGATAATATTAAGGAATTTTTGATTTGCTTGGTGCTTAGGTGTGATATTGATATTGTGGTTATGTTTTTAAATTGTCTTCTGTCTTAAAGTTATATAAGAAGATATTTCTAGATGAAATGATATGATGTCTGGAAGTTTGCTTTTAAACAATCTGTTGGGCTTCCCTGGTGGCGCAGTGGTTGAGAGTCTGCCTGCCGATGCAGGGGACACGGGTTCGTGCCCCGGTCTGGGAGGATCCCACATGCCGCGGAGCGTCTGGGCCCGTGATCCATGGCTGCTGAGCCTGTGCGTCCGGAGGCTGTGCCCCGCAACGGGAGAGGCCACAACAGTGAGAGGCCCGCATACCGCAAACAAAACAAAACAAAACAATCTGTTGCTGGGTGTGGTGGGATATAAATGAAACAAAATTGGCTATATACTAATAATGATTTATGCTGGACTATAGATATTTGGGGGTTAAAGTATTTTCTCAATTGTTACATTTGAAAACTTCAAAACTAAAATTAAAAAAAATAACGAATAAGAGATGAAGTAAATCAAACTCAGAGAATTGTAAGTTTTATATTAAGTTTAGGAATAAGTGCTGTAATGATCGTTTGCTATTATATGCGATTTGCTATTATACATGTAAATATATGTTATTTATATGTTTGCTATTTATATGTGATTTTAAGAGAATCTGGCACATTAAAGAAATGGACAGATTAGGCACATGGAGAAAAATGTGTTCAATTCTTTGTTACACAAAATTAGTAAAGGCATTAATTACAGATGCACATAATGATAAGCTTCAATAATTAAAACCAAAGCTCCTATGTTTCTGCCTGTGCCATGCAGAAGAGAAGATATAAAAAGAAGCAAACTGGGTTCCCTGAATTTATAGACTTTATAAACATAGAAGAAGTGATTAAAAACACATCAAACATACCTACTGTGCAAAACAAAATGGTAAGAACCATAACAGAGGTAAAAATGTACCTTGTAGCATGGTATCATGTGAAAGATTTATTTGTATTAGGACTTGATTTGGGGTGTAGAATTTGGTTGTGTGGAATATTGAACAAACTTGGGTTTTCGAGTCAGGCAGAACTGAATTAAAATTACCTTTCCACTATTTGCTGCGAGATTTTGCACACAAAATTTATCTTCAGCGTCCTTACTTTTTAAGATTGGTATAATATTGTCACTTTTGTAGTATTTTTGCAGGAATTGTGATGCCATTATCAAGTATTAATACTTAGCAAAGTGCTTATTTTCCCTACCTTAAGTTTGTGAACTTCTCTAAAACTCAATTCCTATTTTTTAAGATAAATTTTCCACAATTTTTACACAGGGTCTTAACATACTACATAAAATGAGCATAACCACTATTGATAAAATGTATATGCCCTGGATTAAGAAGAAAAACAGAAACAAATTTCCAAATCTTCCCTCTAGTGTCAAATTTGGGTAATTGCATAGTTCGTACACATTTCTTCTGAAAATAGATTGTGAATATGAAAATACTATTTTAAATAACAGTAAGTGTTTTTCTCTTAAGATTAATAGCTGCATGTTCCCTTCTGGCCACTTAAGGAATTTATTTCATAAAACAGTTAAATTTTAGAGCTGTAAAACAAAAAACACTGCCAGATCTGCAGGAATTCTCATGTAACCATTAAGCATATTTTTATATTAATGGCATAGGTTTCCGGATCTGTGTGTAATCTGAAATATCTAAATACGATTGAGGCAGGAGATAGACGGGCCCCAAGCTAGGCATTTACAACTGGCCTCCCGTTTACATTTCATGGGGCAGGAAAAAGTGGGCTTCAGGTTGGACAGCTACAACTAGTCTCCTGTTTGCATTTCCTGAGACAGGAGATAGGTGGGATCCAGGTTAGACATTTAAAATCAGCCTCCTGTTTGCTCACCGAAATGGAAGTAACAACAGAAGCAGGTTAAATAGCCAGGCTTTGTGTCCTGTGTACCTCTTAAGAAAATAGTCATGGCAGGAACAGAGAGGGGCTAACCCTTGTTTGAGTAAAGGACCAACAGGTCCCATCCTTGGGGCCAGGGACACACTGCACCTGTGCATAAAGGCTCTTCGGGGGTCAAAAAGGAGGGGACACCACCCCATAATATGTGATGCTAAGACCATCCCTTAGGCCTCTGGGCTGGAATCCATCTTGGAAAAAAGTTGTGCACGCATGTTGGGGAGGCTAGGGCGGGTCAGGTGGAAAAAGAAACCAGATAATTGGCCAAAGGTAAACAAAGACCCAGAAGAACTGACCTATATAAGTGACTTAACCGCCTCTTCACTGCGCTACTCCTTATTAGGACGGATGCCCACACCCTTTCTCTCCGGGTGTGCATCTCTGCCTTGCTTCTGTCTTAACTAAACAAGCTGTTTCTCTGTGTGCTCTCCCACTTGTTGTTGCACTATGTCTCTAATAATAAATTTTGCACCTGTTTCTACAGATTTTGCCTCCTTGAGAAATGCATTTTTCACTGGGGGCAAGGGCCAGAGGGTCTGGTGGCTAGGATTCCTGGTTTTCAACCAGGCTACCCAGGTTCAATTCCTGGGCCGGGAAATAAGATCTGCTGCCTTTCCGAGATCATTATTATGTTATTTAAAACTCAATTTTGACTTCAAAATGTTTTTATAGGTGAAGAAACCAAGAATAGGTTATAGTAGATGGAAAATGATCATCACTCTTGAAAGAATTTGAAGAGGTTCAGAACAAGCCTCCCCAAATATGCCAGTTTGTTATGCAGACTATTTCGAGCTGAAGGCAGCCACACCCACCAGACTGTAACAAGGTAAAACAATTTAGATAGGGGGTCTAACTCAGAAAGAGAGCTCTTACCAAGAGATAACTTTTCATCTGAATGATCTATCTGTGTGGCAGGACAAACATCAAATTACCAAACATCTGCCCTCCTCGCCCTGTGAGTCACCTCCTCCCGTTGAAGCCCCAGGCCCCTATCCTGTTCCTTAGCCCAAGATAGCATATAAGCCTCAATTGTCTGCCTTGTCCTTCGGTTTCATTGTCTTTGTGGGGTCCCCATATGTACATAATTAAATTTGGTTTTCCCCTGTTTATACGTCTTATGTCAGTTTAATTATTAGACCAGTCAAAGAACATAGAAGGGTAGAGGAAATTTTTTAATCTCCTGCAGTTCTGTACTTCAATCAGTGCATCTTGTAGTTATAGACTGGAATGTCATTATATCAACTTTAGGCATGAAATTACCATTAAGATTATTAAGATAATATCACAAGCAAAAATTTTTCTCTTTTATTTCAACTGTTTCTTTGTTTCATATCTGGATAAACTGAAGTTGATAATGAAACCGAGCAGGACCCCGTGGGGCTCCTGGGCATGGAAGCCTTTCTGTACACCATTTCTTGTTTGCTGGAAATAGGCTTTAGCCTCCATGACCTTCCCTGAGTTCCAAAGGGCAAGTTCAAACAGTTGTTAATCAGGGAAGGGAGGGGATGCAGAGACAAGGGAGGGGCAGTCAAGAAACAATAGTGCAGCCTTGGGACAGGATCCTGGTCCTGCCTCAAGGGATACATATAACAATATCTTTGAGCTCTTCTGCAGAACTAAAACACTGAACAAATGGAAGATGTTAACTACTTGAAGCATTCTTCGTTCCAGAGGGAAGGTCACAGTTTGATAACCTTGAGAATCACAGAAGCTCATCAGGAGACCACCTGAGTCCAGATTAAAGGAGTCAAGCCCTGCAGGCACCCTGACCCTTAACAGCAACCCCGCCCTTGAACCATTGCTATAAAACTCCTCACCAAATCCTCCCCCCACATCGGAACACACAGTTTTGAGGGCACAAGCCCACTCTTTCCCCCTTTTGTAACCAAGCAGGACCCTATGGGGCCTTCCCGGGACAGGCCTTCCCCCGTATCCTCTGTTAGCTCCTCTCTGAAGTACCTAGATAATAGTATTTGATGCACAATTCCTGAGTTATTTTGCAGATGTGAACCGCCCCCCCCCAATAAAATGTAAGATATTAACTACTTGATGACCATGAGCATATAGCCCCAGGCCTCCTGGAACCTAAGGATTGATAATGTTAACCCCCTGTGACACCACCCTGTTATCTCACCATCAGCCAATCACAGAATTGTGTCCAAGCTGATCCCATACCCTGCCACCCCCTTCCCTCACCTAAAAGTACTTTGCCGAACCCCTTCGGGGAGTTTGGGGCTTTTAGGGCATGAACCACCCATTTCCTTGCATGGCCTTGCAATAAACCTTTCTCTGCTCCAAATTCCTACGTTTCAGTTTGTTTGGTCTCAGTGTACATTGAGCACACGAACTTGCGTTAACACTTTGCCTGACAAAGCAATAAAGTTATTCTTTCTACTTCACCCAAAACTCTGTCTCAGAGATTCAATTTGGCACCGGTGCACAGAAGCCGAGTTTTCGGCATCAATAACAGCTAAGGTTCGTCTGAAATAGAAGTATAAAAGCCACAAAGCTGAACCACATTATAAGATATGAGAAGTGTCTCTAATAAGAAATATGTTACTTACCAGAGTCAATGACAAAGATTACAATAGGTATAAGTATTTAGAAATGTGAGTTTCTGATTATAAAGCCTAGCCAAAGGAAAGCAAATCAACAACAGTATAACACAAGGTGTCTTCTTAATAGATTTAGAACAGAGATTCTCAAAGTAAGTATTTGTTTTTTTTTTTTTTTGCGGTACGCAGGCCTCTCACTGTTGTGGCCTCTCCCATTGCGGAGCACAGGCTCTGGACGCGCAGGCTCAGCGGCCACAGTTCACGGGCCCAGCCGCTCCGCGGCATGTGGGATCTTCCCGGACCGGGGCACGAACCCGTGTCCCCTGCATCAGCAGGCGGACTCTCAACCACCGTGCCACCAGGGAAGCCCTCAAAGTAAGTATTTCTGACCAGAAGCACCAGTGTCACCTGGGAAATTGTTAGAAATGCAGATTTTTAGACTCACCCCAGACTTACTGAATCAGGAACACTGGGGTTTAATCCTAGCAATTTGTGGTTGTAAAGGCCTTTCAGGTGATTCTGATGTACACTAAATGTTGATGTTGAGAGACTATTCTCCAGAGTATTTCTGTACGTCTCAGATCAGTTTTTTCCAGACTATCTTTTCAAGGATGTTTGTAAAGCAAACAGCCTGGAAAGACAGAAGTACTGTCTCTCTCCAGGGTAGAGGGCAGGTTTGTTCTTGACCAGTATGATAAAGAAAATGTCTCTCTCTGCAGGCAGAGACTGGACAGGTTTGCTAACAGCCGCCTTTATAAGACTGGGGGCTTCCTAAGCGTGGGGATCCTCACTGTGACATAGATACACTATATGTCCAATGTTCATCTAGGCCTGCTTTCACATTATCCCTATGGATCTTGAAGATCAAGGGGAATGTGAAGGTCATGAAGTCTGTGTGTTACGAGTAATAGAGTCTTTTATCTTTGAAATGGGGGTTTCCTCTCTTCTGCCAGCCTCCATGAAATTGTGGCAGGTTACCTTGCCAGCTTGCAAGACTAGTCACATCTGTGACAGATCAGAGCTACTGGACCAGGACACTCAAACACATTGGAATTCTTTCACTTTAGTCAGTTCTCTGCTCAGGTGTCACTTCTCAAAGAGACCTTTCCTGATCATTCTATTTAACATAGTGCCTTGTGTGCTTCCTACTCACCTATCTACTGTATTTTTATTATCAGTAGATAATATATTTATTACCCGAATATATTTATTATATATTTATTACCCGAAAACATAATATACATACATACATTTATCTGTTCATATTTTATTATCAACCTTCACCACTAAAATATAAGTTCTATGAGGGCAAAAGATGTGTCTTTTGTTCTGCAACCAGAACAGTGTCTAGCTTGATAAATATTTATTAAATGAATATCAATATAGTGTATTCTATACAACTTAAGCTTACAAAATGGATATAAATATTTTCCACAAGAAGGGCAGATATACTAGACCAGGAAGTTTTTTTAAAATATTGAACCCCATTGATTAATTTTACCCTGTTTTGATAATAAGTTCAGCCATATTTTATATCATTGCTTGGACAGGCATTTAGCAGAAGGCATATAAAATAACTCTGGGATATCATTTCCACATCTTCTCACCTCTTTTTTTGGTTTGAACTTGCTCTAGAGCCAAACCATTTGCAGATCTTCTAATCTTTTGATTTCCTTTGGTGATTTGAGCTGTTTTAAATTCAATCAGCCTTTAGAATTCTGAAGAATAGTAAATGTATGCTATGAGATGTTTCAAAGTGAAACATAGAGTCCTAAACTCATTAAAATGAAAAATCTGAAGCTCTCAGAAAGGGTATATTAATGCTTCAATGATTAAAATTGTTTGGCAGTATATTTATTCAAGGAAAAATAATTCTTGTTCTGACTGTGTACCTGGCTGACTGTGTACTCATATTCTCAGCAAATCATGTATGTTTGTGCATAAATGTGTGCATAATTTTATATGTATAATATTATACATGATGTATTTTATATATACTTATACACATAAAATATATAATATGCATTTGTAAAAATATGTATGTATACCTGTACATAATGATCATATATTCTTCAGTGTTCTATAACCTAATCTAACATCTTTATGATGAAGACATAAGGATTCACCAGCAGAGTCACCCGACTCCCAGTAAATAATCCTGTATCATAAATCTCCACCTAGTAGGTATTGGCCTTGCTATAGTGACATAAGTTGAACAATAAAATAGTTAGCTAAGTAATCTGGTGCTACTGAGTGTGCTGACATACATGGATTGTGTTCTCTCCAGTAAGGAGCAGTAGATTGTTGGGACTTGTAGAGAGACCTTGAATTAAGGACATTTAAAAAAGCATAAGTGTTTCACTGAAACCTCAGGCTCACAGATACGGCAAGTTAAGCAGCCCTGGTTTGGAGGGCCAACTGGATGATACGATAGATGAGATGAAAACTTTGGAAGAATGAGTAGGCAAACCGCATGAATATGAGAAGAAGAAAGTATTTTTCAAATGCTTTTTCGGTCTCAGAAATAAACCTTGAAATAATTAGATGAGGGTTAACATTCAGAGAAATATAATTCATTAAGCTCCAAAATGTATAGTAAGATAAAATCTTTAGATGGAAGCCAACTGGTCCCTCAGATTGGGTCTAACTTGGATGCATAATTATGTGTAGACTTTGGCTTTCTGTGTTTTTTAATATGACCTCAGTACTTAAAGATAGTCGGGTTTGAGGAACTGCTTTATACCAACCAAAATCACAGGAAGGGCTCAGTGAACCAGAATATCAATGCTTTATGTGTGCAGAGAAATTACCTGCTCTTCAGTAGATCATACACTTAATATTGACTGTTTTATGAACTTCGCACTTAGTACGCTAGTCCAGCTTGAAGCTAAGATTGTCTGGTATGTAAGAACAACAAAATTAACTTAATAGATAGTGCCTCAGAGCTATAAAAGTAATAATGGGTCATATTGGTTGAGTGCTATCATGAATCATACACTAATTATATTAAACTCTCTGGCACAGAGTAGCCATTCAATACATAGCCATTCAAAATGAATATGGAAATCCTCACAACAATCCTTTGAGGTTGAAGCATAGATCCATACTTACTGTAGAGCTTACTATGACATCTCCTTGTTATGATGCTTTGACTTGTTTTACAGTTTATTTCAGTTACAATTTAATATCCTTGATGAGGTTTTGGAGTCACTGCTATTACGAGCAACCCATCTGAAAACTACTTAGGGTGGGGTTATTTAAGCAGACATTTCATCTCATCTATATTTTAATTTGCTTTCCTACGTGCTATTTTCAAAAGGAAATTCTACAGTGGCATCCTCCTTGTATGCCTTAAACATTTTGCCCTGTTTGGCTAAGATTATATATGGCTTTTGCAATCTGATCTCTTTGAGTAGGGCTACAACAATGGCCAACTGAGACACAACAAAGCAGATGAGGATGAGGTTTGCATCTGAAAGCACTAATCCCTTCCTGTACCTTCTTTTTTTCTTTTTCTTTTTGAATTTTATTTTATTTATTTTTTTATACAGCAGGTTCTTATTAGTTACCTATTTTATACATATTAGTGTGTATATGTCAATACCTTCTAATATTTTCCATTCTTTACTTTTCTTCTCACCTCTATTCCTTCTTTCTCATTCTAACATCTATCTAGCTACTTCTACTTTCTTTCACACTAGCAGAGAAAGCTCACATTCAACCGGCATTTTTCTCATACTAGATATCTGTGTAGAGCCTAGGAACTCAGATATCCAATATTACTCCGAATAATGCTTTAGAAAAACCTCAGCACCACCTCACCCCATTGCCTCCTTCAGATAACTCTAGAAATATTTAATTTGAAAGTACAACAGAGCTATGTACATCAGCTTTGTGCAGCAGAAAGAGAAGAGTACTTGGGCTAGAATGTGTGGATTTTAACAATGCCAGTTGTACATCCTTTATTAAGGTGTTCAACCTTTATGAACTTTAATATCCTCAGTTGGAAAATGATGGGGTTAAACTAGGTAATGCTTAGGCATCTTCTAATTTTAGAATATCTTGACTTTTAAAAATGTGAATCATATTATATCTAGTAGGCTTGAGATTACAACACAGTTCTCTGTTCAGATATATTGGTCTTCCTATGAGTTATGCACAGAGCATGGATACATACTTGTAAACCCAAAATAAATTAAGAATTTTGGAGGGGAATGTGAGCAACAGTATGATGGTGCAAGTTAAGAGGTATATATGAGGCACAGCTTGGGGGGTGTGCGTACTCAAGGCATCTGGTAAGTAGAAGCCAGGGATGATGCTAAATATCACCCCAGGACAATAAAAAAATTATCTGTCCAAAAATGTCAATAATGTTGAGGTTAAGAAATCCTTTACCTCCCACCTTCCTGAACTGGGGGTTGCCTGTTGCTCCCTAAGCTACCCTTGTTCTTTTCTCCCTAGAAAGGGAAAGTGAGCTGACCTCAATTCAATTTACAGTCTAATTTGCCTTTTCATGGAGTTTAACAAGCAAAAGAGCAAGTGATATCCCCATAGCACAGATGGAGAGACTGAGCTTTAGCAACAACAGACAATAGGAAGAAAACAATTTACTCAATCTCAAGTGTGCATACGAGGTATCAATACTCGACCCCAAGACTGTCTTTTGGCAACACCCATGATTCATGGCTCATTATCTACCTGGAGTTTAGAAGATAAACTGAATGGGAGGATTGGAAGGGAAGTTTCACCTCCCCAAGACTGTGTTCTCTCAAGAGTTTCTAGATAAATTTTCAAGTGAAAAAAATCTAATTAAAAAAAATTCTTTTCAATTAAAAATGACCAATGAAAAGTTTGTTGATGCTAATATATTTTGAAAGTCAGAATTACAGAAAGAAACATTGCATTTAAAACAGTACAGAAAACTATGTGGAAGAGAATAAATCATTTTGGGAAAAGTACATGAATAATTCTTTAAATCCAGCACTACTTTTTATCTTCTGCCATCATAGAAATGATTTCATTGTAAACTTCTTGAGGTGCATCCATTGCCCAGATAAAGTCCAAGTGATTGTAAGTAGGAATTTCCTTGTGGTAAATGAGATTAGACAGTTTTGGAAGCAAAAGACCAACATCCTGAGGGTCAGCCAACAGGTCATGGTCACCACTCCATACTGCAATTGGTACATCCATGGCTGTCACATTGTAGTTGGGAGGTGTGGCCTAAAACACCAGAGGAAAAGAATCAGAGTTTTAAGAATCAGAGTTTTTATAAGTAACTGCACTTGAAACTCAATACTTACTCAGTGGGTAGATTAGATATCATTAACCTAGTTTTTTAAAAATTGAGATATAATTGATATATAGCACTATACTAATTGCAGGTGCACTACAATGATTCCATACATGTATACATTGTGAAATGATGACCACAATAAATCTAGTTAACATCTACCAGCACATGTAGTTTTTTTATATATATATTTGTAATGAGAGCTTTTTTTTTTTTTTTGGCGGTATGCGGGCCTCTCACTGTTGTGGCCTCTCCTGTTGCGGAGCACAGGCTCCGGACCCGCAGGCTCAGCGGCCATGGCTCACGGGCTCAGCTGCTCCACGACATGTGGGATCTTCCCAGACCGGGGCACGAACCCACGTCCCCTGCATCGGCAGGCGGACTCTCAATCAACCACTGCGCCACCAGGGAAGCCCAATGAGAGCTTTTAAGATATACTCTCTTGGCAACTTTCAAATATACAGTACGGTATTATTATCTATAGTCACCATGCTGTACATTACATCTCCAGGTCGTACTTATTTTATAACTGGAAGTTCATACTTTTTGACCACCTTTACCCATTTTGCCCACGCCTCTGGCAGCCACCAATCTGTTTTCTGTATCTATGAGGTTTTTAAATTTTTTTTTTTTAGATTCCACATGTAAGTGACATCATACAATAGTTATCTGTCTGTGTCTAACTTATTTCATGTAGCATAATATCCTCTAGGTCCATCCACGTTGTCACAAGTGGCATGACCCAGTTTCATAAGTAAATCTTAACAATTATTGCTCAGAGTTACCTTTATCCACAGAGGAACGTGGATGCAATGTTTTAAATCAGTGCTTCTCAAATTCTAAAGGCCCTGTGAATCACTAGGAGATCTTAATAAAATGAAGAATCTGATCCAGTATATCTGGAGGAAGAGCCTAGATTCTGCATTCCCAGACGATGCTGAGGCTGCTGGTCCTGGACCATGCTTTGAATAGGTGGGCTTTAGTATATGTGCTGCCGAAGTGAGCACATGAATAGGTGGGCTTTAGATAATAATTCTTACAAAGTAAAAACTTAGATTTCGACTCAAGCTGAAGGAAGTGAATGTGACTGAATTTTAACTGTGATAGATAGTTTCTATACAAATAGTTACTCAAAATGTCCTGAGTCATTTATTTTGGCTTTGTATGGCCTCCAGTATAGTCATTCCATAGGTAATCATTTCATTTAAGGAGCTGTATTTGTTAAATACTTGCCTGATTTTACTAAATATACGTTCAAATTCTGAGAAAATCTATCAGTAGCCCCATTTCCTATTTCTACAAAATCTCCATTCACACAAAGATTTTAAAGAGATTCATAAAGCAGGCCAAGGGGACAAGAGAATCACTGCTAACTTTCCCACAGTTCACAGAGAATTTTGTTAGTTTTTAAAGATGATATTCTCAAGAATTCTAATATGAATATTTTCTTTATCCTTATGTAATAGCCAATTCACCAAAGAAAAATATTTTATTATATGCAATTTTTCATAGTATTTTAATACTTTACTATATTCCTTTATATGTTGAAGAAAAGGGAAAATTGTGGAGAATATCTATAAGAATAAACCTACTTTTCTTTACTCATATTCCACTATTCAAAGTGTTTTCCAGAACCTAGCTTCTGGCTCTTAAATTAGTGTCACTCCCTCAGTCAGTTGAAACCATCCTGAGTTTGGCTTGGTTGAAGGGAGAATGGAATTGGGAGTGGGTGTTTCATGCCCCACTTGGCCCTTCAAGACGGAGTCTCTGATTACTGTTATTAGAGCCCAGTAGAAAGATAGAGTCTGCGTCTGGGGGGTTTGAGGTTGTGATGGTTGGGGGGAAAAGTCTTTACAACAAATGTTTGATCTGATTGTGTTCAGAAAACCTCTTTAAAGACATCAGAGATGTAAAAACAAGGAGGCTGGGCCATCTTTTTCACACAAAAGACATTGTGGTGAAAAGATATAAATCCCTTGTAGATATTGAGTCATTGAAGCAGACAAAAATTAATAGGGTTGTTACTTGGTTGGAAAATTGGACGTGGGGTGAAGTAGAAGGGGAAAGAATTACCAAAAAAACACAGAGCAATTCTCTCATTCAAAATTAGCCTGTGACAATCTGAGAGTTTATCCTGAGCTGACATTACCCATTAATTACTGTCAATAACTCCCTGAGTCTGGGTGGAGAGATGAAAAGTTATTGTCTCAACTTATATTAACTTCAGGTACGATGGACTCCAAAGCCTGGCTTCTTTGTACTACAAGTAGGAGGAATGCTCAGTATATCTACCTGCGTACAAGGCTCTTGTCTGCTGAAAAATATTTCCAGCCTTGAACTGCAAGCATACCATCCTTCTTTTATGTCTGGGAATATGGTGAGAAAACTTCTCTGGCCATCAACAAAGGATAGGAAATTGTTTAAGAAGACCAGAGATTCCAGCTCTATCCCATGAACAGTTAGAGTTATTGGTTTAGGGAATTCCCTGGCGGTGCTGTGGTTAAGACTCTGCACTGTCACTGCCTGGAGCCTGGGTTTGATCCCTGGTGGGGGAACTAAGATCTGGTAAGCCTCGCAGAGCAGCCAAAAAAAAAAAAAAAAGAAGTTATTGGTTTATTATAACAGTTAGTTGCACTTTGGAAAGGAGAAGACAGCATGCCGGGGGTCTGGGATACAGGGCAGATCTGTCTAATGCAGCGAGGGGAGACAAGATCTAGAAGGTTCTCACTGCAGTGGTGTGGTACTTTGAGGGCAGCTTGAATGAGCACAGACACTGGAGCGTGAAGGCTCAGTGGAAGAATTAGAGACCAGTGTGATGTTCCACATGACAAAAAGACTCAAAGGATAGAGTCATCTACTTTATAATTTCCTTAAGGCTAGGTCTAGGCAACAGCATTCCTTTGGAAAATACCTGCAAAGTTATCGTAATTTCATCTTCAACTTTTTATATCTTTGTCTTTCAAAATGCAAATAACCTCAACTTAAGATGCTTACCTGGTTATAATGCAGTATGTTCTGAGTTGGGGTTCCCCAGTCAAAAGCTTGGAATTTCCCAGATTTAACAGCCTAATGTAGAGAAATTAAAGACACAAGGAAATTAAAGTCACTTGGCTATGTAAATAATAAAATGCCAACTTTTCCAAGTAGTTTACTTTTAATTTAAATATTATTTAAAAATCTTTTCTCATTCCAAAAATAGACTATTGATCCTCCGCAACAATTTATTCAAGTTTAAAGGCAGCTTTGCTTGAAATAATTTCAAGTCATAATCATCATTTATTTCTTGTTACCCAAAGCACCTGTTTTTTGTAGGATTTTCATTCACATGGATTGATAGATATTTTCATCTGGTAGTCACGTGCCAGAAAAATTCCCTTTTAGAAGCATTTGACAGAATATTTTAAGACTGTGCTTTAGGTAAATTGTTAATGGTTTAGGCCCACAAAAAGTTTGAGCAGCTTGAAATGATACCTGACTCCAGTGGAGGGCGTCTTGAACTGAAGTTCCTGCTGGATTATGTCCTAGATACACATCTAAGCGAGTCTAGAAAGCAAACACACAAGCACACACATGCGCACTTAGATGTATGTTCAGTTTCTCACAAACATCTAAGACTTAACTTTTTCTGATCTAGATCAAGTTTTATGGGCAGCATTACTGGCAGGATACGAGCAAAAAAGTTGTACATCACTTTATGGCTTGCAAACTGTGATTATATGGGCTAATTTCGAGGGTATATAACAAAACTAAACAATTTTGAGGGAGAATAGGTGTCAGTGTATCATACTATTAGTAGCAAAACATGATATACTATGAGCATTGCTTTGTACTATGTTCTATATACTTTACATATGTTAGCTCATTTAATCTTCACAACAACTCATTTCATGGATAAGGAAATCAAGATGGAGGAGTTCAAGTGCGCTGCAAAGATAGGATTTGAATTTAGGCTTTTACCATGAATCCATATTCTTAACTACTTTCTGCTACCCCGTTTTGTCATATGTGCTTTTAAACATCCACTTGGTGCAAAGCAAATGAAATAGAAGGTAAAGAGTGTGGACAAGATCTTACATAAATGCTCTGAAACAAGTTTTAGAAAGTTTATGGAGATGACTATCAGCATTAAAAATATTTAAAGTAATATTCAATATCTAGACATATTTTTCCTACAGAGGAACCTGACAACTTGGTTCAATGCCTCCACTCACAGAATTTAAATGTCACACCAATTATTCAGGTGATCAGAAGTGAGTAGGGAGTTTTTTGTTTTGTTTTGTTTTTCCTACAAGCTGTTTACTTCAGGGCACAGTGAGGTGATGGAAGAAATGTGGAGGCAACAAAACTGCGAGCAATGACTTGTGATTTCTCGCGGGCTTATCTGCATATCATGGACAGAATTCTGAAGTGACTCCTGGTTCTAATAAAGTACCATTCCTAATTGATGATGAGACAAGTAATCATGAGGGTTGCTCAAAATATTCAGAATAGAAATTTCAATGCATACAAACCATGTTCAAATTTTTCTTATCAAATCCAGTCATGGCAAACAAGGCATTCCTACAAACGACATTCAGCATCTCACGGGAGCACACTTCAGCACCAAGAAATTTTTCCAAAAAATTGTGTGGGTAGAACAATTTGTTACCAAATAGAATCTGAAAAATAAAAGCATCATTAAAGATTTGCAAATAACAAGCTTCAGAAAAGACATTAATTTGTCTTGTTTGCTGGTACAAATGGGAATAGACATTATATTTTCATACTTCTATATGTTGTCTTAAGAGGTTTAAATACTCTCTCTCATTGAATCCTCACAATAAAGATATGGAATGGACAGTGCAGGTATGAGTATTGAGTATTAATTGCTGCATTGAGAACTGCATTGGGTGCTGAGAAGTATAAGACACAGAGTTACAGTCTAGTTGGGGTCATAGGAGTTAGGGAATAAACTCATAAAACAACATGGCAGAATATCATAATTAAGTGCCAAGATGTGTGATTTTGGCAATAAATAAAAAAAAAAATCAGGAGGGGAAATGGTGACTTCTAAGCCATATTTTCAGCAAAATCTTTAAGAAGACAAAGAGGCTTGGTAGTTTAAAAATTGAAAGGACACACCCTAATTGTTCTTAAAATAAGTAGACACTTTGTTATCCCCATTTTATTTAATTTATTGAAGTATAGTTGACTTACAATATTATGTTAGTTTCAGGTATATGACATAGAGACTCCATATTTTCAAAATTATACCCCATACAAAGTTATTATAAAGTATTAACTCTACTCCTTGTGCTATACATTATATCCATGTGACTTACTTATTTTTTAACTGGTAGTTTGTACCCTGTTATCCCCATTTTATACGTGAGAACATAAGGCTAATGAATAGTCAGGATCTTGGTCTAGTGAGAACTGGATTACAGCTAGAATCTTGATCTGAGCCTCAAGCCTCTGACCTAAGGTCTAATGCTTTTTTAAAAACCTCTCTCTACATTGCCTGTCAGAAAATCTGAATATGAGTAAGAAACAAACAATTTCTGAATCAATGCAACCGGTAAACATACTCAGGGTCATCACACAATTTTACATTTTGAGTAAAAGCTTTACAAATGTAGTTGGTCTGTAGGTAAAATCTCTTAGATTTTAGGCATGCGTGTTAACTGAGTGAAAAAAAAAAAGAATAGCACTCAACCACAGTAGAAAATGGCATCATTAAATTTTGTAGCCTGAGGTAAACTGTTCTCCTAAAGGAGACTGTGTATGTGTGTGTATGTGTTAGTTTCGGTGGGTGGGAGAAGTCAGTGATTAAACACTGGAAAAAGGAAAGATTATTAATTCCCTACCATGTATGCCTCCATAATATTTACAGTTTATTGAAATCTATGCTACTGCCCTATGAAATCCCCATTTAAAGAGGAAGGAACTCTTAGGAAAAGGCTTGGAAAGCCAAGGATATATGATAAGGGGTCTCCGAGTCCTTGCCTCACTTCACCATTGCTATCTTTCCCCTCTCTCTCCTTTTCCCTTTCCTTCCTTTTCTTTCCTATCCTTCTTCTTCCCACTTTTCTTGGACCAGGTGGTTTAGGCTTCTCATTTGACTCTTTTGCTTTTATTTCCCTTTCCCTGGTCTTGGGGGGGGAAATCACAGCCTTGAAGACCTGTGTGGGTGCTTGGTACAGAAACATCCATGGAAGGAGCAAAAACTCTCCCAGGCATTGCTAATCCACACAACGTAATCGAGAATAAAGAAATCGGTGGGGATCTCATAAACTCTAATGGGGATTCAACCATGGTCAGTGCTATTCAAGAAATAATATAAACATGTTAATTTCCATCCTTGACTATAAACATGATTGTCCACCAGGTGTTTGTTCTCTTTCCATCACTTTGAAATACACAAACAATTTAACATCTTAGACCCAGTTAAAGGGAATCACATACCTTGAAGAGGAAGGGAGGAATGAGTGCAAGTTTGTTCAACAGGGTTTTGGTATACTTCACTGTGGCAACTGGGGCTAATGCATAGAAGGCTTTGATTTTTTTAGCCAGCGTGGGATTTGTAGAAAAGGCGATAAAACCTGAAAAACAACAACAAAAGGTGAAAGGTGTGTGTGTGCGTGTGTGCTTTACAATGTGACATTACTTTGGATTTACTACGGGTGCCATCTGGGACAACCTGAAATCGACAGAATGATCGGATTTTAGTATATTTGTTTTATTTTCATAGATTCTCTCTGGGAACATGAGGGTAGAACTTTTTGAAAGTTATAATAAACTGTTTTATCTGATTTTAGAAAATAGGCCTACTTTAGAATAATCATGTGGTAACAAAAACGTTATATTACAACAGGTTTGGTTCAGTTTAAAATTATCTAATCTCATAACAATGAGATAATTAACATTTAATATGAGTAGGGTGTATACGTGGAAAGGTTAAAGCACAAATTTGAAATGTGTCCGAACAGAGTCTGAAACCTGGTTCTGTGATTTATTAGCTTTGTGACATTGGAAAAGTCACCTAAACTCTAAGAGCCTTAGTTTCCTCATCTAAAAATGCATGTAATAATGAATGCTTCCTTGGGTTGTTTAGGAAGTACTTGAGGTGAATCATGTAAAGTATTTACCAGGAGCTAGTCACATGGTAAATGCTTGACAAATGAGAAGCCGAGATAATTCCAACATCTATATACAATAAACATTCTCAGCCCGTCTGCTTTTAATTGTTTTCATGAACAGTAGCATATAAATAGACTGGGTTCTAATCAAAGAATTATCAACTTAAATTCTTTTTTTTTTTTTTTTTCTGCGGTATGTGGGCCTCTCACTGTTGTGGCCTCTCCTGTTGTGGAGCACAGGCTCCGGACGCACAGGCTCAGCGGCCATGGCTCACGGGCCCAGCCGCTCCGCGGCATGTGGGATCTTCCCGGACCGGGGCACGAACCTGTGTCCCCTGCATCGGCAGGTGGACTCTCTACCACTGCGCCACCAGGGAAGCCCTCAACTTAAATTGTTTACAGTTGAATTACATAGGACAATCTCTCCCTGCTGTTAATAATGACATATTGACGAGACTCAATAATGCCCTGAAACAAAATTTTTCCGACTTATACAATGGCCTCAGTTACATAATATCCAGCCTGATCCCAATGGAGGAAGAATGGTCTTTCCAAGAGCACTCTGTTTATTAAGGGATTCTTTATCTGGTTGCCTAACTCTGCAGATATCAGCCAACAGATCACCCAGAGTAAGCAAGAATCACACGCAAGGAGCCTGAGTGGGTGTCCATGGGTCCATATAGTCAGGACAGGTGACTTCTCAGAATAAACTTAATCCCACTTTAGACACAATTCTATCAAGGATACTTATCTAACTTTCAAGTACACAGCAGATTGATTGGAAGATGTAAATTAGAAGGCAGAAAAAAATTTCCCAAAATTTATGAGTATGGTGACATAATGACAAACTATCCAGTGGTGAAAAAGAAGAATGAAAAGAAGTTCAAATGAAAGAAAGGCAAAATTTAAATACTCAAGAGACTGGTAAGTTGGAGTTATTTTGTGTCAGGACAAGCAGTTCTATTGATATCAATAACTCCTAAGGAAATTGTTGCATTTCAGCTAAATGCAATCATTTTATAGCCCTATATCATTGAAAAAAAGTTAAGCTACGTTCAACATGTTCTATTTAAAAAAGCATGGGCATCGGTCATAAGTTGAGGTAGATTTCCATCCAAAAGGGTTAAATTTTGGATAGTTTGGGAAACTAAAGGAGTAAATTTTAGGAATCTAGACGATTTCTCACTTTTTAACAAAGAATTTGAATCCATGGTTAACCATGTGTTTTGTTGCTGTTCTTCATTGCCCTGATTTCTCTTCGAGTCCAAGGCATTTATTCAGCTGAAGCTGCAGGGAGACTTTTGATTTTGCATTTGCTCAAGAGAACCCAAGGTCCCTTCCTGGGTCATCCTGCATTGAATGACTGGTCAACAAATGGGTAAAGGACCAGCCAGCTAGTCCCACTGATGAAGACTCTGAAGAGCCATGTCATACAGAGCTGGCTGAGGACTTTTGGGGACTGCATCACTGCCCAACTTCTCCCTCTGCCTAGTCCTGCTTTTTTGCCCTTTCCTCTAAAAGTGCTTTTATTTAAAAAAAAAAAATAGCACAAATCCTCATCTCCTCAGGCCCATAACATATTACACAATGACAGAAACATTGGGAAGCTCTTCCTCACTGACCCTTTTTTCTGTCTAAAATTCTACCAGTGGGATCCATGCTTTAGGATGAACAAGCAGTGGGAAGAGAACTTCCACAGGCTTCTACCAAGTATTTCATCCACTTTCCTGAATATGCCCATATATGGACATTCGGGTTGTTTAGAATTGTAGTAGGAAGTAATGTCACTGGCTGACAGTGAGGTTCAACATAAAAAATACAGCATTATTTCTCCCATATAATCCCCTACTCCCCCTTCTGCTTTCATCCTTTCTCTTCCCTTGACAGTTTCTCTCATGGTCTCTTAAATTTCCTTGATTATGCTTTTGTCCCAACCGTTCCACCAAAGTTGCTGTTAGAAAGGTTCCCTTATAGCTTCTAGGTTGCCAGAACCAAGGGTCAGTCCTCAGGCTTCATTTCACACGATTGATCAAAGCCTCTTCCACAGTTGACTGCAGTATTTTCCTAATACTACTTTCTCTACTTGCCTTCCAGAACACTAGTCATTCCTGGCTTCCCTTACACCACAGTCACCATTATTTTCCAGTTTATTCACTTGATTCGTCCTCATCTTCCAAATCAATTGTGGCCCAGGCCTTAGGGCTTGGACCCCTCCTCTTTTCTGTCTGAGCTCAATTCTTTGCTTATTGCATCCCGTCTCATGTACTGATGATTCACATTTTGTATTTTCAGCCCAATCTTCCCTCCTAAACTCCAGATTTGTATCTACAGTTGACTGCTTGACGATCCACTTGGATCTCCAATAGCACCTAACACTTGGGTCCAGAACTGAGCCCCTGCTCTCCCCACCACCTCAGCTGTTCTTACTGTCTCCCTCGTCTTCGCTAGTGGCATCTCCATCATCCCAGTGCTCTGGCCATAAATCGTGGTGTCATCCTTGACTCCTCTTTCTCTTACACTCCATATCCATTACATGAGCAAATTCTGCTGGTCCCCCCCACCCCCCCTCTATATATAGAAAATACGTCTAGAGCCTAACCAGGTATCTTTACCACCCCCTCTTCTGGGTCACTATCATCTCTCCCCTGGGTTACAGGAAGAGTTCAGTGACTGCTTTCTCTGCTCCAGCCCTGTTTTCCTTCAACAACCGGAAGGATCCTGCTAACAAGTCAGATCATGTAACTCCTCTACTCAAACTTTTCTATGGTTTCCTTTTCACTCAGAGAGAAAGCAAAAATCCCTACAACAGCCTCAAAAGCCCTGAACAGTCGGCCCTCCTCACCACTCCCATCCAACTCATCTTTGTCTCTCTCAATCTGATTCATCCACACAATGAACAGCCCCATTGCTGTTCCTTGAATGTGCTGCGTGTGCTGTAGCGTCAGATCTTTTGGGCTATCTGTTCCCTCCTCCTGAAATATCAGTCTTCCAGGTATGAGCTTGGCTCACTGACTTCCTTCACGTTTACTTAGAAAGTATTTGGTGGTGTTCCTGGTATAAAATTGCTGTGTACCCCTCTGATGCTCCCTAATCTGACCCCCTGATTTATTTTTCTCTTCATAGTATTATCATTATCTAGCATAGTACGTATTTTACTTTTTAATTTTTATTATTTTCTCTACCTTCTCCTGCTAGAGTATAAGTAGTAGGAAGACAGAGATTTTAAACTATTTCATTTTTGCTGTATTCTTAGGATACATTATAGGTGCCCCATAAATATGGTTGAATGAATGGAATAAACTGAGACCAGAGCCTGTGTGGTACAAAGTTTCAGAGCATTGGCTTGGGCGTCAGATTTCCTGACCTGGTATCTGAGCTACCCTATTTGTAATAACTGTGTTACCTTACACGAACTATTTATTTACCTGCTCTTTAGTTTCACTATATATACAGTAGGAATAATAATGGTCTTATATCATTGGGTTGCTGTAGACATTATATAATGAATGGAAAGCAATTAGCATGATGACCAGCATGTCTGCATAACCACTGGAAAGGGGTCTATATGAACTAAACTACCTGCTAACTGCTGTTACCTACCAATGGTGGTGCCCTGGGAATGGCCAACATAGTGTAGCTTCTCCTGTCCAGTTTTACTTAAAATGAAGTTGATTGTGGATACAAGGTCATATTTAGCCATTTCATCAAAGCTGCAAGAAAAAAAGACAAAATAAAAATGAGTACATTTCCTTGCTCTACTTTCTATAAGTCAACCTATTTAAGGTAAGGTTTCCTTTGAAAAATAGAAAACTAGATTCTCTAAGCATTGTTGCTTATAGACTGTTAGTGAGTGTCAGGGGCTCTTTGGGGTGGCTCCTCATAAACAGCTGACATCATTTCTGAAGCACAGCTACAATGTAATCCAACACAATAGTAGCTGTAGCTGGGGAATACTTCTACCCTTGAACCTGAATGTCAGATTTAATAATCATTTGTATGTTGTGTTCCACTGCCATGTAATATGAACAGAAAAATCAGCCAGAAAAACCCTTTGAAAACGAGAACAGGCTATGCCACTCCCCTGTTGAAAACTTTCCAGAAGCTTCTCATTACACTTAGAATGAGCTCCAAGGCCTTAACCAAGACCTATGCAGCCTGGCCTGATTTGGCCCTTGTCAGCATCTCTAGTCTCCTCTCCTCTCACTCGCCCTCTTCCTCGCTACACTCGGGACACACAAGCTTCTTTCACTTCCTGGAACTTCTAAGAGCACCTTTGCACCTCATCGTCATCAGGCAAATTCTCTTCTCCACTTCCATTAGTAATTTCTAGGAATAAGGCACAAGAGGGCCAGTGAGAGGAAATCTTTGATAATCTCCCCATGGTGTCAGAATTTCATTGTCTTCGCCACCCCCACTTGAATACTGATGATGACAGGTGCTGTTCATGAACCCCAACTGGGTTTAACCTTCTAGTACTCCTTGTGGATGTTCCTTCAGAATCTGCTGGGGGCAGCAAATTTCCTTGCTTCAGTCATTTCGCTCATTCCTTGTGGAAAAGCATATTTAGGGAATCCCGTAACAATGGTTACTGGGATCACAGACAGTTTGGAGGAAAGGCTACCCTTGGAATGAGGTGTAAGGAAGAATCCAAAAATGTATTAGAATGAAGATGACATCCTTCTCCTCCTATTTAGAGTGTAATTTGTTAAAATGAGGCTAGGCTGGAAGCAGTGAATACCCATGCTTTTTAACTCAATATTTATTTTCAATCGTCCCTTTTCTTTACCTGAAAGCCCAGAATTCAGCTGAGTCTGGTGAATAGTATAAATTTTTCCTGGCCCAGGTATTTCCTCTGCTGTTTCCCAGCCACACATCATATCCAGCATCCGCCAGGAGGAAGCCCAGGCTGTTGCTGGGTAGGTTGGAAATCCAATTTGTGGCCGATGCTAGGAAACCATGCTGCAGAAGCACAGCAGGTCTCTGACCTAAAGAAGATAATTGTTAAAATCTTTATAAACTCACTCCTTATTCTCAGATAAACATGAAGATAGAAACAGGCTTTTATATGAATAGAATTAAAAACGTTTGCTTGGTGAGGTGAATATTTCTGAATACGTTATCTTAATTGTGGTGACAGTTTCTCAGATGAAAAAACATGTCAAATTGTACACTTTAAATATGTGCAGTTGATTGTATGCCAATTAAACCTCAAAAACCTATTGAAAAAATTATATTCTAAGGAAATTCAGCATTATGTTAATTAAGTGGGTCTTCTATTCAGGGGCCCTGAGTTTCCACCCAGCACGACAAACTAAAATCATGGGCCAGTGTGCTTCACATCAGAGAAACCAATGTAAATCTGGTATCACTCAGACCCTCAGCTTAATCTCAGAGACCAAGGTGGTTCAGGTTTTTTTTTTAGTAACTTAATCTAGTGTTTTATGATTAGAATATTTTTGACTGGAATGTATTTGATTCAGGATTTGAGACACTCATTTTTTCCCCTCACACCAATCCTACCCAAATGATTAGCATCATTCTTCCCATGAGGAATCCGATAGAGCTGAAGGATGTAACCATCTGCAGTTATAACTTTATGCATTTCACTTCGGTAACCCCAGTAGGAAATCATCTGACTCTGAATGCAGAAAAGACAAAACATTTAGCTTCATGAGTATACTTGGCCACTTTGGATTCTTAAAATAGAATTTCTTATTGGTTGGGGTAACATGTACTTTGTAAAGAAATCTTTCAGACTTTATAATAAATCATAAAGGATTAATGAGAGCAATAGTGTCAATATCTTTGGAAGTGTTTTTTAAATATTAGTGATATGAATAACTTACAATATTCATGTTGGCTTCAGGGTTCACCGCTTTTTTTCCAAGGAAACAAAATGAATTTCCAGACATGTGGATGAAACACATTGTTACAAGTAGCCACCACATTTTCAACCTATTAGAGGAAAAAAGTTATTGCATGATGTTTGTGTTTAAGGAGAGCCTGAGAACAAGGACTCGCCGCAGAGGGATCAAGGTTGGCAGATGGCAGGAGAAGCCGGGTCCGAGGATCCAGTGCTTGGTATATGAGATCCAACAGGGTCTTGTCTTCAGAGAACTCACCACATCGTGAGGGGAGAGACAGATGTGTAAAGAATCCTGCAGTGGAGTACATCATGTGCTCAGATGAAGACCAAAGCCCAGAAAAGGGCATGTCCAGTCCAGGATCCCTCATCAAGGAAGGACTTTGATTTCTGTCTGGAACCTGTGGATTCCCGTGTGATCAAAACCACGGGAAGGACACTCTCAGGCCTGCCTGTCACAGGGAGAGGGCTGGGGAGCTGGGGCATGGGGCGGGTGGAGGGCAGGAGTCCAGCCCCACATTGTGCCCCATCATAATGGACTCAGCAGTGTAGTCCTGTCTGCTCACCTCCCCAGGATTGTCTGTCCTTCCAACCCATTTCTCAAACCAGGTTTCTAGCCTTAGTCATGAGTGTCTGCAAAATCTCTACCTGAGTTTCAAAATGTTGTACCTTCACTTTAATAATAATCTAAACAAATTGACAGGAGAATTAAAAAATTTGCATGTAGTAAATGTTACGATATAACATAAAGTCATGATATTGAGCTGCCTTGCTATTTGCTTCATAGATTTTCCATTTATTACCTTATTTGTCCTATTGTTCTCCTTGTTTCTCATCACTTTGTCAATTAGTAGGTTTTTATAATACTTCTGCTATTCTGGTAATTTATTCAGCTTTGTACATGATTCTATTTTCCCAAAGGACCTTTTATTTATCAACCTACCCTTGTAGCCTTGATGTCAGAGCTACCATTTACCATCTGTTTTGGTTTGAGTTGGTTTCCCCCTGACAACCCGAAAAATAGATATGTTCAGGTCCTCAGCTCAATACCTCTGAATGTCACTGCATTTAGAAATAGGGTTATTAAAGACATAATTTAAGTTAAGATGAGGAAATACAAGAGTAGTGTGAACACTTAATCCAGTATGAGTGGTCTCCTTTTAAGAAGACAGGCGTGTGAAGACAGAGACACACTGAGAGAATACCGTGTGTCAATAAAGGCAGAGATTGAAGCTATTCAGCTGCGAGCCAAGGGGCAAAAGAGTCTGCTGGACAACCGCCGGAAACCAGGAAGCAGCAATGAAGGATTCCTCCACATGTTCCGGAGGGAACATGGCCCTTCAGACACCTTGATTTTAGATTTATAGACTCCCCAAATGTAAGACAATAATTTTCTGTTATTTTTAAGCCACGCAGTTGTGGTACTTTGTTCTGGCAGTCCTAGGAAACTGATACACCATCTGTCAGAAAAGGGAGAGAAAATTAATACCTGGAATGATCGTCTTTCTTGAAACTGTGAACAAAACAGGGAAGTCTGTCTGTTTTGTACGTAAGAACTTCCTTTAATTCCCGCAGAATGGCAGACTAAATGTTACTCAGATGATGACAATACAGAGAAATTTTTATATTATTGCCTTAAAGTACCTGGATTCAGAGATGACCTAATAAATAACTCTTGTTCACTCGCTATACTACACATGATGCATACTACTTAATCAGTGACCATTGCTCTGTTTTGAACTTCTAGGTGTCCTGATTCCTCTCAATTCCTACTGCAAAGATCTCCATCAACTTTTCCCCTCTCCCTAATGGATACTTTTCCTAAGGGATGCCTGCACTAGCATAATCCTGCTCCCACCCTGACCTTGGAAATGCTCCACTGTATTCCATTTGCAACCTTGTAATGTTTTCAAAGTTTCAGACTTTTATTTTCCCCTACCCTCTATTTGAAGCCATCATATCCAAATGTGGCTGTAGTTTCCACAGCTGCAGTCTTCTGCTCTAAACTTGACATGTTTATTCGACAAGGAAAAGGTTAGCCTGAGGGATACATGAAGGAATGGCATGTTCTCTGCCTTCAAGAGACTTACCGTGTAGTGATAGTTCAGCAGTACCAACTCTTTATACTTGCTCTCTTACCTGTACTGTCCATGCATTTCTCATTCCCTTCTACTTCAGGTCTACTCAGGACCTATGTGCTTGCTCTTAAAATCCCATAGATAAACTGCTTTAGATATAGTCAAACAGAAGGATGACTAGGTACCAAAGCAGCTATACAGCACCCTGCTCAATCCTTGGCTCCATAAACATTTGCTGCTCAATAAATGAAAATTAATTATACTATTAGTAGTACTCCTGAAACCTAATAAGTCTCTTTGTTAGCCTCCTACTTTCTAACTAACAGCTAAAATTAAATTTAAATTGACTTACCCCACTATTCCTAAGAGCCGCCTATGGCCCGTTATCTTTTATCAAAAATTAAAATAAAAATTGTTTCTCATTCACTATATGAACCTCAGCAAGGCTTATTAGGATTATTTGTTCCCTAAGAAACAAATTTGTGTATGTTGTTTTGACCAAGGTTGTAAAAAGCTCAATTCAAAGCTCTCAGGTTTTGACGGTAGAGGAAGACTAGGAGAGAAGGCAGGAAGGAAGGTAAGAGGTAGGGGTGAGAGGGGGAGAGTGAAGGAGAGTGATATTTATATAAGATACTAGGATTGGTGACTGTGAGGGACCTAATCTGGCCAAGTCTGCCAAACTGGCCTTTTTTCATAACTATAAACACCATAAACATTCCTTGAATGTTATTTGAATTACTGAAATAAATGAATTTTTCCAAAATACCCCACATACATTGTTAATAAATACTGAATAGTTAATAAATACTGAATATGTTTTCAAACTCCTTGCCACTTCCCATAGAGATCGTGAATAGAGTACCATTCTACCCATATTGGTTTGAGAAAGTCAGGTTTGATTTCAAGTTAGAAACTGCATAGTGAGGAGGTAGAGCCCGTTGGTAATACAGCTTGTTCCTGTTATACATTCAGAGCATTGCTTGTTCTTTCTTTTTTTCAAATGTCCTGAAATCAATCACCAAAGGAGAAAAAGAGAGAAGAAACTTCCTAGAAAAGAAAATTTATATACATATAATCAAGGTTAAAAAATTCAATGGAAAATTATATTTTACCTAATGTAGAAATAAAGTTCAGAAAACATATCAATATATTAATTTTGAAGTATATTAAGTCAACTTTATAACACCAGAGAGTCATACTCACTGTCACCACACTGAATGCTTTCTTGAAGGTAAATGAAAAACTTAATTCTCTTCTTCCTTCTCTCTCTCACTAAATACCCATATATATATAGGCGTACATGTGTGTGTTTTGGGTGACCTTTCCTAAAAATGTGAAGTCACTGCATTTCCAGTGAACTCTCATATTTGCCAAATGGCAAGTCAAATATTGCATAAGCACTAAATTCACAAGAGGATATGGTTCCAATATGTCCTTAGAGATTCATTCTTTTTGATTTGTCACCTCCTGAAACTGCCTCCAACATCCTCATTCTCTGAGTTTTCTTGATTCTGGCAGAAATCAATTTTTTCCCCATACTTGGGTAGGAGCGCTTGAACCCATAAAGAATCATATTTACCTTAAAACAGTCAGTATGACCCCCTGGTATATTTTTCAAAATTTGAGAGAAAAACAACTTTTATCAAAAGGTTTTGATGGTTGTTTTTGCCTAAATTATGAAATAACTAATACAAAGTATTGCACATGTGAAAAAAATGAAGTTTTATTTATTTATTTATTGAAATATTGCTTTATTAAGAACACTTAATAGGAGGTCTACCACCTTAACCAAAATGTTATGTGTACAATACAGTACAGGGGCAGCACTGGTATACCGGGATCCTCTCTAGTGTGTTCAAACTCGTATTTTTCTTTTCTCCAGTGGTGTGCTGGAATCTCCCTTCCAGATGGCTGGACTTCTATAAAGCCTTTCTCATCCACAGGTGTCGGACCACATCGGCATTCCCCAGGTTTTCCTAGTTGCAGCTATGAAGAGTTGGGACAGTTTCAATGGCTTCTGCTGGTTCCACAGCCCATACGGAGGTGTGTCTGCCTACCAGCTGCACAGGTGGGTTAGACTTTTCTTGGGTTGCTGGTAATATGGTGCTGGATTCCACAACTCCCAAACAGATTTTCTTGTTTGTGATGGATATTGATTTTTAGTTGTTAAAAAGGGGAACGAAAAGAAGGGACATTTTATATCACCTTGATGCTGATGTCACTTTAGTATTGTTAAAATGTCAACTTTTCTTAAATTTTTCTGGTTTTTTTCTATATTCAGTAGAATCCCAGTAAAAATTTTATCAAACTTTTTGGTAGAAATTGACAAGCTAATACTAAATATAAAATACAAAGTACTAGAATATTCAAAGAAAATAAAAGAAAAAAACCAAGTCAGAGTATTTCTCTCTGATTTCAAGACTTAAGTTACTGTAAAGGTACTATAAGCAAGACAGTGTGGTAAACAAAATATTTCTATAACCATACAATGGAATTCTACTCAGTAATAAAAATGAGTAAACTACTATTACATGCAACAACATGGTTGAATCTCAAAATCATTCTATGGAGTGAAAAAAAGAAACAGGCATCCAAATCATAAAAGAAGAAGTAAAACTTTCACTATTTGCAGATGACGTGATATTAAATATAGAAAACCCTAAAGACGCCATCAAAAAAATTAGAATAAACAAATTCAGTAAAGTTTCAGAATACAAAATCAATATACAAAAGTGTTGCATTTCTATTCACTAAAAATGAACTATCAGAAATGGAAATGAAAAAAAAAATCCCTCTTACAATAGCATTGAAAAGAAGAAAATACCTAGAAATAAAGGTAACCAAGGAGGTGAAAGACCTATACACTGAAAACTATAAGACATTAATGAAAGATATTGAAGAAGACACAAATATACATCAAGATATTCTGTGCTCATGATGGAAAGAATTAATATTGTTAAATTCTCAATATTACCCAAAGCAGTCTGTAGGATCAATGCAGTCTCTATCAAAATTCCAATGGCATTTTCCCCAGAAATAAACTATCCTAAAATTTGTATGAAAACATAAAAGACCACAAAGAGCCAAAGCAATCTTGAGAAAGAAGAACAAAGCAGGAGGCATCTCACGTTCTGATTTCTAACTATATTAAAAAGATATAGTAGTCATAACAGTATGGTATTGACATAAAACCAGACACATAGATCAGTGGAAGAGAATAGAGAGCCCAGAAACAAATGCACACATATATGCTCAATTAGTTCACAACAAAAGAGCTAAGAACATACAGTGGAAAAAAGAGAGTCTCTTCAATAAATGGTGTTGGAAAAACTGGATAGCCACATGCAAAAGAATGAGACTGGACCACTATATTATACCATGCACAAAAATTAACTCAAAATGGATTAAAGACTTTAATGTAAGATCTGAAACCATAAAACACCTAGAAGAAAAATAGGGAATAAGCCCCTTGACATCAATCTTGGCAATGATGTTTTTGTATTTAACACCAAAAGGGCAAGCAAAAAAAGCTAAAATAAACAAGCAGGACTACATCAAACTTAAAAGCGTCTGCACAGCAAAGGAAACCATTAACAGAATGAAGTCAACCTACCAAACGGGAGAAAATATTTGCAAATTATATCTCATAGAGAGTTAATATCCAAAATATATAAAGAACTCACACAACTCAATAACAAGAAAACAGTTCTTGGCCAGAGGACCTGGATAGACATTTTCCCAAAGAAGACAAACAAATGACCAACAGGTACATGAAAAGGTGCTCAATATCACTAATCATCAGGTAAATGTAAATTATAACCCCAATGAGATATCAACTTATACCTTTTAGAATGGCTATTATCAAAAGACTAGAAAAACAAGTTTTGGCAAAGATGTGGAGAAAAGGGAACACTTATGCACCATTGGTGGGGATATAAATTGGTACAGCCAGTATGGAAAACAGTAAGGAGGTTTCTCAAAATATTAAAAACAGAAGTATTAATGATCCAGTAATTCTGCTTCTGGATATTCATCTAAAGAAAAGGAAAACAGGGCTTCCCTGGTAGCACAGTGGTTGAGAGTCTGCCTGCCAATGCAGGGGACACGGGTTCGTGCCCTGGTCCGGGAAGATCCCACATGCCGTGGAGCAGCTAGGCCCATGAGCCATGGCCATTGAGCCTGCGCGTCTGGAGCCTGTGCTCTGCAATGGGAGAAGCCACAACAGTGAGAGGTCCGCGTACTGCAAAAAAAAAAAAAAAAAAAAAGAAAAGAAAAGGAAAACACTAACTGGAAAAGAAATATGCACCCCCATGTTCTTTGCAACATTATTTATAATAGCCAAAACATGGAAGCAATATAAGTCCATTGATGAATGAATGGATAAAGAAAATGTGATATCTCTATCTATCTATCTATCTACCTACCTACCAATCTATCTAAAAAATACAGCCATAAAAATGAAAAGAATCTTGACATTTTGGACAATATAGATGGACCTTGAGGACATTATCCAAAGTGACGTAAGTCATAGAGAAAGGCAAAACCATATGATCTCACTTATATGTTATCTCAAGAAACAAACAAATGAAAACTGAACTCATAGTTAAAAGATTGGTGGTTGCCAGAGGTGGGGGGGTAGGGATGGGTGAAATGAGTGTATAGGATCAAAAGGTACAAACTTCCAGCTATAAAGTAAGTCATGGGTATGTAATGTACAGCATGGGGACTCTAGTTAATAATATTTTATTGTATATTTGAAAGTTGCTAAAAGAGTAGATCTAAAATGTTCTCATCAAAAGAAAAGAAATTTGTAATTATGTGTGGTAATGGATGTTAACTAGACTTATTGTGGTGATCATTTTGCAAACTATACAAAAATCGAATCATTATGTTATATCTCAAAAATTGTCTATTTAAAATTAATTTCTTAAAAAATAGCCAGTTTAAGAAAAGTTCGTTTCGACTTCACAACTTATAGTTTAGTAATACCGTGAGTTTTTTTTTTATCATTGCCGTCAAATCTGGAAAGCCCTCTGTCAAGGTTTTGTCATATGTGTGCTTCAAAATTTCAGGACAGTTCAAGTCGCCCTAAATACTTAAGTACTCTCTAAACTGACTACATTTTTCCTAGAAGCCTTTCAAGCCTTTCCTAGAAGCCTTTCAAGACTGTTATAAATAATTTACCTACACAGAAATTACTGCAAACTACAAAAATATATTACCCTATATTTAGACTATATATATTCTCAGCTAAGTGTCCATAGGCAAATTCCAAAACTTCCATTGGCCATGCCAGCACTAGCAAACCAAAGGGGAACAGTGACAAAGAGGAAATGAGAGTGGAAACATCCAATGGTCCTCATCAATTGTGGTTACTATATATTGATTTTCAAATTTTGTAAAAATATATCACCTTGTGAGTCAGTTAGAGAGCCCTGGAAGGGACTTATGCAAGTGAGGGTTTTAAAGCTTAAGTTTTGTGACTTTCACAGTCACTCCAGGTTGGCTTGGAGAGGAGCAATCAGATTTCGAGAGGAGCAGGGGAAAAGGTGGATCTGAGAGAACTGAATGATCTGAAAGAAAATATGTAAATTTAAAATACATGCAATCTATTATAATGGACAAATGTTACCATCCTGGAATAAATTTATTACTCTGTATTGGCCTCCACCACCTTCCTTTGCCCAGACACTCAGGAGTGAGTGTGTGTGTGTGTGTGTGTGTGTGTGTGTGTGTGTGTTTGTGGAGGTGGGGGGGGCGCCTCAGGTGAACGTTGCATCCGTAAATTGAAAATAAAGAAACTCTGTTTTCTTTGTGCTTCTGAATATAATACGAATAAACGTAGGACATTGTTTTTAAAAAGACAAAAAAATACCTCTGTGTTATTCAATTTATATAAAATTATAGACAGTGAAAACTAATCTATGATGACTAAAATTAGATCAGTGTTTGGCTGCGGACAATTATAAAGGGATAAATTAGTAAGGAACATGAGGAAACTTTTTGGGGCTGATGACAATGTTTGGTATCTTGATTAGGATATTAGTTTTCTGGATGTATACATGTAGTAAAACTCATAAAATTGTGACTTTTAAATATGTGTAAATTAATACATATAGCTGATTCACTTCGTTGTACAGCAGAAACTAACACAACATTGTAAAGCAGTTATACTCCAATAAAAAAAGAGAAAAAATGTATAAATTAATGTATTTCAATTATATTTCAAGGTAGACAGAATAAGAGAGAGGCCTTTTTTCAGAATGATCTTTGCACTCATTCCAAAGGTGTAATTCAAGCAGATGGGGTGGGTGTTATGAAGCTTGGACCTTGGTTTTATCTTTCTTTGGAATTCCTGGTCTTGATCTTGTTTTTCCTGAATCAGTACCTATTGATACCATCTGACTTAACTGGCCCTAGCAGAGGCATCACTCACTTGGTCTTGAAGATTATGACCTCTCCCACTCTCTGAAGTTTATCTTAGCGTAACTCCTAAACATCTATTATGGTGATCTTTCTAGACCTAGTTTACACATGACATATTTTCATATAAACTCCCAATATAAATAGACTACATTCTTCATGAAATCCATTGAACTTATTCATTCATTTTTAAAAGAATAAGCCTACGGAGAAAATATTTTACTGAGCCACAGATAGCAATATACCTATGAACTCTAAAGACATTATAGTTTGTATTGTGTGACTTGCAGATACATTATAATGGTAATTAATTTAAAGTTCTGTCAAGGAATAAATAACGTGAGAAAACTATTATTTTGGGAGAGAAGTTAACATATCATTTTTTCATTTATCCATATTCTTGTTTATAGAAGAGATGCTTAGCAGAAAGGTGAGGTATGACATATATGTCCTTACAAAATGCTAGACCTGTGTAATCTGCACTACCTGGTATAGAACTCAGTATTGTGGCCTGATAGTGCTCAGTAGATGAAGATTAAGTTGCTTCTCAGATTTAAAAGTAGTATCTGGAGATTGTAGTTAACTTATCTCTGACCTAATATATCTATGGCTGTCTGATCCTATACTCAAGTTTACTCGGTGTACACAAGGTACTTTGCAGAAATGAATATTTTAATATTTTAGCCTAGTTAGTACTTTCTGAGCAAATAAATCTTCAACTTGAATTAAAGGACAAGCCTTGGAAGTTAAAAAGTGTCAGACCTAGAATGATTTGCTCCCATTCAAAGAGTAATAAATCTTACTTCCCTGGAATCAGTTGCTTTCATTCTGTGGTAGGGACTTTCCCTTTTCTCTTCCTGAGAAAATTTGTTCACATCCAAAGATGGATGAAACTCTGGGTCATGGAGCCAGCCATTTACATTCCAGTGGAGCAGTTTTCTTTCCCTCTCCCAGGAGGTGGGGTGGCAACTAAACAACTGTCCTATTCCTATTTAAATTGCTGGATTCATAAGTCTAGGGTTCTTCTCCTATGGCACAAGAGAAATCCTTTGTGCCATGGGCCTAATCATAATACAGCTTCAGAAGGGGAACAGATTGAGGCATGAGGAACTGATGTGTTTATTGCTACAATAGTCTTGCTGATCCAGAAACTTTACGTTTACTTGTAGGATAAAATAAATGCATAAAGATATTAAAAACTTATCAGGATAGTTCCAATTAATATCTAGTCAGAAAACAAGTACACTAACAATCACTTCCATAGTTCAGTTCAATAGACGTACAATTTTCAGATTTCCAGAAATTGCCAACTAGGGAAAACATTGTAGTATGTGGGAACGACCTCACTGTATCTCAGTGAGATCACGTGCAATTTTTCTAAAGACGCTATTGCCATACAAAATAAACAGATGGATTACCAGTAATATGAAGAGTCTTTGTACTGTGTAGATTTGGACAACAGTGTCTTTAGGAGCTAAAGGTTAGGTTGCTCACAAATGCATGGAAATATCCGGGAGACTTTTACAACTGTTCAAACAACTACTGAATAGCTAATAAGAGTTCCTGCCAGTGCTGCCATCCATGGGGATGCATAATGCGTGAAGTGAATTCCGGAGCTGTTGAAAGAGGGAACCAGAGGTAGGGAAGAGTAAAATAGAAGGTGACATAGAAAATACAAAAGGTTGAAAGCTGACATAGAAAATACAAAAGGTTGAAAGGTGACATAGAAAATACAAAAGGTTGAAAGAAAATTTTCCAAGCACCTGTGGGGCAGGGTCTAGAAAAGTAAAATGAAATGTTCTCAACTGCTTTAGTTAAATAAAAAGTAGTTAATGACAATGCGATACAAGATAATATTGTCAGCTTATATAACATTTTGGCATATCTGATATGTTTTGACATGAATTCTTTGTTGGCAGAGGTGAAGTTACACAATCCCTTTGGGAAAAATGATACCTAACTGAATGTAAGAATAAAGATATAGTATGTATGCAATTCGAGTGTGTACACTTCATGGGACACAGTTACAAGTTAGACAAGACCTAATATTTGTGGCCCATCTTGGCTAAGTTTTTATCTTCCATGGACAGATGGTGTTGGGTAGTGGAAGGCAGAGTGGAAAAGGAGGCAAGTGTCTCAGAAAGCAAGGAGACTTAAGGTGGACCCCTGATGGCAATCTTCTCCAGGCCCAATTTCTTCAAACTGAGGAAAGGAAACATGTATAAACCAATGAGGAGATTCTGGATTTTTATACATGGCCTTGAAATCCTAGCTAGCCATGGGACCCCCGAATCGTTCTCATGGCTACATAAGGTAGAATGGCCAACCAGCACCAAGTGATTTAAACCATTAGCTTGGATCTTGATGTGTTTGGTTTTTAAAGCTAGACCCTTGATGTTTGGCCTGATAGCTACACATGCTTGTCCGATCCATTACATTAACTTCACAAAAAGACACCACCACATTTGGGCTTGATTTAGCATTTTATGGTTGAATTTTACTAGTTTTATGGCACAATTTCTATAGGAATAAGCTTTTCATTGTCCTAACATTTCATAATAAAGATATGATTGTGAGTTGGTGTATTTAAGTGAATTATACTGATATGATATTTTAACTTGATATATTTAAGATACACACTTTAAAATATTAGGGAATGATTTGAAATGAGTAAAGTTATATACATGTGAAAGTTTTTGCCTACAGCAGTGCTGGGGAAATTAATTTTATGATGTGTAAAAGTCACTTTAATTCATTTCTTATTTCATTATACAAAAGTTTTTAAGTTTTTTTTTTTTTTTTTTGGCTGCATCACAGACCTTAGTTCCCCAACCAGGGATCAAACCTGTGTCCCTTGCAGTGGAAGAGTGGAGACCTAACCACTGGAGCACCAGGGAATTCCACAAAGTTTTAAAGCTTTATTTACTCAGAGAAGAGAAGGAAGGGAGGAGAGCAAGGATAAGGAAATGAAGAAATTTTGAAATTTTCTTTGAAAAGAAAGTGGAAGAAGAAGTTTCCAATTAATATTTTTCCTTCCAGATCTTTTGAGATATAATTCACATACAGCACTGTGTAAGTTTAAGGTGCACAGCATAATGATTTGACTTACATGCATCATGAAGTGGTTACCACAATAAATTTAGTGAACACCTATCAACTCCTACAGATTCAAAACAAAAGAAATAGAAAAACAAATGTGTCTTGTGATGAGAACTCTTAGAATTTAACTTCTTAATACTTTCCTGTATAACACAGAGCAGTGTTAGTTATATTGATAATGTTTGGCATTACATTCCTAGTATTTATTTAGCTTATAACTGGATGCTTTTCCCCTTTGACTATTTTACATTGTTGGCGCTTACTCAAGCAGTGCCCCAGAAGCAGCCCAGACTTCTGATGGCAGCAGGGTGCCAGATTTTCCATGACTGCCTTGCTGTAAAGCCCCAGCCCAAGCAACATGGGCACGCTCACTCCACTCCACAGCGCAGCACTAGATCTGGGGCAGCTCTGACTAGGGAAACGATGTGCTCGTGGGCTGCAACTGAGCAGAACCACAGACACCTACACAGGCAGATCATCAGACCTCTGTAAGCACACACACTCCACTTGCTTCAGCACTCTTCTCCTTTGGGGCAAAGGTCCCAGTACAGGGAGAAGAAAAAACACACACTTAACGGGGACAAAACCAGCTCAAGCCCAACCCTCAGCAACTTGAGAGTAGACCCTGTCCTCGATAGGGCAGTGACAGCCACTGAGCAGAGAGGAAGTCCTGCTTCATTCTCTACACAGCCTTTAGCTTCTCTGTCACCAGCCACACACGGTACCAGGGTGATAACTGCCAGCACTTCCTGAGGAAAGATATGACTGGTGTCCACATCAAATCTAGCTCTCCCACCAAAGGCATTGGGCACCCGCAGTCTGCATATAGGTACTCCCACATAAGAACACTCCCTCAAGACCACAATAGGTAACTGTTTCCACAAAATTCATAGAGACAGAGAAAGTAAGGTAAATGAAAAGGCAGAAGAAATATTCACAATTGAAAGGGCAAAGAAAACCCCTGAAAAAATAATGAAACACCAATAAACAATTTACAAGATAAAGAATTATCTTGTGGTAACAAAAATGCTAACTGAATTAGGGAAGAGAATTGATCTAAACACAGATCATTTTAACAAGGAACTAGACAGTATTAAAAAGACCCAGTCAAAAATAGATGATTCAATATCTGAAATAAAAAACACTCTAGAAGCAATGAATAGCAGACTAAATGAAACAGAACACATAAGTGATCTGGAAGATAGAATAATGGAAATCACCCAATCAGAATGGCAGACAGAAAGACAAATGAAAAAAAAAATGAAAGCAACATATGATATCTCTGGGATAACATTAAATATGCCAACTTTCACACTTACAGGGGTTCCAGAAGAAGAGAAAGAAAAGAGTATCGAAAGTATATTTGAAAACATTATGGTTGAAAACTTTCCAATCTTAAAGAAAGAAACAGATATCTAGGTCCAGGAAGCACAGAGTCTTAACAGACACACACCAAGACATATCATAGTTAAAATGGCAAAAGTTAAAGAGAGAATTCTAAAGGCACCAAGAGAAAAGCAAAGAGTCATATACAAGGGAACCCCTGTAAGGTTATCAGCTGATTTCTCTGTAGCCTCAACAAATTTAAGGGGATTGAAATTATATCCAGCATTTTTTCCTACCACAATGGTATAAAACTAGAAATCCATTACAAAAAGAAAAATGGGAAAAGAAGAAACACATGGAGACTAAATATGCTACCAAAAAACCCCACAATGGGACAATAAAGAAATCAAAGAGGGAATAAGAAAATACCCCAAGACAAATGAAAATGGAAACTCAACACTTCACAATTTATGGGCTGCAACAAGAAGTTCTAAGAGGGAATTTAATAGTGATGCAGGCCCTTCTTCATAAAACCAACAAAAATATCTCAAATAAATAACATAACCTTACATTTAAAGGAACCAGAAAAAGAACAATTAAATTTTATGTAGACAGTTTCCATCTGTAGTATATCTATAATAAATATTGCTCTATTCCTATTTTCTATTTTATAAATCAATAAAAATGTTTACACAAACAAGTTTTAACTTCAAACATTCTTGCTTCAGTTGTTGGCAAATTCTATACGAAGCTGCATTGGAAGGGAACTTCTAGATCTAGACAGAATTCTAGTTTGAGAAGAACACTAAAAACAAGTCCCCTTAATTCTCAGAAGCCCTATATTATGGTTAGTGCCTTCAGAATATCTTCACAATTCTACCAATTACTATATATTGAATATATAATGTAGGATAGATACTTTCACAATCAGTATTTAGTTGCATCACACAATGCAGCTTCTTTGAGGGTATTTGCATATTTCCTGTGAGGATCTATAAAAATTAAGACTATCATTTTGGAAAGGCTTTCAACACCTGAGTCAGTGGCAATGACAAACAACTTGAATTTTTCTGGCAGTATTTTCCAGTCCTTTCCAACTGATATTATAAACCATCTATTCTTTTTCTGCTTCTTTTGTGGGATTTTTTTTGTGGAGTGTTCTAAACCTTGATAACTCTACTGTTTACAGTTCTCATGTTTTGCTCTCTTCCTTTTCCAGAGCTCTTCAATAGAACTTTCTGCAACAAGGAAATGTTATCTATCTGTGCTTTCCAATATGGTACCCAGTAGCCACATATGGCTATTGAGTACTTGAAATGCAGCTAGTGAGACTGAGAAACTGAACATTTAATTTAATTTAATTAATTTCGATTTAAATTTAAATAGCTACATGTGGCTGTTAGACATCTACCTTACTGGACAGCTCTCTGCGACAGATAAATGAAAGAGACAAAAGTATTTTGGTAAGTCAGATTAATCTTGGGCTTTGAACACATGAGGAATGACTCAATCCTACAGCATCATATGTTAATGACTCAGATTCTTTTAGATCAATTTATGACTGAAAATGAATGCAACCCTGGCAGTCAATAAAACATATCTTTTTGGCTTTTGACACTTTATATTAATTACCAACTGGCAAACTTCTCTCTGGAACTACTGGTCCTAAGGCAAGCATTATCCATAATAAAAAATGATTCTTAAAATTTTTTCCTCTTTTCCATAAGAGAGAATACTAATATATTCAGTTTCTTCAAAACAGGTCCTGGTTCATATAGAAGGTGGGACAGGAGAAGTCCTGGTCCAGTCCAGTCCAGCCAAGAGGACTAACTGAAAAAGTTCTCATTTGGCTTCTTGGCCAGAAAGTATGACAAGCATCTTTACAGTCCTTTCTCCAGACACCGTATCACTCCTCCTATCCCCAACCAAAAAAGCGTATCATACAACTCAGTTCATTCCTGCCCAAATATTTCAAGATTGTTTCATTGCTAGTAAGACGTATGTTTATGTTTCAAAGAGCTCTCTTCTTGTCAAAAATATCAAAATCACCATGGCATGGAAAGCATCCATGAGATGAATAAAATATTTTATTAGTACTCGCACTTTTTTGTCAACATCTTTATGGAGTATAATTGCTTTACAATAGTGTGTTCGTTTCTGCTTCACAACAAAGTGAATCAGCTATGCATATACATATATCCCCATATCTCCTCCCTCTTGTGTGTCCCTCCCACCCTCCGTATCCCACCCCTCCAGGCAGTCACAAAGCACTGAGCTGATCTCCCTGTGCTATGTGGCTGCTTCCCACTAGCTATCTGTTTTACATTTTGTAGTGTATATAAGTCCATGGCACTCTCTCACTTCATCCCAGCTTACCCTTCCCCCTCCCTGTGTCCTCAAGTCCATTCTCTACATCCATGTCTTTATTCCTGTCCTGCCCCTAGGTTCTTCAGAACCTTTTTTTGTTTGTTTGTTTTAGATTCCATACATATGTGTTAGCATACGGTATTTGTTTTTCTCTTTCTGACCTACTTCACTCTGTATGACAGACTCTAGGTGCTGGGGTTTTTTTTGGTTTTTGTTTTTCTCCAGTGGTGTGCTGGACTCTCCCTTCCAGATGGCTGGACTTTTACAAAGTCTTTCTCATCTGTGGGTATCTTCCCAAGACAGCATTCCCAGGTTTTCCCAACCTGGGCTTAGAGAGACTGTGGAAGGTTTGCTGGCTTCTGCTAGTTCTGCAGTCCATATGGAGGTATGTCTGTCTATTACCAGATGAACAGTGGGTGGGACTTCTCCTGGGTCCCTGGGTCCCTTGTGCTGGATTTCACAACTCCCAAAGGAGTATTTTGTTTGTGGGTGGGTGCCATTTGTTAGCTGTTAAAAAGGAGGACAAAAAGGAGGCATATCTTTCACCACCTTGATCCTGACATTACCTCAGTATTTTACGAAGTCAATTTTCCTCAAATTTTTCCATATGTTGAATATTGTCACAGTAAACATTTCAGCAGACTTTTTGGTAGAAGCTGACAAGCTAATACTAAAATTTATATGAAGGACGAAGAACCTAGACTATTCAAAAATTTTAAGAAAGAAGAATAAGTTGGAGGACTTTTCCCTGACTTCAAGATTTAATCAAGTTACTATAAAGTTACTGTAATCAAGAAAGTGTGGTAGGGCTTCCCTGGTGGCGCAGTGGTTGAGAGTCTGCCTGCCAATGCAGGGGACACGGGTTCGTGCCCCGGTCCGGGAAGATCCCACATGCCGTGGAGCGGCTGGGCCCGTGAGCCATGGCCGCTGAGCCTGCGCGTCCGGAGGCTGTGCTCTGCAACGGGAGAGGTCACAACAGTGAGAGGCCCGCGTACCGCAAAAACAAACAAACAAACAAACAAACAAAAAACCAGAAATGAAACTCTGCCATTTGAAGCAATCTGGATGAACCTAGAGCAGGGGCCCCCAACCCCCAGGCTGTAGACTGGTACTGGTCCAGGGCCTGTTAGGAACTGGGCCACACAGCAGGAGGTGAGTGGCGAGTGAGTGAAGCTACATCTGCCACTCCCTATTGCTCCCCATTGCTTACATTACCACCTGAACCATTCCCTCCCTCACCCACCGCCCCATCTGTGGGAAAACTGTCTTCCATGAAACCTAGAGCATATTAGGCTTAGTGAAATAAGTCAGACACAGAAAGACAAATACTCTCTGTTATCAGTTACATGTGGAATCTAAAAAATAAAACAAACTAATGAGTATAATAAAACAGAAACAGTATCACAAATATAGGGAAAAACTAGTGGTTACCAGTGGGGAGAGGAAAGGGGGAGTGGCAAGATAAGGGTAGTGGATTAAGGGATACAAATTACTGTGTACAAAATATAAAAGCAACAAGAATATACAGCACAGGGAAATATAGCCATTATTTTGAAATAACTTTAAATGGGATATAATCTATAAAAATATTGAATCACTATGTTGTACATCTGAAACTAATATTGTTAATCAATTATACTTCAATAAAAAATTATCTAAAGATTTTCTATAATAAGGTGTGAAACTTTCATCTTTCATATGCTCCAAAAATTTTACTATTTGTATTTTGTCTTGTATATTTTGAACATAATTTGTAAATGATTATGTATTCGATGTTTTTCTCTTCAGTTCCATTTTTATGTTCAGTTTTATTTTTATGCTTAGGAATGTTTTGTTAGGTTACATATGTTCATCTGTATCTTCTAGTTCTATTATCTTTTATTAGATATATGTAATATTAATCTATCACCAACTTGATGCCTGGTAATTGCTTCATGATGTGTACATAAAGTAAAACTTCTAATTTTTAATGTTTCCGTTGTAATTGGCTACCACTGCCAACTTTCTTATAATTCTGATAGCTATTCAAGTTTCTCTGGTTTCCAGGTAATAGTTTATCTGCAATTCAGGGTAACTTAGTTTTTTTATTTTTTAATAGTTCAGTCTTATCCTTGCTTTTTGTCGTTTCCTTGAGAACCTCCAGGGCAACGTTAGAAAAAACAAAGACTAGTGGTAATGGCATGAATCCTTGTCTTGCTCATCTTCATGTCCCTTTATAGCATTTGGAATGTGTTTTGACATAAAACTTAATATCTACTGAAGAGATGAGTGATGTAAAATTTTCTGGTGAACCAAGTATCTTTAATTTTCAACAATTTGGAATGTAGAATTTTTTGGCCCCCTTTCACAGATGGCGAAATTGAGGTTCAAAAATGTTGTATCCCTTACACAAAGCCCGAGGGCTAGTTTAAGAAAATCTCTCCAAAACTCTTTTCCTATTATGTGAATAGTGGCCATTAAGGTCTATTGAAAAAAGCTGGCTCTGGCGTCGCTGGTAAGTTCCGTTCGGACTTAGAATACTAAGCTAGCAAAGGTTCCAGCAAGGCATAGCTACCCTAGTAAGTTACCTTGGGCTGGGTCTCCGCAGTAGTCAACACCAGCCCTGTGGCAAGGCGGGGTCTCACACTCTAACCTACATGATTTACAGGTTTACAGGGGGCGAGGGGCAGGCTGGAATTCACAGCTTATCGGATGGGGCCAGCCTGTCTTGGAAGCCAGGCGCTGGCCCTCAAACCAAGGGGAAAGCCAAGGTTTGCTGGTCTTCAGCGCTTATCGTCCCCTCAGCCCCGGTCGCCTCCTCTCCGCCCCCTGCAGGCCAGCCGAGGAACTGCTCAAGGACCGGGTGGGGCCCGGAGCGCGGAGCCGACATCTCTAACCCGCTGAGCTTTGGCTGTTCCACCTACTGCAGGCTGGCCACCCCGCCGCGGAGACAGCGGGCCATGGCGCGGGTGCTGATCGTGGGCGCCGGGCTGACGGGAAGCCTGTGCGCCGCGCTGCTGAGGAAGGCGGCGACCCGTCCTTTGCACCTCGCTGTGTGGGACAAGGCCGAGGACTCAGGTGGGTCGTCTCCCGGCCGAAACGGGGGGGAAAAGAAGCCGGCGGGGACCACGGCTTCTGAGGTGGCGTGGGCCCTCCCGGGGTAAGTCTGTGAAAAAAATCCAGCAGCTCGGCGGGCGTCTGGTCACGTGATCGGAGACTTCCGGCGCCCGTAAGGCCTGAGAGGGCGCGCGGGTGGAAGCCGCGACCCCGGCTGGGCTGGGGGGTGGGGCGGGAGTGCCGAGAGCGCTTCAGAGGGCGGCCTGAGCGGCCTGGGAGGGATCCTGACTGGAGTTTGCAAATCCTGGGCCTGCCGCTGTCGCTAAGAAATGGATTTTTTTCTTGGCCGCTCTGTGCCTTGGAGGCTTATCTCTAGATTGTGAGAATCCTCAAGTGCTCATTGACCAAGACTTTACGAAGATTTAGTTGACAGCATCCTGTCCATCTCCTGAAATCTGACTGCAAGAGGGAAAGCATTCGTTGATTCGTTCATTCTGACGTTTCATTCATTATTTTGTTTTCTTTTGTCCGTTCGTTCATTCCTTTTACTCAGATTGGTAAATAGATGCCTCAGTCACAGTGCTGAAGGGTGGCGCATTATTCATGTGTTCTTTTAAAAAAATATCTCACACTCAGTGACCAAATTGTCTCTTAATTACTTCCTGACAATGTTAGATGACAAAAATCTTCAGTATAAAAAAAGTTTTCTAGATGTCTGTAATCTGGAGAAAACAATATTTAAAAATATATTAATTATTATGAAAGTAAAAAATTTTTTTAAAAAATTTAAAATGTTTCCTGAAACAGTTCTAAGTAATCTGTTTGTGGTAACCTGGGGTGAATAGCGTCAACTGCAAAAGGTTCGTTCTAATGCACTAAGACATTTTCCTGGGGACTAATTCAAGGGGGAAGAATGACCACAGCCAGCAGTCCTCATAATCCACAGAGCACAGTGGACTTGGGTGCCCAGTACATCACCTGCTCTCCTCACTATGCCAAAAAACACCAGAGGTGAGTCAGGTGAAAGGGGTGGAATCAGTCTTACTGGTTGTAGGATGTAAAAAGATACAAATCATCCGTTTTTAGCAGGGTTAAACTTTGACCCTTGTAATATAGTGAAATTATATTATCATCATTGATCATATTAGCAGTAAAAGGTTAACCTGAGTAAAGCGGGGAGATTGTAATACATACCTCATCCAATTGTTGTGACCATCAGATGAGATGTTGCGTGGAACATAGTAAGGGCTCAATAAATAAGAGTTCATATGTTGGTGCTGAGGAAGAGGACAGATAGCTGTGATGGAAGTCAATCTTAACCAGATTTAAACCTGGTGTATTGAATATCTTGCTTTTTATTTTCACTGTCTTTAATTTTGAAATATATGAGAAAACAGACCTTTGACTAAGATTAGCAAAAGACTATGGATTCTCAAAACATTTCCATTCTTCACCTGAATTATAGTTTTTATTAACATAAAACATATGTTGAGTTGTTCATAGAAGATTTCTAGTTATTATTTAGGATTGTAATCTCTAAGAATTCTTGGAAGAGAATATAGTATTTAGAGCTAAGTATAGCTTATAGTTATGTTATACATATTGATTTATTTCAGTTTTTATGATGAACTGTTAGCTCCTGGTGTTTTGAAGCCTCTGACCTCTCCTATTGAAGGAATGGTGATAAAAGAAGGAGATTGTAACTTTGTGGCACCTGACGGAGTTTCTTCAATTATTAACCATTACTTGAAAGAATCAGGTGAGAAGAGAATTTTTTCTGCCTTCTTTTAAAGTTAGCATTTTAAAATAAAAGTTATACACATAAGTAAATATTAATGCTATAAAGAAAGTTATAAAATAAAGTAAATGTTCTCCTACTCACCACTCAATAGCTAGTTGTCTTCGCCTAAAGTAATCATTGTTTCCAATATATGCTTCCAGAAAAATGTTTATGCATCTATCTATTGTTCTACGTGGCTGTCTCTATTTACCTATTCATATATTTGTATATATTCTTTTTTAAAACAGAAACGAGATTATTTTACATAAGCCATTCTATACTTTTCTCATCTATGTTTATAATAAATCAATCTCTATCTCTATCTATGTCTATATATATCCTATTGGTTCTATTTCTCTGGAGATTCCTGACTGATGCATAATCATAGAGTGAATCATATCTTGGGTCTATTTTCATATCAGCAAATTCAGTGTGCTTCATTCTTTTCAATGCCTGTTCAGTATTACATGGTACGTGTGTATTGTTATTTAGTTGACTCTTAACTTTCTGGTAAGCATGTGGATTGTTTGGGGGGGATGAGGGGTTGTTTTGGTTTATGCTAATACAAATATTACTGCAATGTTTAACCCTGACATACTTTTGAAAGCATATCTGTAGGATCAGTTCCTAGCAGTACAGTAGGTGTGTCAATGGTATGTGCATTTTTTATTTAACTAGGTTGTGCCATCTCTTCCTCTTAAAGAATATCTCATCAATAGTGAAGGAGAACGTCTCTTTCCACACATCCTGATATTATGGAAATTTAAAAATTTTGCCCATGTGATGGGTTAAAATGGTATCTCCTTGTGTTTTGATTTGCATTTACTTAATTATGAGTGAGTTTATGCATCTTTGTTTTGCTAACCACATCTGTGCTTTTTTTTCTTGTGAATGTCTTATTCATAACCTTTGCCCATTTTCTATGAGGATTTTCATTTGTTCTTTATGTTTATTTTATAATGTTTATTTTATAAGTGTTTTAAAATGGACTTTTTTGAAAAAGATGATAAATAATCTTGGATGATAAATGATTTATTTTTTAAAACAGAAATAAGCTTCTTGATGAATCATAAATAATTGCCCAGCTGAAGAGCACTGAGGAAAGGTATAAGGCTGAGTATTTGTTTTGTTTCATAAGCTATTTCTAGAATAATTACTGTTTTTTTTGGTCTCCTTCATCAAATATTACTAATTGGGAACCCTGAGAATCCTTGATACTGGGCATGGGAGGGGCCAGTGAGATTGAATATACAACATGAGGACATAGTAAATACCATTCTGGGTGAAGCCATTTCTCCATCTAGGATTTAGTCTATGAAGGTGTATTCATCAGGATTTTCCAGAAAAACAGAATCAAAAGGATATATATATATATATATATATATACGATATATATATGATAAAGATTTATTGTATAGAATTAGCTTATGTGATTTTGGAAGCTGGCAAGTCTGAAGATCTGCTGGAGACCCAGGAGAGTTGATGGTTTAGTTTCAGTCCAAAAGCCTGAGACCCCAGAGAGCTAAAGGTACCGTTCCAGTCCAAAGGCTGGTGAGCCTGAGACCCAGGAAGAGCTGATGTTTCAGTTCAAGTCTGAAGGCAGGAGAATAAAACAATGTCCCAGTTCGAAGGCTGTCGTCTTCGAACTGAACAGAACAGAACATAGGTCTGTTCTCATTTATTGTCTCATGTGTTCACATTAAGCTTATTACAGAGAAAACTGCGTTTATTGACATCAGTTTTACCTACTGCCTGTCTTACTCCTGGGAGGTCAGCCTTTCTGTTTTATTCAGGCCTTTGATTGATTGGATGATACCCACCTATGTTAGGGAGGGCAACCTGATTTATTCAGTCTACCAATTTAAATATTAATCTCTTCTAAAAACACCCTCACAGACATACCCAGAATAATGTTTGCCAAATATATGGGAACCCCCATGACTCAGTCAAGTTGACACATAAAATTAACCATCACAGATGGTGACACCATTTGGACATTTTGTAGAATGTCACCATCAGCTTCATATATTGCCACCATACAACTTTAAAAAAAAATCTCATTTCCATCATGATTTTTACTTAACCCAAATTAGATGTGCATACTTAATAAAATTTCCAAGTACTTACTAATTGTATTATATATCTAGCCATCCATGCATGCATACATCCATTCATTCAATAAACATTTACTGAGTGCTTACTATATACTGTTTTAGGCACTAATGATACATGAACCAAAGTCCCTGCCTCATATAGCTGAGGGATACTCCTTGAATACATTGTACCTACACCCTTTTGTGTTACGTGTTTGGGGGAATATATGCTTTATTTTCCAATTTTGCTTTGGAAACTCTTGGCAGAAGAGGTCATATTTAATTATTTGTAGCTCAAACAGAATCTAATAGTACCTTGTACATAGTAGGTAGGTATAGTGATATAGATTTAGATTTCTAAGATATATAAATATACATATATTCATTCTAATTTAGCCAATTCTTAGTAAAAACCTATTTATTCTTTCAATTTGTACAGTCTGTTCAGAGTGTGAGTACTTTAGATTTTCTTATCACTATGTAAAATATTTATTTCAAAAGTAACTTTTAAAAAAGAATTACATACTACTGGTAGAAAATTTGGAAAATACAGAAAAATAGCAGGGGAAAGTGTCACTATGATATATAAATCAACAATAAGTCCATTTTGTGACATACTTTCTGCTTTTTTTTAAAATGAGTTTTTATATAATTGAGTTCAAGGTCTACATATTTTGAGTGTATATAAACTTTTTCTTAGTTTATTTAAATATTATCTTTGTACTGCTTCAAGAGGTCTTTCCACCCTCTACCCAGATCCATTATTATAGGCTTTGTAGACCCTATCTATACCATTTAAAATTTTATAATTATATCCATTTAAGCATTCTTTAAACTTCTTTAAAGCTTTCTGTGCTATAAATGGTTTCTATCTTATTTTAGTTGTTTCCACAATATAAGTCGAGAGTCCCTGTAATCAGAATGACCTGGATTTATATTCACATTCTACCACCATTTCCTAGCTATGTAATATTAGGAAAGTTTTAAAGTCTATACCTTGGTTCTTTCATTGGAAAAATGAGAGCAATAACAGTACCTAGTACTAAGTTTTGTGAGGAATAAAGGATATAATGCACTCATTGTCAATTTAAGCAAATAATAGGCCATGTACATAGAAATCTCTTGATAAGTGTTAGTTTAAAAAATAGGCTACTTGAATGAAGCTGACCTTTGCATGTGCTCAGCGCATAAGAACCCAAATTGCCAAGTCATTCCAAAAAATACTCTACATTTTGGGATCAGTTGAGTTCATAACCCCACAGTCTGATGGTCCAACCAGTTTTATTTAGTTTGGGACTAGACTTCCAGGGAAATTATCTGTATTGGGTATGTCTAATCAGGTATGCTTTAGAATAGGTTCAACTCTCTAAAGCCAATATTTAAGTAGACCAGTTTCCCAGAATAAGTAGTAAAGGGCAGGAGGAAATAGGCACATGCCTCTTCACCTTATGGTCTGTTCTCATTTATTGTCTCATGTGTTCACATTAAGCTTATTACAGAGAAAACTGTGTTTATTGACATCAGTTTTACCTACTGCCTGTCTTCCCAATTAATACAATCTTCTTGAGTAAGTAAAATGTGCTTTTCCTGTTGTTTTACTTTTTTGGTTGTCATTGTTCGGGGTGGGAGAGATTCAAAAGAACAAAAGCTACTCTATCATTTGTTAAGTGCTATTTATCTGATACTATGTTAGGCTCTTAACGTACATCATTTCTAATTCTCATATAGCCATTCAAGGTGGTTATCATTCTCCCCATGTGCTAATGAGAAAAATGAGACTCCAGGAGGTTAAGTACTTTGCTTATGGTGGCTTAACTAGTAAGTAAGAGACCAGCACTCTCTTTAAGCTGACCCTGTTGTCATTTCCTTTTAATGATCTCATGGAGGACAATGAAAGGGTCTCATACCTATGATTTAACATCTTTTCCTTTCCAGGTTTTCCCCTACAGTATGAGAGACTGCTCCCATCCTACCCTGGTTCTACATGTCAGTGGACACCTGGCTCAAGAGAACAAACTCATAGTGCCCTTCCCCTAGTCCCCCTCTTTCATTGGTTAGTCCCTGTCCCAGGGGGAAGGGGCTACTAAGGAGTAATGCCATTTTACTTCTTTATGCAAACAGGAAGATCAATCACCTGCTGGTTCCTGCCTATGACCTTTAGACAGTGATGAACCAAGTCCTTTTGCTTTTGAATAAGGCCCATGTTATTAAATCATTCATAGGAGGATGAATTTAGTTTCCAGGACAGGGTGAGCATCTTTTATTTAGTTTGGCCTACCATAGGAAGAACTGTTGCTGCATTTATTTGTTTTTATTTTACCGTCTACTTCAAAAGGGACATTGACTAACAATCAGAAGTCAACATGGGCAATGTAACTTGTCAAAGTTGACAGGATCGATTTATTAGAAAAGATGGTTTAATTTGAAGATACTATCAGCTAGTGTGATTTCTTTCTAATAATATATAATTTTTATCATTTTCTCCCTTTTTACTTTTGTGTTTACTTTCTTTCTAAAATTGATGTAAGACAATTAAGGCTGGGCAGTTCTGTCTCAAAATTTCTCCTAGGCAGGTGATCATGGCACTCATCCGTAACAGTCTCTGTCAGAGAGAAGGTAGAAGGTAGCCCAGGAGCCTTGGTTAAGCACTCTGCAGTTTAAGCAGTGCATTTAGACATTGCTTACATCTCTTCAGGTCCATCTCAGCAGTTCTGAACTGAAACCTTTTGTAGGAAATTATTGGAGGAAAATGAATTTAGATTCTCTCTCTAAAATGGAAGAAGGCAGGGGATACACATTGAATAAATAAATAACAGAAACATATTTGCCTTTGTAAAATGGCTAAAACTTCTTTGTGTTCTGATATCTTTGTAGTTATCTGGAGACTTTTTTATTTTTATGAAATATGTGCTGGGGAAATAGCGGTAAATAAAACACATGGACCTTGCCTTTGTTAATATAGTGTAGTGGGGGGAAAAGACAAAAACTAATTTCACACACATAAAAAGGGTACATAATAAATGCTAAGAAGAAAGAGTGAGAGCCTTGTGAGAGAGCTATAATAATAGGACCTAAACTAATGTGAGTTTGAGAGGAGTGAGGTATGGGAAATGTGTCAGGGAAAGCATCTCTGAGGAGCTAATGTTTCCATGGGCACCTGAAAGGTGAGCAAGAGTGAACTAGGCCAACAGCTGAGTGGTGAGAATTGCATGCAGTGGGCATATCAAGTTGCAACTGTTCTAAAGTAGGAGGAAGATGGTGCATTTATGGAATGAAAAGGTCATCATGACTGGAGCGTCGTGAATGAGGGAGAAAACAGTAAGAGGTGAAGTTTAAGAGTGAAGCAGGAGCCCGATCATAAGGGGCTTTGTAAGCAATGTTAAGATTTTATACTTTATCCTAAATGCAGTGGGAAACCACTGAAGGATTTTATGCAAGAGAGGGACATGGTCAAATTTACTCAGCTCAGATTGAGAGATATTATCTAGTTCTCTAAGTGTTTAAAAATGATTTTCCAGAGCCTATAGATTTGGTCTTGTGGTCCTTTCAAAAGTTATTAGTTACTTTCACAAGGAAATGGCACTTCCCCTGAAACTGACTCCTAGCAATTGGACAGGAAAACTTCCTGGTTAGTCAGAGCAGCTATACCATTGCCCCTAACTCTTGGAAAATGCTATTTTTTGAGTGACTTTGCCAGTGGTGGTGTTAGATTTGGGTCTATCTATCTACCCCAGTGGTCTCACACTTTAAAGTACATGGTAACAAACCTGGGGGCTTGTTAAATGCAGGCTACTGGGCCTGATCCCCAGATTCTGATTCGGTAGGTCTGGGTTGGGACCTGAGAATTTGCATTTCTGACAAGTTCCAAGGTGCTGCTGGTGCTGACTGATATACATCTTGCAGAACACTTTGGGACCCCTGGGATATATGTCCAAGACGTTTGACTGGATATGGAGAATTTCTAGTTAGTGGACTTCAATTCTGTTAAACACACACACCTACTCACCACCAAAAACAAACCCAATGTAATGCTGTTTTCAAAGGGAATATTATGTGAAAACACAACTGAATGAAACATATAAAGTCAGTTGACTTAGTTGAGGTCCCAGTCAGGGCCAGGACTAAAGTGAGGTAAGTGAGGGGTGAGACATCCTAAATCAATAGAACAGAGGGAAGTGGAGCCATTCTGGTTGGAGTAAAGGGGATGGTGGGTGTGAGTTGAAAGCTCCAGTTATTTGTGCCTTCCCAGAGGAGGGGCCTTAGAGAAACCCTCAGGCAAGTTGAAGCACTATTTAGAAGCCCTTGCTCTAATCTTTGAGCAGAATGATGCTAATTGCCTCAAAGAGATTGACCCCTGGGCCTCGTTCCTTCTACCATATTTGCATTTGATTTAAAAAAGTTGTAATTACTATGTTGTAGAGTTATTCAAGGGAATGTGAAAGATGTAAAGGTATATGAGATCTGGAGACTTGACATGGAGGAGCCCGAGAGAGTATTTTGGGATAGATAAGACACACCTAAAGCATAGAGATACTTTGGATCAATGTCAGAAGGAGTGGTAAAGGCAGTGATTGTCGAGATGAGAAGGATCACATTGAGCTGGAGTAGCCGCGGACAGGAAGCTTCATGGCAGAGGTTGGATTTAAGCTGGATGTTTAGTGGCTAGGAGCACGAGGTGTCCCATGCAGTGATGGACAGGATCTTTCATTGTGCTTTTTCCCCCTTATTCCATTTTTATTTACTTCTTTTCTATTCACGAGGCCAAATAAAGTAGATTTGCTTTAACATCAAATTTTTCTCACAACTGGAATGTGAGGTAAGTACTAGTATACCAAGGAGACTTAATGATCCAATTATATTTTCCTATCTTTCAGTTTATGGTTCATAATTCATTCTCTTAAACAAATATTGATTAAATACCTAGTACCTGCCAAGTACAATACTTTATATGCTATATGCTATATATAGAAAAGGCAGGCATAATTTGTGGCTTATGGAGCTTACAAATTAAAAGGGAAGAAAATATTAATCATATAACTACTCAAATAATTATTAAAATATCTTTGTGATAAATGCAAAGAAGGGAAATGCTATGAGAGGATATTCCAGATTGTATTTCTCTTCATTTTGATTCTTTGTCATAAAGGTAGTTGATCCATCGATGAGACTTGGATTTCTCTTCAGAGTTTTGTTTTCAGGTTTAATAGGGAATATTGATACTTTCAATAGGTAATATTGCTCTTTCTTGGTATTACTAGAGAGGATTCTTTACAGCTTTACTAAGATGTATACTTGCTCTACAAAGATAATGAACTTTATAGAGTCAGGTGGATGTGGATTTAAATCATGGCGTGACATTTCTAAATCTGTTTCCTTATCTGGGAAATGAATTGGTATAATGTATATCAAGTGTTTGGCATAGTCCTGACATACAGTAGATGATTAATGTAAGATATCTATGGTTTCTATTATTATTAATTGTGGTAGTATTATTATTTTTTCCCCAGAGCAGGCATTGTTAGGGAGGTCCAAGGGTGCCAGAAGGGAGGGATTCCCATTAAACGAGATAGAAAGTAAAGAAAGTGAAGCCCAGGGGCTGTACAAGAAGAACTTTTCCATTTTATTCATCTGAGTGGATCCAGTTTGTGACTCTTCTCTTCCCTCTCATTCGTATGGAAAATCCTGATTATGTGAACATGATTTTGCTTTTGGAACAGGTGCTGATGTCCACTTCAGACAATGTGTGACCCAGATCAACCTGAGAAATGACAAGTGGGAAGTCCTCAGGGAAACAGGCTCCCCTGAGCAGTTTGATATTGCTGTCCTCACGATGCCAGCTCCCCAGATTCTGCAGCTTCAAGGTGACATCGTCAACTGTGAGTCTCAGCCTGCACTGTTTACCTTAGGGAATGGGCTCCCTTTGAGAGAGCGTGAATTCAGTTTAACTGACTTAGCAAAGGGTATATTAGGGATTCTACTGATTTGCATGTTTTAAAAACTGACACTATGGTCTGATTCATTATATTAGTCTAGGTCAAATTGAAATCCAGATTTTTAAAAACCCAGTTAAAAATGGAATATTTCTCTTTTTTTCCTTGCCTTTAAGAAGTAAGTATTTTTGATGGAGATGTAGTAGTTTGGCCCAAAAGAAGAACAGTCTCTTTGTGGCCATTCTGGAAAAAAGAAGGTTTCTATGATATAAGCATTGATTGTGTGACAAGCCTGGTAAACCTTACCGTGGATCGTTCTTGAGCGTGACTCTCATGTTCTTCCCTGATTGTGATTTGTTGACTCACCTTTCACCTGGCTTCTCCCACCTCCTTTTTAAAAAAACAGCTTTGAGACTAATTCACATACCATACAACTCATCCATTTGAAGTGTATATTTCAATGGTGTTTAGTATATCCAACGACATACTGCAACCATTCCCACACTCAATTTTGGAATATTTTCATCACCTCAGAAAGACACCCCATATCGTAAAGCTCTCACCTCCGTCCCTCCATCCCCCATCTCTGCCTCCAACTCTAAGCAAACAGTAATCTATTTTGTCTCTATAGATTTCCCTGTTACCTGGATTCTTGAGAAAAGCTTTTCTATAGCTCTGCTTTGTATCTACCTATGCCAGGTTTAACTGATTATTCTCCTCCCTTTCATCATGTCTGACTGACCCTGACACATCAAAGTCATTGATTTCTGGAGGATACCTCATCTTGCTTTGAAGTCCATGAGTTATAACAAAGCAGAGTCTGGTGATGGTGGCAAGGCTTTGGGGATGTGACATGCCTGTAGCTTTTGACTTGGTGGCATGACTGAAGGTGATATTGGATTTGATTGAGAAATGGCCTTTTATGCCACTGTTAGAAAGAAAACTGGTAATGAATATCATTTATAGATCCTAGATTTAGAACTGTAATAGAGATTGTTCTCTGAGGAAGAACGTAGCTGCATATTACATCTTGAAAGCAGTTTGACTATCAGTTCTACCATGCAGTAGCAATATATAGCTTCTTTTGTTGTACAGTCTGAGACATATAGAAAGGATTAGAATGTTTATTAGATAGCTATAGGCAAAGTAAAAAACGAATTTCAAAGATCTCTTTCATGAGTCTACCTCTAGTGTGTTGCCAAAGTCACTTTAAAGTAGGATAATTTATTGCCTCGGATTCTGTAATAATTGGATTGATTTTGAGAGTGTTAAATAACATACTGTAACTTAACTAAAACACAGTTATTGGTTAGCATATTCAGTGGTACTGTAAATTACATATTCCAATCTTTAAAAGCTACATAGTTTTGTATGTGGAGACCCTTCAATGTTGCATTTTGAAGGTATTTCTCAATATTTGTATTGAATGACATATAAAATATAATACCATGGCATAGACTGAGTCCTAAGATGTTTAAGGGCCTGCTAATTAATAATTTTATTTAGATCATCTTTATCCTTATTTTTTGAGTAGCTGAACTGTGTTGGTCTGAGAGAGATAACTTAAATTCTTCTACTATTATTGTATTTCTGTCTTTCCTGGGGTTTTGGGAAACAAATTTTGCTTTATGATTTTTTTATACCACATTATTTGATTCATAATATTTCTTCATTAAAATTTACCCTTTAACTTAAGTTCTTTCTTTAGTGTCATTTTCATTTTATTTGGCTTTCGTATCATTCTTGACTGATAAATGAGATGCTCATTGTTTTATTTTCATTTGTCCGGTGCATCCTTTTTACTTTTAGCCTTTCAGAGATATTTTATTTTAGAAGTACCTCTTTTGTATTTGGTTATCTTTGAGTTGAGTAATTTCATAAAGATATATCTTATTGTTAATAGTTTCGTGTCAGTTTTTCATGAATCGTGTTGTGCATTTTGTATTTGAAGATTCAGCTTTTCCCTTATTTTCAGCTGTTTCCTTCTAATACTTACATGACCATCTATCTATATCTGTTCCATTTATTATGATCTCAGAGTATCTTAAAAACTTCAAAGTATCTCCCTTCCATATCTGCTGTTTGTCTCAACTCACTGTCAGTTTTGGTCTTTGCATTATTTTTATTTTCTATTTCTAGCCTTCCTCTATGTCACTCATGTAGTTTTCAAATGTGTTCCTTTTGCTTCCTTCCTTGAGATATTGTTTCAAAGAGGTCATATATTCCTTCACTGTTTTCAAGTCATTGGCTAAGTGTTTGTTGAACTAATCTGCTTCCTGGAAAAATTCTTCTGCTATGTATTTTTCATCAGCTCATTTGTTAGGTTCTGTACGTTCTGTTGTCTTCCTCATTTTCTCTGCATAGGTCCCTGTCTAATCATTACTCATCTTTAAATGGGGCCATTTCTGTCAATTCGTGAAGGAAAGTGTTGTCGCAGAGGCCAGACATTTTGGTTAAAGTATATTGAATAAAATTAGTAAATATTTAGCTGTGAACTATTAAATGCTAGTGATCATTAATATATTTACTAACATGGGAAGATTTAAAAATATTTTTAATTTAAAAAAGATAAAAGAATGCATTGCTGTTTCTTTTCTATCTACCCAAAATAGTTTAATAACATTGTTATTGCTTGAAGTAACTTTAAAAATAAGGATAGTTTACTCTTACTATAAAAAATGATAATGGTGACACCATTTGAAAAAGTGTATCGTGCTGAAGAGGAAATAGATCTTTTTTCCTTTTCTTTTTTAGTGGTGGGATATGTAGGCTCTTTATGATGAAAAAGTTTAAGAATGATTGACTTGGTACTTTTGACTAAGAGTGAGGATCTTTGGGGGGTTTTACTGGCTCAGTGCAGAATTGGACCTCATGCAAGCAATTCTTTGTTTGCTTCGTTGTTATGAAATAACCCATTTTAGCAGCAAAGGTTTAAATCAGAATGTCCTAACATGACCCTTGAATACCTGTGGGTCTAAAACAAAGGGATTAAAAACATATGATTTCTATTTATCTTATAAATCTCAATAAGGACCTCAGTATGAGGAATTAGTGTCATCTCTCTGTTTCTCAAGAACCTTAAATACACTCTTGCTTGCTTATTAGACAGCTTCAGTTTCTGTGAAAGAACTCCATTTACAAAGCTATCTATTGCCATCTCGTGGACGCAGTATATATTGCAGTTCCCCTCCAAATTTTTTTAACTAGAGAGAACTATGAAGATGACCGAAATATAGGCTGTAAAACTATCTGTAATATAATTCATAAAACTCCATTCACACAAGGAAATAAATTTAGGTCCATGATAATTAACTTACCCAAAAGTCACAGCTAATTAGTGACAGAACTAGGGCTGTGCTACAGGTCTCACATTCATACAAACTATAAGCAGCCCTGTGTCTTTGGCTTTCTTTGTGCTCGTCTTTTCATTCTCTCTGTCTCTCTTTTTAAATCATGTCTACCCCTTAGAATCAATATAGTACCATCTCTTACATGAAAGACTTCCCTTTTGATTACAGTGTGGTCTGGATTTTCCCTTATCCATCCTCCCTTTCCCTATTTTCCTTTTTACAAAAGAAACAGAACTAGGTTTTTTTTGGCAATTACTTATTACACTTACTACATTCTCCCAGTTAGGAGAACAGGGAAGCTTTATGAACTATATAGTGAACCTCTTATGATTCATGATTTGCCATCTGGTTCTATAACAGTGCTACTCTCTATATATTAATATTATAAAAACTAGCTCACTTAATCCTCACAACAATCCTAATTACTGTTATTTCCATTCTTGGTGGTGATGCTGAGATATGAGCCTTAGTAGTGTGACTCCAGAGCCCATACATGTAACCACCGTTATACACGGTGTCAGACTACCCTAATACTGATTGTTTCATGTATTTGTGAGTTCCCACAGTGTTCCGCTCATTTTTGATCACCATGTTTTTCAAACTTGCCTAATGAAGATTGAGAGTTGAAAACACTTAAGGGGCACCTTTGAGAAGGTTTTGATTGTTAGGGTTTGGGTCAGGCCCAGGAATCCATACCTTTAACAAGCACCTTATGGGAATTTTTTCCTCCCAGTTAAGCCTGTTTGGGACATTCTGCCTTATCATTATACTCATCAGATTTTATTATGATTCTTATATTCCAGTAAGTTTCTTTCCCACTAAACCATAAAATCCAGGCAGAAAGAGCTCCTATAGACCACCGCATCCCCACCCAGCATCAAGTACCAAGGTGCATGCAGACCCACACACCACTATTATTGTTCAGTCAATATGTGCCAAATGACTGAGCATCTGTCTTGTTTCCCAACTTGATTATAAGCTCCTAGAATTCAGCTAATCTTAGAGTCTACTGGTCCTGGCTTGGTCCCTGAGTCACGGTACTAGGATGAAAGCGTGAACCTTGGATGGATCATAGAATTTTAGGACTAGGAGGAAGCTTGAGGCTCATTGCTTCTTCCACCCCGATGAGGAATTTAAGACAGCATCTGCCCTGTACAAGTTCATACAATTTATTAGGGGCTGGACAGGAGAAAGTATGGTCAAGAAAAAAGCAGGCGCCTTTCAAATATCATTATTTTCTTGATTTCATGTTTCCTACACACATAAATAGAGCTCTTCATCAACTGTAATGGAACATCTGGGCCTGAAATCCACAAACCTGACTTTCCTGCCATAGTTCTTTCATACCCCTGCTAGGAAAGTGGCAGAGGCAGTGGAAAAATGTGGGGTAAACAATGTATGGAAAATTTCTTTCCTCTACATCAGACTGCCTCTGACATGGGGCTCCTCAGGTTTTCTCCCACATGCTTATATTAAAGGAATGCATTTTTTTTTTTTGCGGCACACAGGCCTCTCACTGTTGCGGCCTCTCCCATCGTGGAGCACAGGCTCTGGACGCACAGGCTCAGCGGCCATGGCTCACGGGCCCAGCCGCTCCGCGGCATGGGGGATCTTCCCAGACCAGGGCACGAACCCGTGTCCCCTGCATCGGCAGGTGGACTCTCAACCACTGCGCCACCAGGGGAGCCCAGGAATGCATATTTTTAAAGGTCTCCTAATGAATAACCTTCCTTTATAGTTTGGTATGCTATCTCACATCCTTAAAACCAGAAGGCTAATTTTTTTTTTTTTTTTTATGAAACGAAAGGAAAGAAGGAAGGAATGAAGGAAAGGGAGGGGAAAGGAAGGAAGGAAAAGAGAAAGAAAGAGAGACAGAGACAGAGGCAGAGAGACACAGAGAGCGAAGGAGACAGACTGGGTCTGGAGCTGGACTCTCCATGTGAGAGCCACTCCTCCTATCCCCGTGTAGACTCACGTGCATTCCTGCTCTGACCAGATGAATCCACAGAGGTGAGAACCATATTCATCTGAGCAGAAACATGTCAGTAACCCTCCGGGGAGGAAATGTGCTAGTCCTGCCCTACCCTCACCCCGTAAAACACTGCTAATTTTGGACCAAAGCCCTCAAGCCCCCTAACATTACTTCAGAAAGCAGACAAAAGTGTGGTCCATGCTGAGCATGTGGCCACAGATCAGGAGAGTTGCCAAAAAGAGAGTTGAGAGAGACAAGGAGAGTCATCTAGCTGGCCTCCTTTCTAGAGGAATCCTGGTCTCCTCTGGGTTCCTTGAATGAACCACACATTCTTCATCTGTGCGTTTACTCACAAAGCTCCCGTTGCCTAGAACAAGTTGACACATCCTTTGTGTTCTCTGTCCTTCAGGATTCAGCTCTGGGCCTCTGAGTTCTTCAGAGCTTCCTGGGGGCTCTGTGCTTCAGGGAAAGCGTTCAGAACCTTCTCTAGCACTTGGGTTTTATGCTACTTATTTAGCGTTGGCTACTCTGTGGAGGGAGTGAAGAACGTAGACTGACAAAGCCAGGATTCGTAACCCAGCTCTGCCACTTACTGTCTGGGTGATTTGGGGCAAGTCGCTTAACCTCTCTGAGCTTCGATTTCCATGTTACTAAAATGAGGGTAAATAACATTATCTAACCACATAGGATTACAGTGAAGATTACATGAGGTAATCTGAGTAGAGGATTTAGAAGTATGAAAGTTAATGTTCCCAGTAACTTTTTAGTGTTTGTGACTTTTTACCATTAAGGAAAAGGTCTGAGATGTCTATTTAAAGGGTTGTATGCTTGGTGTTGGGGATTAAACAAAGGTGGCTATTTTATTTTCAGGGTTTTACAAGTAGGATACATTACAGACATATTCCTTGTTGTGAAAGAACATGACAACTGCCTTGAAAACTCTACATTAATTAACTTTTAATTAACGAACTGATCACTTTTTTAAGAGGAGTAAGTCATTATTGGAGCTTTTTCACAAGTCAACAGCGACATTTTTATGAAAGCCACCTCTTTTAGAGGGAGGTACAACCTCACTCCCTCCTTCACCTCTTCACCCCACCCCCCAAACCTGTACCAGAGTAAGAGAATAAACACCTTGTCATAACGTCTACCCCCACCTGCGTGACTTCCATGCACACTGTTCATAGGATCACCCATACCTCTGAGGAAGCATCATTATGGGAATATTTCTTAAGTGTCCCCATGTTCCTGACATTTTTCTAAATGCTAACTCAAGTAATTTAGAAGATGCCATGCCCATTGGCCAGGTGTTCTCATGAAGCTGTGTGTGGGCACAAAAATAACAGATGAGCTTTACGTCTGACAAGTGTAAAAGTTCTGTGTTGGGGAAACTGATGTGAAAGCATTTTTATAAGATGATGTGGTCTGAGCTCTTGGTTATGAATAAGCAAATGGTAGTGGGGGAGATATCTCTGTAGATGATTCATTATTGTCAGTCAAATGTGTGCCCACAAAAAGGCAGCCAGAAAAATCCTAGTAAGGATTTTGGATATCAGTAATAAGGATATTGGAAACACAGTGAGAAACATTACTTTGCCCTTGTGCAAAACAATGGTGTATTTGTATCCAGAATATAGTATGGTCATCTTGAGTTAAAATTTACAACACTAGGGTGCAAAGGATCGTCTGTTCCTTCATTTCTCTAAATATACAAATTATCTGCTTAGAGCATCTTTTTATCCACCTGATAGGAAACCCACCCTCAGTCATCATTAGAGCTGCCTCCCTTCCCTTTGGGATCACACAGGAGCCCCAGGCTTTTGTAGTGCCAGAAAACAGGGGAGGTGTGGGGCGTAAGTCCATAAGGTTGCCATCATTATTGCTCCTCCTCTGCTGTGTGGGGCTGGGCCAGCCCTGGTCCTCTGACATGGGTTAGACACATTGCCTTGTGTGGACTCAGGGATGCCTTTCTAGGGATAACACTGTACTGACACTGAGATCTTTCCACTGCTCTCCAGGGTGAGAGACATGCTTCAAAGGCATTCTGCAGCAAGATCCCAGCTGGGCTGGGTATACAAGTGAGAGCCAGGTCTCTCTCTCTCTCCCCCAAACCCCTGTCCCTTAAACATTTCATCTCCACTCCCTACCCACTCCCACTTTCAGGAATCCACTAGCTGAATCCAACTTAAGACTCTGAAAAAGAAAGACACTTCCCTTTCGCGTGTCTGTATGTGAGGCGGGAGGCATCCCAACCTTTAGAAACACAACAGTGAGCATCTCTTTCATAGATTGGAGGGTGGAGAAAGGAGAGTTGATTTTCCCTAAATGACTTATTTTGGTGAGTTCTTTAATTTCTGGTTGCTATATTATAGCAAAGATGTAATAAACCTATAGGTCTCAAGAATGCAAACTATAATAACTAAAGGATGCATACATGAATATAGTCTAAAAGAAATGAAAAATCCTTTATCTAGAAATATAAAACTCCACAGCTGTACAATGGAGATTTACAATGGCAATAGAGATATATGTATACATATACATGTATATTTAATTATAAATTAGGAGAATCTGAAATTGTTATTAAAATTCTAGAATACAACCACCAAAGGAAGAACAGAAACCTTCAAGCCTTAAGGTACACAGTTTTAGACTAAGGAAATGCCACTTTACTTCAGAGTACAGAAGTTTTCAATCCAATAAAATATTATTTATTTGACTGCATCTAAAAAATGCTTACTTGGCTTACATTTTAAAAATTGAAACACTTGTTCGCCTGAAGTGTAGTCATTTAAAAGTTTCAGTAAATTCACAGATGGTAGGTTTTTAATGAACTATTAAAAATCCTAGGGGTACATTTTTAACTTTCTAAAGATGTCCTAGTAAATAACCACTTTCTCAGTAGTCACCTATGTACTCTCCCCCTCTTTTCTCACATCGGTGCTCTAGCAAGCAAAACAGAGCTCCTCAGGCTGTCACCTCACTCTGTTTTCCTTTCTAACCTCTGGCTACATACTCTGGTTTCAGATATTCTACCACCAATTTGCACCTTAATACTGTACTTGACATACACAAAATTGTTCAGTATCTTTCTTCTTCTAATGTTATGTGATTTTTGAATTTGAATTTGATTTTATAATTAATACACTTTATTGATGAAGAACTTGAAACTAAAAAGAAAATAAAATGCATTCATAATTCCAGCCCCATGAATCTTAACCCAGTTAATACATATTTCTAGGTATTTTTAAGGTAGAAATAAAATATTTTTTTTACTTTATAATATCTTAGGAAAATTTTTTCAATGCCAGTGAATGTTCACATTTGTCATAATTTTTATTATATAGTGTTCTATTCTTTGTATTTACCTTTATGTATTAAACCAGTTTGATGAACATTTAGGAGGTTTCCAAGTTTGCAGAGTGTAGCTTTGATAGTGCAAATCTGAAACAAAAATTTTCTGCACTAAACTCCATACTGGATGCAAACAGTTATTTTCACTTAGAGTAGAATAAGGTCCTCTTGATGACTTTTGTTCTAAGTTTTCTTTGTTAATCTAATGTTTTATTTCTCTCTGTGTGCCTTAGAATAAGGTTTCATTAAAAAATCCTGTTGGACTACTGATTTGAATTGCAGTGAATTTGAGTGTTAATTTAGGAAGAATTTATGTCTTTACAGTACTGCATCTTCTCATCCAAGAAAGTCAAAGTTCTCTATTTAGGTATTTTTACGTCCTTCAGAAAAATTTTGTAGCTTTTATCTTAAGAACTTACACATTTCTTATTAGGCGTATTGGGGAATCTTTTATATTTGTAGAGATTGTGAGTAATATCACTTTTGTTGTTTTATGTTTATTTAGGTATTTACAGAGAACACCACCTAGCTGAATTTTTAAATCTAACATGAAAAGTCTGTTTCTTTTGATAGGAGAATTCAACACTTTGACATTTATTGGAATAATAACTATATTGTATTTATCCTTTACATCTATGTCTACTTACTTATTTTACTTTTTTTTTCACTTTTTTCCACTTTCTTACTTGCCAGCTTTATCAAGTATTTCTTATTCCTTTCCTCACATTATTTATAGGATCTACAGTGCTTTGTCATTCCATTAATGGTCATCTTCTTATCCCTTACAAAAACACTTAAATTTAAACATATTCCATCTCCCTCCTATTTCTCTCTACCTCATTCCACAAATATTTTTTGAATGTCTACTGTATTACATTTTGTTGGGTAAGTTAAAAAAATTAAGTAGTCCTATTTTTTCCTCTCCCCAAGTATATTTTTTTTATTACTTTAAATGACAAAGCTGATTAGTAATCTTATAAAAAATGAAGGAATCCAAAGTTGAATTAGTAATTCATTCCCTGTGCTGTCTTCCTTTCCCACTCCCTGGAGGTAACTGATGTTAACAGTTTAGTGAGTGCCCTTCCACACCTTGCTTCAGGCATATGGGCACCTTCTAAATGTATTGTTTTGAAATTGGCATTTTAAATTAATTCCTTTGGATAAATACTTCTAATTTATTTCTGTTTAACAGCTGCATGATTTTCTCTAGTTTGGGAGTACCAGAATTTAGTTTTTCATCTCATTGTTTATTGATAGCATTCATGTGGTTTCTCTTTTTTTCCTATTTATTCCTGTTTATTGCTAAATTGGGTGATAAAGTACCAACATTGGAATTTGGGGGTCAAAAGCTCTGTATGTTTTAATACACACTGCCATATTACTTTCCAAAAATTTTGTGATGATTCTCATTCTTAATGTTTGTGAATGCCTGTTTTTCTATATACTCATTTGCACTGGACGTTTTTAATGTTTTATTAATCTTTTTAAGATTTCTGCCAAATTGATAAATGAAAACAGGTACATCATTCTTGCTTTAATTTGCATTTACGTTGACTGAAAGTGAGATTGAGCCTCATTTCATAAGTTTATTGCACATTTAGATTTCCTCTTTTGTAAATGTCCTGGTCATCTCCTACACTTTCTTTTCTAGTGGGCTATTTGTCTTTTAGGAGCATTTTATATATGAGATATTAAAGTTTTTCATATGGTATTACAGATATCTACCAGACTACCATTTATTTGTATTTTGCTCTTGTTTATGTCATTTGCCATAATAATTTGTTAAGATTTTTATTTAGTCAAGTCTATCTTTTCTTTTATAGATTTCCTGGATTTCCTGACTTGCTAAGAACTGTTTCTCTCACTCTAAAGTCATATAAATATTATAAATTATATTTTAATAAATTTAATTCTTATGCTTTACATTTAAATCTTTATCTATTGACATAGTATGTGTTTTATAAGGTATGAGATATGGATCTAGCTTTGTGGGCATTTTCCCCCATAGTGGTACCAATTTTACCAGCACCATTTATTTAATAAGAGTTTTTTTTTCCCACTAAATTGAAATTCCACATTTGCTATATGATAAGTTCCTTACATACTTGCATCTGTTTCTGGATATCTATTCTGTTCCATTTATTTACTCCTTTGCCAAACCATCACTATTTTCTTTATAATCACTTTGTGGTGGTAACTCATTTTTAAGGAGTCTGAACTATATGGGTGTAAACATGAGGAAGTTTTATTTTTTCCTGGAACTGCCCTCACACTTCCCTATTTGAACTCCATGTCTTTCTAGAGAGTGAGTGCCTTAATGACATCTTGATCGTTTGCTCCAACTTTCTAGTCACTTTTGGCTGTTGGAATAGTCTCATTTTGGTTTTTAAGACACAGCTGTGTTTATTTTTGAACTTCAGTGCCAGGTAGACCTGTATGTGGTACTAGGGGCTTGTGGCAGAGTGAATTGTGGGGTCTGTTTTATACACACACCCCTTCAGTCTCTCTTTGAATATCTACCCACCCCCACCTTCAGACTATATTCTCCAGGAGACATTGATTGCTCCTATGACTGGCAGCTTGTTGGTGGTAAGAAGGTAGCCTTGGCTTCCCTGCACTTCATTCTTGTTGTCTGATGCTTAGTTTTGCTTCCATGTAGACAGTGTGTGGTGTGTTTTCTTGGCCCAGTGGGCAGATTTCAGCTTCACACTGAGCCTTTCTGGGGCTGTTAACAAACCCCTCCTATAGCCTAGAGGCAGTGAAGTCAGCACACCAGCAGAGCTTTGCCCCAGCCCCTGTAGGTTCTGCAGTTCAGCAAGTACGTAGTCAGAAAACATGGTCCTTGTCAAACCTTCCTGGAGCTCCCTCCCCAGGGTTTGTTTCTGAATTATCCTCTGGGGACTTCCTAGGAAGGGGAATCACCTCCTCCCAGCTCACAGGATTTGGGGAAAAAACTTATCTCCAGGAATATGACATTCCTGAGAGAGCTTTCCTATCCCCTTGAGTCTTCTTCCTATATTGACTGGGTAGTGGGGCTTAGAGCAGTAGGGCCAGTTCTTACTGGTAATTTCTCAGAACTCTGAGAGCAGATGGCCAGGTCCTTCTCCAGTGGCTTCTTTATTGCTTTTTATCCCTAACTTTACAGAGAGCCAGGATAAAGGAGCAAAAATACTATTACAGTTTTAATGTCTGGAAGGCAAGAATTTCCTTACTATGCTTTTATTAATATATCCCAATTTAATAATAACCATGCCCCCATCAAAAAATTTGCTTGTTGACCTCCCTCTGCCCCACTTTAGCCCTCTGCCCGGCCTTCAAATTCAATTTAAAACTGCTTCCACAATAATATCTTCCCAACCACCAAGACCAGGCTATTTCTCCCATTACATGTTAGCCTAGTTTCCTGTGCCTCATGTTTTAACACTATCACAACTGTAATTAACTAATGGCTTAATCCATTGTGCAATGTGTGTCTTTCCTGGTAGAATTTAAGAGTATAAAGCATGAGAAGACAGGAGCTGGTTCTGACTTACCTACTGCTTGTGAGCGCCTCACACATGTACACCTCAGTCTCTATTTACTCAGTGGATACTGACCAGTCTGAAATACATCATGAAGGACAGGCAGAGGGAGAGGAAGAGGAGGCTTTGGAGAGAAAACAGGTCTTAGCACAAAGTTGGAAGTAGAAACACTTGTTTTATATATTGGAGCCTGAAAATAGATTGGCTTAGTGGGAGTAAAGGCTTTGCAGTGGGGAGTTTGGGAGAGATAAAGCTGGAAATGTGGATTTGGGGCAGAATGCAGTGAACATCTGTTGAACAAACAACAGAGGTCCTAGTTCATCAAAAAATATGGCATCTACCTTTTAAAACCTGACTAGATACATTGAGATGGGAAACGACTTTACCTAATTGGATTGGGAGGAAAAAAACATTTGAGGACTTGGGGAACACTGTTCAAAAGGCTTCTAATCTTGACACATACACTCTCCTTAAACAGACACTTAACTTAGAGCTTTGGTAATCTATACTACAAAAATGCATAATTCAGAACTTACTATGTACCATAGAATATAATAATAAAATATTACTCATAATGAATACCTTCAACCTTCTTCCTAGAACTTCTAGAATCTCCCATCATCCTTGATGGAATAATGAGAACCAATTCTTTTTACTGAAAGAAGTTTAAATTCTTCATTCTTCCTTGAGATTTTGATGAAAAGATTTTGATTACAAGCACAGGAAACAAAAGTCCTTTATTCATCGAATAATATGCTTAATTGCTTTTTCCAGCAGACCATCTCCATAGGAGGGGAAATAATTCAATTTCTAAACTTCTTTAGATATTAGCTGTTCTGTTGGGCTTCCTGCAAGCTTATGAACTGAGATCTCAATTTTAGACCAAAAAAATAATTATTACTATTAAATTCCTTTTATTATATCTTGATCTTCACCTTTCGTATCTGCCTCATCTACTTGTCCTTATTATTATTTAAAAAATATTAGACACGGAGAGTTGGTTCCACTTAATCTTATATTCTCTCTCTAAGTGCCTGAGAGGGAACCCAAGCTAATCTTTGCCTCTCTTCCACCCTCCCAAAACTTGAGAGTCAGCAGAAATGGCAGAGACTTTCATTCACCTTGGAGCTTAGAGTGATCTGGCACTGATATTATCAATACTTGTGCTTATTACACACTCCAGGTCCTGACAGGACAGAGGGAGTTTTCCTACTTAAATGTCCTTCTGAGGAACCAGTTACTTGTGTTGGGAAAAAAAAAAAGAGCAAGAGAATTAACTTCGTGATGATGATGATAACCAACATCAAACAGAGTTTTTGTGAATTGCTATTATTAAGCATTTTACCTACAGTATATCTTTTACTCTTTACAGTCACCTTATGAGCATTATTTTATCCCATTTTATACAAGGGGTAAGTGAGACTCAGGGAAATTAAGATAACTTGTCTGATGTCACATAGCTTTTGGGTGGCAGATCTGGAATCCAGATTTTCTCTAGGCTCTAGTAATTGGGGCAAGGTACCTTTTGGCCTCTTTATCTGGCACTAATGTGTATGATCTCCCCATGCTTGATATAAATGCATCTATGATGTAAATATTTGGACTTTTTTGTTCTTGTACACATGCTGTCAATAGATGTATGATGTTTGAAACTAGGCCAGAAGGTTGCTTCTCTAAAGGAAGAAAAGATTCCTTCTTAATGCTGTCTTACTGCTGTGTACTTCCTTCCAAACTTAGAACTCTATTTTTCATTCAGAGTTCTTCGATAACAGAAAGGCTTTAAAAAGAAATGTCAAAACTAGAGATGGGGTGAGATGAAAGAGCAGAGAGCTATAATTCATTGAATTGCGTCATTATCACCAACTGAGTCACCAACTGAATTGAATTAAACTTTTCCCCATCTGAGCTGGCAAAGACATTTTAAAGAGAGAATAAATTTGAGAACTAAGATTCTTAGCTTTCTGGCTGACAGAGACATTTTAAAGAGAGAAGAAATTTGAGAACTAAGATTCTTAGCTTTCTGGTAGAAAAATCTGAAGATTCAAATAAAATGTGCTAAACACAAATAAGAACGTATTACCACAATCAACTACTAATTTTAAAACAGGGAATTTTTTTTTTTTTTTTTTTTGCGGTACACGGGCCTCTCACTGTTGTGGCCTCTCCCGTTGTGCAGCACAGGCTCCAGATGCGCAGGCTCAGCGGCCATGGCTCATGGGCCCAGCTGCTCTGCAGCATGTGGGATCTTCCCGGACCGGGGCACGAACCCGTGTCCCCTGCGTTGGCAGGCGGACTCTCAACCACTGCGCCACCAGGGAAGCCCAAAACAGGGAATTTTAAACATTTAAGATTAAAAGAGAGCAAGAGAGTAATAGAAGAATACCAACATTCTACATTGGATAATGTTTTTCTCAAATTTGTTTTTCTTTTCCACCAATGTATCTAATTTAAGAAGTTTCTTATTCTGTTGCATCAGATCTATGAGATATGGCTATCTGCTGACCAGACATTCTGGTCTTCTATCACTCTTCTGAAATCTAGTTTCCAGAGTCTGACATTTTTCATTCTGACCTGAATGTTTGCTTCTAGAAAAGAATGAGAGGGAGAATCTAAAAAAATACTTGAGTAGCTAGCACAGAACATTTTATGTTTACCAGTGTAGAATTCTCTGTTGGTTTGAAGAAGCTATTTAAATATCAGTCTCTCCCAAAATTTCTTCCATGAAATAGACAAAGAAAATTACTATATCCAAGGCAGAGTTTGCTTTCCATTTCTGTGAGCTCTTATAATTTTACTTGCCACAGGCATATGAGATTATAAAATTTTATTCCAAGGAGAGAAATTAAAATTCCAGTTTTATTTTTTTAAAATGGCAATTGTAATATTTTATTCAGATGTTGAATTTATTTTTTCATTATATAAATATTTATTGAACATCTACTGTGTGCTAGAAACTGTTCTAGACACTCTGAATACAGCAGTGAGCCAAACAATAAAAGTTCTAAGGAACTTCTGTTCCAGTGGTAGGAGGCATAATATTCTATAATATTCTATTCCAGTGGGAGGAGGAAAAATAAGTAAAATATCTATGTGAGATAATAGTAAGTACTGGGAAAGAAAATGAAGCTGCTATATGGAAATAAAAAGTGACCAGGAGTACTTTTGTGTGTAGTATGAGCAGACCTGTGACAAAGTGATTTTTGAGCAGCAGAGACTTCAAGGTAGTGAAAATATGAGCCATGAGATTACCTGGAGGGATATCCTAGCAGAAGTAGCTGCAAGTAGAAAAGCCCCAAGGAATGAGGAGTTTCACAAGAGGGCCATTGTTGCTGGTTTACAGTGCATAAGGAGGGGCAGTGGTAGGAGGTTAGAGCAGAGAGGAAGCAGGAGGCCCAATTATATAGGGCTTTGTGGACTGCAATAAAGACATTGGATTTTACTCCACATGAGATAGAAAGCCATTGAAGGAATGACGTGATCTAACTTAGATTTGAGGAGGTGTTTTCCTGCTGTTGTGTGGAATTTAGACTGTAAGAGAGTTGAGTTGACCAGATGGACTGATACTATAAAAATACAGGGCAGAAATGAGGGTAGCTTGGGTTGTAGCAGGTGGTGTGTTGAAAACTGGTTGCAAGCCAGATGTACAATAATCAATAGTTTTTGCATCCGTTCTCTTCCTGATATAGGATCTCAAGTGTTCAGATAGTTAGGGAGAAAACTAAGCATCAGTGGTGCCAAGAAAATGTTTGAAGGAAGAGGAAGTGATAAGCTATACAAATGCTGCCTATAGTTTCATGTAAGAGTTGGCCATTGGATTTAGCAATATGGAAAGCATAGGTGACATTGACAGTAGTAGTTTCTATGGGGTATTAGGAATGAAAAACAGATTGGAGAAGGCTCAAGAAGAAACAGGAAGAGAGGACATTGAGATAGTGGGTGAGACCAGTGTTTCTCAATCGGTTTTTTCATTATCATCTCCCTAAAGAGTTTTTTAGACACTTTTTCCTAATTGTCCTCCACCCACCCCAATGGAATTATAATATCATAGATATACTTTATATTTGCTACATATTTTATGTATATATATATGCTTTATATATATATGCTTTATATATAAAAAGAGTAAGAATTGTTTGTCCTTCAAGAGTCAGTTTTTGCCCTTTGAGGGTGATATTACTCCTACTGAGAATGTCATGGTTTAGACAATCCTTTAGAGGAGTTTTTCTGTGAAGGGGGACAAAGAATTGGGCTGGTAGCTAGAGAAGGAGGTTGGATCATGTTTTTATTGTTTTATATTTTTAAGATGGGATGCATTATAACATGTTTGTGTGCTGTTGGAAAGAATATAATAGAAAGGGGGAAATTGATGTTGTAGACCACGATTTGACAGTTACAGGAGTCATGGTCTTGAGGAGGAGATAGAGGTTGGGGGCTTAGATGGGAGCCAGACAGTTCTCCCACTATAACAGGAGGGAAGTCAGAGCACATGAGCACAGGTGGGGACGGGATGATATATTTGGAGATGAGAGCCTGTGGATGTCCTTTTCTGAACGATTTGTTTTCTCAGTGAAAAAAGAAGCAAGATCACCAGCTGAGATTGGGGAGGGGCAGGAGGTTTTGAAGGTTTAAAGGGAGAGGAGAGGTGTGACATAGTCATCTAGGGGAGTGAACTGAGCAGAATGAAGGAGGGTAGCCTGGCAGCATTAAGATCCACTTGAAGTTAGTGATTATGACTTTAAAATGAGACCAGTGAATATTTTTTCCCTCTAGCACTTGATCTCCTCTAAGCACATTAGATACTTTAAGTATTTGAATTAATGAATAAATGACTAAAGTGAGTGAATACTGAGTTTATGCTGTTGCTACCTAAGATTTTTTCAATTTACTAAACTGACATGTTTTTAATTGGAATGTTTTATACTTGATTTTGTTAAAATTAAGGCCTTTAGACAAGAACATAGTATAGCACACCCTGGTTCAAGTTTTCTGATCGAAGTAGCTAAGATCAGCAAGGATATTTAGTGCCTTTGTTTTAGCTGATGCTGTTGCTGAATATGGGAAGAGGATGTAAAAATGACAACTTGTTTGAATCTCTTTCTAAATATATTATTTTTATAAAAAGGAAACAAGAAGTCAATGGTAGTTTCTTTGAGGATGTGGCAGTTATTTGCTAGAAATTTCTGAAATTCTGAACTATGCTTATTCATTCATCCATTTATTAATTTAACAAGCATTTTCTCAGAGTCTCCTCTTTCATCAGCCACAAGAAGAACAAAACTGAATATAACATGATTTCTACCTTGAAGTACATTACAGGCATCTGGATGTTATACTACTTTTAGAAGAGGTGTATATAATTTACTTTAGACTACAAAAGATATACTCAAACTAATATATTTAGTGAACATGGTTCCTATGTAGTACGACATGCAATTAGAACTGATAAAAAATGTAATGAAATTTGTAAAATAAAAAATTCAAACACATTAGTAAATTCAATACATTATCTATAAAATCTGTTTAACAGAAAACAGGGTGCTCACAGAGAGTGCTGTCATGACTACAATTGCGTGCTTCATAGAATCTTAATTAGAAATTACTAATTCTTAAAGAATTACTAATTCTCAAGATTGTTATACTTTCCTTTTTCAAGATCAGTTGGTGCTTTTGAAGAGTTAACAGCTTCATAAATTTGGCGTATGATTCATTCTTCTGTTGGGGCCAGGCTGGTGCCCACAGGCTGCAGGATACACAGATGAACAGCATGTGGCAGTGTTTAAATGCTGTTCGGAAAGCCAATGTCACAGGCCTAAGACAATTTAGAACACTTCTCTACAATGATTGCACATGCATATTGGGATTATATTTTTCTTTTATATTGCTATGTGTCATGCTTTGTTTGCCAAACAGAATATAGAAAATGAATAGGCAGTTTTCTGGCACAAGTCTTAGTAGATAAATTGTCAGAATGAACTCTGTTGCTTAAGAAAAGCATAAACATAATTTAGTCACTGGATGTGGCTGTATGTAGGTTGTTGCTGTGGGGAATTTTGGTTTGGCCAAAGTGTTATTTTCTTTGAAAATTTTGATAGACTGAGGTTCTCTTTGTTTTCATAATACTCCCATTCCACCCCACCCACCAAAAGAGCAAGCTATCCAATTACTGAGGTTACACTTGTATAAATGTAGTTGCCCAAATCTAACATAATCATGAGTTTATCTTGTCATGACTTAAAATTATAGATATTATTTGAATAAAAGAGAATTAAGCTCTTGATTCATTTTTTAAATTTTTTTTTTTTTTTTTTTGCGGTACGCGGGCCTCTCACTGTTGTGGCCTCTCCCGTTGCGGAGCACAGGCTCCGGACGCGCAGGCTCAGCGGCCATGGCTCACGGGCCCAGCCGCTCCGCAGCATGTGGGATCCTTCTGGACCGGGGCATGAACCCGTGTCCCCTGCATCAGCAGGCGGACTCTCAACCACTGCGCCACCAGGGAAGCCCCATTTTTAATATTTTTACAGAGAGTTTTCTTTCATTTGGACTTTTTTCCCATATATAATGGAGTGAATTTTAGGCTACCCCCAAAATACAGATGTGTGTTTGTGTGTGTGTGTGTATGTGTGTGTGTATATATCCTCCTCATTGCCCTACACACTTTAAGATAATACTACTCGTAGTGATTGAAATCTTTATATAATAATATAATGGGGGATAAAGCTCTATGGATAGACAGTAGTCATTATCAGACAGTAGATGTATAAAGATATTTTTAGTTGGTGACTATTGTCCTTATGCATGAATGTTCTCATTACTCTACCTTTTATATTTACTGTCATCCCAAAGACTTTGCTTTGAGACACTGTGATATCTTATTGCCCCCATTGCCAGTTGCTTTCCAATTAACTATTATACACATACATCTAATGAGCACTCACTGTATTCCAGGAATTGTCCCATTGTCCCAGATTCTGAGTTCACCTAGGTTAATGAGCCCTAGCCCCAGTTCTTAAGGAGCTCATAGTGGGAATATTTGTTGCATTTCTCTTCTCGTTGCTTCTGAAATATGTATTTTTTAATATATAATTAGGCTTAAGAGCAACTTCTGACCATTTCTTCTGCCCTTCTTCCTAGTCTGGGCTCTGCTGCTTATCTATGTGTCCTTGGGCACACTACTGAACCTCTCTAACTCCCTGATTCCTATTCTATACAATTGAGGTGATAATTCCTACCTCATCAGGGCACTGGGGGAGATTAAATAAGATAATGTATTAAAGCACCTAATAAATTGCTGGCACATGATGAAAGGAAACTGCTGCTGCTGTTGTTTAACTTGTATTTGTCACATGTCTGGCACTTATTGCTAAGGTTTAGTTCCCTTTCATTCCCTTGCTGTTATCCGTTCTTCAAACATTTGGCCAGTGGGAATTTAAAACTAAAGTAAATAGCAATAGGTCCAATTTATGAGCATCTTTTATGTGCTAGATATTTTATATCTTGTCAATAATCCTTAAAACAACCCAGTATTATTATTCCTACTATATAGGAGAAGACAAGGGAGATAAAAATTACTTTCTTAAGTGATGAAACTGACCACGCACCCCACACAACCCGGCCAGCTCGTGGCCTCCCGAGAGCAAGCTGTGTGGCTGACAGGGTCTTGGTGCTCCGACCAGGTGTCAGGCCTGAGCCTCTGAGGTGTGAGAGCTGAGTTCAGGACATTGGACCACCAGAGACCTCCTGGCCCCACGTAGTATCAATTGGCAAGAGCTCTCCCAGAGATCTCCATCTCAACACTAAGACCCAGCTCCACTCAATGACCAGCAAGCTCCAGTGCTGGACACCCCATGCCAAACAACTAGCAAGACAGGAACACAGCCCCACCCATTAGCAGAGAGGCTGCCTAAAATCATAATAAATTCACAGACACCCCAAAACACACCACCGGATGCAGTCCAGAAAGACAAGAGCCAGCCTCATCCACCAGAACACATGCACCAGTCCCCTCCACCAGGAACCCTACACAACCCACTGAAACAACCTTACCCACTGGGGCAGACACCAAAAACAACGGGAACTACGAACCTGCAGCCTACATAAAGGACCCCCCCAAACACAGTAAGTTAAGCATAATGAGAAGACAGAGAAATACGCAGCAGATGAAGGAGCAAAGTAAAAACCCACCAGACCAAACAAATGAAGAGGAAATAGGCAGTCTACCTGAAAAAGAATTCAGAGTAATGATAGTAAAGATATCCAAAATCTTAGAAACAGAATGGAGAAAAGACAAGAAACGTTTAGGACCTAGAAGAACTAAAGAGCAAACAAACAATGATGAACAACACAATAGATGAAATTAAAAATTCCCTAGAAGGAATCAATAGCAGAATAACTGAGACAGAAGAATGGATAAGTGACCTGGAAAATAAAATAGTGGAAATAACTACTGCAGAGCAGAATAAAGAAAAAAGAATGAAAAGAATTGAGGACAGTCTCAGAGACCTCTGGGACAACATTAAATGCACCAACATTCAAATTAAAGGGGTACCAGAAGAAGAAGAGAAAAAGAAAGGGACTGAGAAAATATTTGAAGAGATTATGGTTGAAAACTTCCCTAATATGGGAAAGGAAATAGTCAGTCAAGTCCAGGAAGTGCAGAGAGTCCCATACAGGATAAATCCAAGGAGAAACAGGCCAAGACACATATTAATCAAACTATCAAAAATTAAATACAAAGGAAAAATATTAAAAGCAACAAGGGAAAAGCAACAAATAACATACAAGGGAATCCCCATAAGGTTAATAGCTGATCTTTCAGCAGAAACTCTGCAAGCCAGAAGGGAGTGGCAGGATATATTTAAACTGACGAAAGGGAAAAACCTACAACCAAGATTACTCTACCCAGCAAGGATCTCATTCAAATTTGGCAGAGAAATTAAAACCTTTACAGACAAGCAAAAGCTAAGAATTCAGCACCACCGAACAAGCTTTACAACAAATGCTAAAGGGACTTCTCTAGGTAGGAAACATAAGAGAAGGAAAAGACGTACAATAACAAACCCAAAGCAATTAAGAAAATGCTAATAGGTACATACATATAGATAATTACCTTAAACGTGAATGGATTAAATGCTCCAACCAAAAGACACAGGCTTGCTGAATAGATACAAAAACAAGACCTATATATATGCTGTCTACAGGAGACCCACTTCAGACCTAGGGACACACACAGACTGAAAGTGAGGGGTTGGAAAAAGATATTCCATGCAAATGGAAATCAAAAGAAAGCTGGAGTAGCAATTCTCATATCAGACAAAATAGACTTTAAAATAAAGACTATTACAAGAGACAAAGAAGGACACTACATAATGATCAAGGGATCAATCCAAGAAGAAGATATAACAATTGTAAATATTTATGCACCCAACATAGGAGCACCTCAATACATAAGGCAACTGCTAACAGCCATAAAAGGGGAAATTGACAGTAACACAATCATAGTGGGGGACTTTAACACCCCACTTTCACCAGTGGACAGATCATCCAAAATGAAAATAAATAAGGAAACACAAGCTTTAAATGACACATTAAACAAGATGGACTTAATTGATATTTATAGGACATTCTATCCAAAAACAACAGAATATACTTTCTTCTCAAGTGCTCATGGAACATTCTCCAGAATAGATCATATCTTGGGTCACAAATCATAAACCATAAACAAGACAAAAAGACAACCCTCAGAATGGGAGAAAATATTTGCAAATGAAGCAACTAACAAAGGATTAGTCTGCAAAATATACAAGCAGCTCATGCAGTTCAATATCAAAAAAACAAACAGCCCAATATGAAAATGGGGCAGAAGACCTAAATAGACATTTCTCCAAAGAAGATATACAGATTGCCAACAAACACATGAAAGGATGCTCAACATCACTAATCATTAGAGAAATGCAAATCAAAACTACAATGAAGAAAACAAAACAAAGCAAAAACTATAATGAGGTATCACCTAACACCAGTCAGAATGGCCATCATCAAAAAATCTACAAACAGTAAATGCTGGAGAGGGTGTGGAGAAAAGAGAACCTTCTTGCACTGTTGGTGGGAATGTAAATTGATACAGCCACTATGGAGAACAGTTTAGAGGTTCCTTAAAAAACTAAAAATAGAACTACCATATGACCCAGCAATCCCACTACTGGGCATATACCCTGAGAAAACCATAATTCAAAAAGAGTCATGTACCAAAATGTTCATTACAGCTCTATTTACAATAGCCAGGACATGGAAGCAACCTAAGTGTCCATCGACAGATGGTTGGATAAAGAAGGTGTGGTACATATATACAATGGAATATTACTCAGCCACAAAAAGAAACGAAATTGAGTTATTTGTAATGAGGTAGATGGACCTAGAGTCTGTCATACAGAGTGAAGTAAGTCAGAAAGAGAAAAACAAATACCATATGCTAACACATATATATGGAATCTAAAAAGAAAAAAAAATGGTTATGAAGAACCTAGCGTCAAGACAGGAATAAAGACGCAGACGTACTAGAGAATGGACTTGAGGACACGGTGGGGAAGGGTAAGCTGGGAGAAAGTGAGAGAGTGGTAGTGTATATATAGACATATATACACTACCAGATGTAAAATAGATAGCTAGTGGGAAGCAGTCGCATAGCACAGGGTGATCAGCTCAGTGCTTTGTGAACAGCTAGAAGGGTGGGATAGGGAGGGTGGGAGGGAGGGAGAGGAAAGAGGGAAGAGATATGGGGACATATGTATATGTATAACTGATTCACTTTGTTATAAACAGAAACTAACACACCATTGTAAAGCAATTATACTCCAATAAAAATGTTAAAAAAAATCTACAAACTGTAACTGCTGGGGAGGGTGTGGAGAAAAGAGAACCTTCTTGCACTGTTGGTGGGAATGTAAATTGATACAGCCACTATGGAGAACAGTATGGAGGTTCCTTAAAAAGCTAAAGATAGAACTACCACATGACCCAGCAATCCCACTACTGGGCATATACCCTGAGAAAACCATAATTCAAAAAGAGTCATATATATACCACAATGTTCATTGCAGCACTATTTACAATAGCCAGGACATGGAAGCAACCTGAGTGTCCATCGACAGATGAATGGATAAAGAAGATGTGGCACATATATACAATGGAATATTACTCAGCCATAAAAAGAAACAAAATTGAGTTATTTGTAGTGAGGTGGATGGACCTAGAGTCTGTCATACATAGTGAAGTAAGTCAGAAAGAGAAAAACAAATACCGTATGCTAACACTTATATATGGAATCAAAAAAAAACATTGGTTCTGAAGAGCCTAGGGGCAGGACAGGAATAAAGACGCAGATGTAGAGAATGGACTTGAGGACACAGGGAGGGGGAAGTGTAAGTTGGGATGAAGTGAGAGAGTGGCATTGACATATATACACTACCAAATGTAAACTAGATAGCTAGTGGGAAGCAGCTGCATAGCACAGGGAGATCAGCTCTGTGCTTTGTGACCACCTAGAGGGGTGGGATAAGGAGGGTGGGAGAGAGACGTAAGAGGGAGGGGATATGGGGATATATGTATACGTATAGATGATTCACTTTGTTATACAGCAGAAACTAACACAACATTGTAAAGCAATTATACTCCAATAAAGATGTTAAAAAAATTAAAGTGATGAAACTACACCTGCTAGAAGAACGAAAATACTGACTCCAAAGCCTATCATTATTTTACTACCACACATCCTTTCCAAGATCCGTTCTAATTCTGAATGCTTTAAAAATTTTTTTGTGAAAAATGGATGTGCATTTTGATCATAAGCAGTAGAAGTTTTCATTTGAGCACAATCTCAAACTCTCAAAATCTGGATGCCCGATGATGTCATTAACAAGCTAAGATATAGAGATCTACATTTTTATAAGTAAGTATGACTGATAGTCCATGGACAGACCAAAGTTCCCCCAAACTTCTCAGATCTTGTCGTCTGCATCAGTTAATTTTTCTGTGTCATCTGAAAGTAGAATTCTTTTTAAGGGGAGGGATACTGGGGAGAGTGCTTTCCTTCTTTAGGCTTTTGGAAATATTTTTAAAATTTTGATAAAAATTTATCACTGATTTTTAATAAAAGATTTGTTTTGATATTTTGACTTTTCTTTAATCATAAGTGGTAAACATTGACAATCTGTGCTTGCTTTGGTAGAGTAGTTCTCTGTCTTTATTTAGTGCTTTGTGGTCTCTGGTAGCTTGAGGACATCAGGCATAAAGAGATGATGCAATGAAGGAGATGTACAGCTGGCCCATATGGCTCAGTTGCTGAGCCATTGCCTTCTGAGTTCAGTGTAGCAAGAGTTCCTGATTTGAGAAAGAGGAACTTATGGGTATGTATTTTCCATGGAGAAACTGAACAAACTCTTAAATTGAATTAGAATAATTAGAATGTAGAATTCTATGTAGAATTCTCAGTATCAGCTTCTAAATGGTTACTTTGGGTGAATGCCAGTCTATCTGGACTTCATTTTCCTCCTCTGTAAAATGAGACCATTGACCTCTAGAACTCCAAGATCCCTTCTCAATCTAAATCTAATCCAAAATGATTCTGTAAAAAGGCAGATGTGTGTGTGTGCTCAACTGTTTGAAATGTGAGTTATTTGAACATGAGTTCATAGAATATTGATGTCAGAAAGTATGTTTAGAAAATGTTAATGTGGGTGAGTGAGAGAGAAATACTTCATCGTTGCTTACAAACACCTTGGTTAACAAGCTCGCACCTTTCCTGAGCACATTAGATTTTGGGGGAGGAAAAAAAAGGCTTGTATTTAAACCAAGGTTCAATTATTATTATTATTATTTTAGATAATGGTTAGTTTGCCTTTTTTATCCATTAAACTTGAGTTTCTTGAGTCTTATACTATCTCTGCCACCTTACACTGCCCCAAGCAATATTTCTTGAATGAATGAATTAATTGAATTATAAAATCCTCAGTGTACCTGATTACCACTATGGACAACTGTGAAAAAATAAGACTTCAATTTGCACACTCTTTAGCCTCAACTATCTCATCACCTACTATGTACCTACATTATGTTGAAGGGAAAAAAAAAATCAGTTACCAAAGGAAAAAAAGAATCCTCTACTTACCCTGTTCCTTCACTGAACTCTCATTAAAGAAAAGCAAACTACTATATTTTTGATGGCTAGCTGGAGTTTTATAAACATAAATAATTTTTATTTCTATAAGCAGTTCTACTTGTACAATGAAACCACTGAATGAAATAGAGCAGAAATTTGGGTAGGGCTTTTCTCCCATTTGCAAAATGGTATATCCAAAGCAACAACGAAACATAGCAACAACCCAAAAAAAAAAGAAAATGTTTGGGAATTGTGTGTGTGGACGGGGAGGGATGGGTGTGACTGTGGATATTGTATTGAAGGAGGAATGGAATTTAAAGACATTGTTATTTGGCTATATTCTGAAGCAACTCATGAGTTTAGAACCAACTCTAACAATAATAAGCTTCGGGCTTCGCTGGTGGCGCAGTGGTTGAGAGTCCGCCTGCCGATGCAGGGGACACGGGTTCATGTCCCGGTCCGGGAAGATCCCACATGCCGCGGAGCGGCTGGGCCCGTGAGCCATGGCCGCTGAGCCTGCGCGTCCGGAGCCTGTGCTCCGCAACGGGAGAGGCCACAGCAGTGAGAGGCCCGCGTACCGCAAAAAAAAAAAAAAAAAAAAAAGTTTCAGTGTTAGTTGTTTTCAAATCAAATCTGATAATGTTTTATACATGAAGAAGTTTAAAAACTGGATTTCAATTTGCAATTATACAAAATAAAACAAAACAAAACACCATTTCTTTTTCTGGGCCTTAATCTCCTTAACCATGACATGAAAGGATTGGGATAAATGATGTTTAAGGTTCTTTCAGCACCAAACATTCACTGATTTTGTAAATCAGTTGATCAATTGGCTGTAACACTGGCTTTCCAGCTTGACTCTAGAGTGGCATTTCTCTACCTCTTTAAATTCATCTCTCCTACACTGCTTTTTCACTCCCTTCTGTTTATCTCCTCTAAACAAGATTTTTTTTAGTCCCCTATTTTGTAGCTTGTATTATGAAAAAAAATTAAATAATAGGCACCTTGGATATTTTTCAAATATAGTTTTACATGATGGACAATATTTTTTATTTTGTTATATATGGGACCAAGTTTTAGGAGATGAGATAGTATCAGGCTACAAGTATATGACAAAAACTCTAACTTTTCCTGTGTTCCTGTGTCCAAGTGTGCATGGGAGCATTCACCGGGATTTTTCACATTGAATACAGTCTATTACGCATTTAATACACTGAATCTAATCATTCAGTGCTGCCAGTATCTCTCCCCTAATTGTGAAACTAGAGTTATGCCATACATTCATGTGTATCAGTTCACTCTCCTTATTAATGATTCTGAATAACCATATCTTAATGCATGGTTGATGCTATTAATGCGGCACCTTTTTGACAGCCAGGAGTGTGCCTTTATTCTTGTATTCTGAAGCCTAGCAGAATGCTAGATACTATAGGTGTGTTAAATGAATGCTTCTATAATGTTGATCTTTGAATGTGTAGACTTTTAAAAATATATAATGTTCTCATACATGTGTAGGGATGTATTTATAATGCTGTAAAAATGTAATAAAACTAGTTATCTCATGATGTGTACCTAAGTAATTTTTAAAAATTTACTTAGTTTATCTTTTAAATTAGTTAATGTTGGACTCATTGTAGTGATGCTGCCTCCTCAAGCATTTTCATCTAGAATTCTTCTTCCACGATTGTAGTTTTGCCTACTCTTATATTAACTTCGGAGGTAATAGGTCATCACCCTTTGATATTTCAAGACAGGCCCTCAGTCTTGACTGATGACTAAGTAAAGTGAACTTTTCCAAGCCAGGGGAAACTGGTTTTGGGTCATAAATAAAATATGGTTGGAAAGTAATAAGAGAAATTTTGTTAGAAGTCACAAAATCTGAAATGGAGATTATGCCAAGAAATTCCAGAAATGTTTTGAGGATTCTGGGATTAGGGAGTGTATTGATAAATATACTTTGGCTTTTGGAGACATTTCTCTGGAGGCTTTGTTTTTGTTTCCACAATGTTGTTCATAGTAGCTTACTCATAACATTTTTTTAAACTTCTAATGAAATGTACTACATAAATTATTGAAATTATTGGAGGGGGGGACTGACACAATATTTAACATTTATCAAATGTCTATATTTTGAACACACATATTGTATGTCATATATTTAAATATGGTCTCTGTCCTTAAAAACAGCACAGTAAAGAAGAGTCACAAAACAATTGATCCAGGTATAAAAAGAAACAAATGTTTACAACTGTGTAATTTATCAGGGCTCAGAAACTTACCTTCCTCACCAGTCACTCTTCTGTATTCAAGTATAAGGAAATTGTGAGCCAATGTGATCTGTTTTAAGAGATTTGGAGATATTTTAAAATAAAGATAGTCAATAAGAAAAGGAACCTCATTCTCTGATTCAACTTTAAATTTTCATGATCATATTCAATATTGCAGTTCTTAGTTTCTCAGGCTACTACCAAAGCATATGATGGTTATTTGGAATTTGCACTAAAATCTCAAGTTATTCCTGGTAAAACTGGTGTCCTATGTAGGTAACTCAAATGATTCCATAGCTTCAACATGAGGAAAAATTTTGAACTATTATAACAGTTCCTCTGACCTGAAACCCTGAAAGAAAGATCTAAGTATGTTTAACAATAAAAGATAATATAGGTATTTTGATATTATATACTTCTGATATGATAGTGTTTTAAAAATGGTAAGTAACTTAGTTTTTTGTTTTTGGGGTTTTTTTTTTTTAGTAACTTAGTTTTTACAGAAACATGAAGAGATAGGTACAATTACCCCAATTTAAAGATGAAGAAATTGAGATTTAGGTAATTTGCCCAAGGTGACAGAGTTAATGAGTGAGCTGGGATTGGAACACCAGGCAGGCTGAACCCAGGGGCCAGGCTTTAACCACTACACTGTACTCCTTCTCACTATTCCTGCTTTTTATACTGCACAAATGAACCATGAGTTTACAAGTATAGTAGAACCATGGTAGAAAGGCATGATGGACAATCTTTCACTTCCCATATTTTGATATCCAGTGTATTAGGCAGAAAATAATGACCCCTCAAAGATGTCCACTTCCTAATCTCTGGAACCTTACATGGAAAAAGGGACTTTGCATATATGATTAAGTTAAGGATCTTGAGATGGGAAGTTTATCCTGGATTATCTGGTGGGCCCAATGTAATCTCGGAGGTCCTTACAAGTGAAAGCTAGAGGGAAGAATCAGAAGCCAATAAGGAGATGTGATGACATGAGCAAAGTTCAGAAAGATATGATTGCTGGATTTGAAGATGAAAAGGGGCTACAAACCAAGGACTGTGGGCAGCCTTTAAAAGTTTGAAAAGGCAAGAAACAGATTCCCCTCTAGAGTTTCAAGAAGGAACACAGCCCTGTGCACACCATGATTTTAGCCTAAGATCCATTTCAGACTTCCGACCTCCAGCATTGTAAGATAATACATTGTGTTATTTTAAGCCACTGTGTTTGCAGTAATTTGTTACGGCAGCAAGAGAAAACTAATAAACCCAGTAATTGTTTTCATTAGTAATAATGTTTTTCATGAAACTAGCTCATTCTCATCTAAGAATGATAGTCATATTGAACATTATATCCATTTCTAACTGAATACTCTATGTAGGAATTAGAGGAATTTGCCTCTCTTCTCTCATAAATAATTCCAGTTGACTGCTTTCTCTGAAAGTTTGGAATAAGTAATCTTTACATCCTTACAGTTTTGCTAGGTGAAGTTCTAAGAGTCTAACTTGTTTAAAAGAACTTTTGAGCAATTCACTTGGAAATGACTAGGAATTTATTTAGGCATAGACCTTGAATAAGATAATTCTCTTGCCCCTTCATAGAAGATTACTTATATTCTAACCCATAATTGGAAAAGCCAAAATTGCTTTGAAGTTTCAAAATGCTGATATTTTAGAAAGATATTTACTTTGAGATAAAATCTACTTTATCTGCAATTAGTTTCACTTAGCATGTTGCAAGGATGTGTCTGTTAGTAAATTTTGTAAAAACCCTACTAATTATTTGAAGAGAAGAGTGCTTTTCAAATTCAAAAAGTTCAAGATAGCATACCAGTACTAACACGCACGTGCCAGGACAGGCAGATGGAAGGAAGCCCTTCCATATCAACTTCTGCTTTGAGCTCAGTGATCATGTACTTGGATCATTAGTGTTCTCATAAACCAATGTAAGAAGAGGGAAAACAATTTAAAAGTAAATAGGAAAAGGAAGTCTTGAACTAAGGACTTGATATCTCTGAAGATTATCTCAAGGTATTGATATCCCCTGCAGGACCATTGCTTTAGAATAATGAAATGAAAAAGCTTACACTCACTTCTCCTCAACCTTTCATTCTCAACACACTAATGCACATAGCCACATACAATAAACTTAGTTCAGTAAGTATTTATTAGACATCTGTTGTTGGTCCAGCATAATCCTTCTATCATTCTTTTCTTGTCATTTACATGGTACGGTCTGTTGTCTAACCATTATTTTTGTTTCTTGGTAAGCAATCAGTTTATGATTTGAAAATTCTTGTTGTCTTTGAAGTAATATTGTTGGATTTTCTAACACTTATTATCCTGAAATTTTATTTAGCCTGCTCAATAATAAGTTTATGACTAGTTAAGAAAGATTTCAACATTCTTTGCCTGGATAATTTCTTGTTTAATCATTGACATATGACATAAATTTTCTGATTCATAGATTAGACTACAAAATTTCTATTTAATCCCTAACATAAAGCCAATAACCGAATATTTTTAACCACTATCATTATCAGAAGTTTCTTTAGTGGTGGTGTTCATTGACTTATTATTTCTCATATGAAAGTAAGAAAAACCGTGTCTATCTGCAATAAAAACAAAGGTCAATGATTAATTCTTTTACTTAGTTGCTCTCAACTTAAACCAGTGAGCTCTATCTTTATTTTAACTGTTGAGAGTTTTTAAAAGTCACCATTCTTTATTTTAGAATTTTATTCTTTTCATATCTGGTTCAAGTAGGTGGAAAGATCAGCAAAGCATGTTTTTTCCTTTTATAACAATTTAAAATGTTCTGACCAAGCAACAGTGTCAAAATAGTCCTTTGCGTTTACAAATGACTTCACAATAGGTATATATAAAAAGTGAATATGAAATTTGATCTACTAATATGAATATGCCACAGACAGATATACTTACAATACTTGGATAATTATGTGGTTGGATTTTAGTTTTCATTCTTGATGTGGAAGTAACTGCAGAATTTTCCTGCCATTAAAATACGTAAATATTGAATATATTCTCCATTCTTTATAATTACTTCTCAATGGCATTGTACTTATCATATATATTTATTCTCAATACCACCCCCAAATTTAGGACACTTCCTTTCATGTGACCATATACGTAATTTTTTATTTAATAATTATTTATTGAATGAGTGAATAGGTGATTGAAATTTTTGAAATACTTCAGAATGATCATCTTAGCTAACTGTTATCATTTATTAGTGCTGCTGATAAAGAAATTTTTATATAAAATTTCCAGTTAATCAAAGTGTATCCATTTGAGTATTTTTTTCCTGAAACAGCAAGTCTCATATTGTCTCTAATTAGATATAGACATAGATAGATGTATCATGGCAGAAACTGACAAAAACTGATTTTTTTGTGGTTGTCAGGATATTAATTTATTGTTTTGAAACAAATTTTCTATTAAATGCTACTTTAGTGAAACAGCAGGATTGTATAAATTGAGTAGAATCATCCTCAAAATGTTCTAATGTGGTATAGATGAAGAAAGAAAAAGGAAAACACCAGTATTAAATTTCCTCCTCATAAATGGGCTTTCTATTCTGCCATCGACCTTTTAACCATCCTATGCCCAATACCACACTTTCTTAATTACTATGGATTTATAAAGTGTAAAACTCTAAATATCTGATAACATCCATCTTCCTTCTTGCTTGATACAAGTCATCTTGACTATTCTTGATTCTGCCTTTGAATACCAATTTGTAGGCTTTTTCTTAGAACTTCATTAGATTTGTAGATTGATTTTGGGGAGAATGGAAAAACTGATGTTTTTGACAAAATGAAGTTCCTGGGAACTAAAGTGTCAGCCCTTTAACAGAATAGCAGTATAATGCTGACTTGTGCTGTTAAATTTATACTGACTCTACATTGTTACTTTTCCCTTCTTAAAAAAAAGTCTTTCTCTGTTTACTTTATTTAAGTTTTTGGTGAGTGTTCTAGAAAAGTGAAGTTTGAGATAAGATACAGGGTGCCTCTTAGTGGTTTACTGCATTGAAAATAGAGATTATGTTGTGAAATGCTTGAGAAACAATGAGTTCGGACGGACAGCTCTAGCTAATAAGAAGGGGGCTTCTACAGTCAGACGATGCTGCAGCAAAGGACCTTATCAGACAAGGTGCTAATGGTAGAGACCCAAAAAGGCAGAGGTATCCAGGATAGCACACCCTGGAGTGTTACTGCCTTTATCAGACAGCTGCCAAATGGGGATTAACCAGTCACGACCGACTGTATAGGTCGTGAGATTGGAATGTTAATTCTGCATTCTGCACCGTACATCACCAACAGCATGCTTATTTAAAAAAATCAAACTCAAAATTCTGTCTTCTATATAAGAGTATCCTTTCCGTGGTGATATTTCCCACCTAAATCATGAAAGAAGACTGAAAAGTCACCATTCATGTAAGTACACTTAAGGAATGGAAGCCTTGTCTCATAGAGTGGTGTATGTTATTCAGGCATCCATGGTGGTTTGTTATTTCAAAATTAAGCAAAGCAGAGCATCCATTCTTCTCAGAGTTGTTATTTATATGCCACATTTGACATTTTAAGTTGAAGTCATTTCTGGATTATCAGAATGCAGAAGGACCCTGAAAAGATTCTTGTAAATCAAAACTTTTAGTTTGATAGCAAAATGATTAGACAAACCTTGTCAGATTTTTCCCTGACTGTTGTGCCTTGAATTTTTCAGACTTAACAGAAAATAGATATTTTGAATAAAATGCTATCTCCATAATCACACTATTAATATCCGCTAACTTTATCCAATTACAAGCAAAACTCCTACGGTGTCTCAAACAAAGCAAATAATATATATTTTATTTAGGGGGGTTTAATTCCTTTTTGGTCATTCAGATTTCATATGATCAGTTGGCCACTGAGACCTATTTTAGGAACTGGTTCTCATGTAGACTAGCTTATAGGAACCCAGTGGTTAAGGTGCCTTCCATTGTCATTTGAAGCCATTGAAAATCTTTGCAGTTGGCATGTCTTGCATTTTATTATGATTAATTTATAAATATTTTATAAGGTGTATAAAGTGTTTTCGTGTAGTACCTTTTAACCAATTGTTTCTGATAAATAAATGTCTTTGTGAAGTTTAGGTTTGCTTTTCCAGAGACATTTTATCTAAACTTCTTCATCTCCTATGTGTTTTTCTTAACTAGATACAATTTCTTAAAAAGATAATTTGGATTGTACTAGGCAGCCACCAGATGACCTATTGGTCCATCTGAATTTTAAAATATATAAGGAGAAAGTATGAAGTGACATTTAAGAAGTTTCAGAAGAAAATGGGAACTCCTAGATAACCACTTTTAGAAAGTTTTTTTAAAAAAAATATTGAAATGAATTTCTTCACATGTAGGGTTTTGTTTTTTGTTTTTTCTTTCTGACAGTTATTAGTGTCTGGATTTTCCACTTCACAAATGACAGGAGAGAGACCTTGGGCAAGACCTAGGGTGGGAATATGGGGAGCTGGGTATGAGAATGGGGGAGGGGGTAGAGGATGGAGGGAAGGTGGGGGTTGGGAGAAACCTGGCAGCCACATCAGTTCATCAAATATCATGAGGAATTAGGCTGGAAATATTGAGCAAAAGGATTGTATAACTGAGACTTGAGGATAAAGGGAAAGGGCAGAGAGGTGGGAACACATACGTTGGGTCAATTTAAATAAGTCCACCTCTTTTAAAATCAGTTTTAAAAGACTCCTCATGGAGTTGTCTGTGTCATGAACTAGACTTTGCCTCAATTTGGGGGTAACTTTGTCTTCATCATTGTGTATTAGGAATGGAATGGTTTTATACCACTCAAGGGAGATGTTCTTGCAGGTCCTATGAGAGCTCAGAGCATTTTTATTATGTTTTATGATTACAGTTGGAGATGCTGTTTATCTTACTTCTTATAAAACTCAGAGGGAAGCCTTCCAAGGGCTTTACTTCTCTTGGGTCCCTCCGTAATCAAATATGCTTCTTCAGCAGTAATTTTAGCATCTATTACCATGCTTGAGCCTTTGGCAGCCCTGCAGCCTCGCAGCTTTGACATCACTTGTGGTTTGCAGAGCATCATGCAGTGCTATCTAGTGCTCCTGATAATAGTTTCTAAATGCATAGCTGATTTATACTGCCTGGAATTGTCCCATCTCTTCCTAGCAATTGAATTTGGCAAATTAATCATATAACCTTTTCTGCCCCATGCCCAGGCCTCACTATGAGGTCATTGGTGTCACACTAAGTAAAGCTTCACATTGACAGAAGAAAGTTTGTGCTGGATTTGTGAATGTCACCCTCTCCAGAAGATGTACCTGTTGTCTTTTCAGATGAAGAAATGAAAGCAAACGGGAGCATATTTTTTCAAGTGCACTTAATGAGTCCACAACAGAACTGAAAAGGGAGATCCATGCTCCTCACTCCCAGTCACATGCTTGGCTCCTTGGGCTTCCTTCAATTCTCACCAGAATTCCTGTGCCTGCAGCATAGAATAATCATGCTTGAATGTAGCCTCAGGCTTAAGTTCCAGAGCTGATTCCAAGATGCTAGGTTTAAGGACTTAGGGAAGAACTATAAAATGAGCCTGCATTAATCTGATGTGCTAGCTCTCCATTCACTGTAACCTTGGATTTTTATGTCACAGGGATCCATCTTTAATCAAGGCTTGTAATTAAGCAGAAACTCAGTGGAAAGACTTTGATAGTCCCATGACTGGTTCCCCAAGCAAAATGCAAAGGTGTCTCTCCCCAGTTTAGCTCCCCTACCCTCAGAAATGTCTCATTATGTCCTTGGGTGAGCTGTGGAGGGTTCCATTTAATACTCCTATCACTCCTACCCCTTTGTCCCTCAAACCTCCCCCCCCACCAGATAGACACTTCAGCCGCTGAGCCTTCCTCCTCCATAAAGTATCCTCAAGTAAACATCAAAGGTAGGAAGTTCTTGTTAGTACTATATGTTGACTCAAAGTGGCACAACAAGTATATTTCTCCTTGTCTCAGGGGTCAACTTGACCCACACCTGGATCTGACCAGAATATAGAAATATAAATTGTAAGGCCAAAGAAGGAGCTGTTGTTAGGGTCAGTTGTCTTCTCAAGCTAAAAAAGGTTAGAATTATTTTCTTTTGTAAACATAATCTTCCCACGCTGATTTCCTGATTTCTGGTGCACCATAGTACAATGTGTTCTCAAGACTAATTCTTGGAACAGTCTAGAAAGTTTCATGTGCTTCTTATTTTGTTGCTACTTGTCGAAGTCCAAAGGGGTTGAATGTGTCAGACACAGTGGGTCATTTGTATGACATACTACATATTAATAAAAAAGGATATGTGGGAATTCGAGGATATGCTTTATCATGTTTCAGCATTTAATTTCAGAACATGGCCAAGTATCTGTTTTCATTGAGAAAAGCCAGAATTCGCCAAAATCAACATGAAGCAAATGAATTGCATTGTGATGAAAAAGAGTTAAGACGTACACAGACACGTTGTTCCTTTCAATTGTTATCGAAGTAGCTTTGTTTTTTTAAAAAAGTATTAAATTTTTTTTTTTTTTTTTTTTTTTTGTGGTACGCGGGCCTCTCACTGTTGTGGCCTCTCCCGTTGCGGAGCACAGGCTCCGGACGCGCAGGCTCAGCGGCCATGGCTCACGGGCCTAGACGCTCCGCGGCATGTGGGATCTTCCCAGACCGGGGCACGAACCCGTGTCCCTTGCATTGGCAGGCAGACTCTCAACCACTGCGCCACTAGGGAAGCCCAAAGTATTAAACTTTTGATTGCAATTTAGAAAACTTAGTTAGAGAATTCAATTTGTGTATTGATTTATAGTGCATTCTGAAACTGCTCACAAAGTGTAAATATTCCCTCTCTGTGTAATGGAAATACTCAGACTACAGTTTTCACAGTCAGCAACCTTATCATGGGAGACAGCTGGTAGAAGTTGGCATTTCTTTTATTGAAACCATATTCTAGAATTTTACTTTCAAGCTAGTTAAGAAATGCAGTAAGAAGAGACCTGTAGTGACCACACTATATCAGAATGTGATTCCTGATCATGAGAGAGCAACCTGTAGTTTCTAAAACTCTGTTTCAGATTGAGGATAAGAAATTATCCTTCTGTTTAGCAAATTACCACACACATTGCTTAATCTAGATTTGACATGTGAAGAAACTATACGTGGCATGCATACAAAGTAATGAGACTTGGTTTTTAAGTTATTTATATATACTTTATTAAAAAACGTGTATTGTCCTTGAGAGAGTTCCTCTGGAAATTTGTACTTGTTCCACAATTCTCAAAATACTTTTGGAAAGTTCTTTTAAAAAATTCTAGTCAATTCTTTTAAATAAAACTAGAACAGAGTATTTTTTTGAAGCTGCATGAGAATGGATTTGGGAATTTGGAGCCACCCTGGAAAAATTCTTCAAATTGCTGTTGCAGCCACACATTCTTTTAGATACACACCTATTCTCTAGCCATGGCCTAAATAATTTTTGACTCCTCTAAAATTATTTCCACTTTCAAAGGGAAAAGATTTGCTATCCTCACAGATATTCAGAAAATGAGCTGTGTTCCCTAAAAGCAATTCCAGAAGGGGACTTTTCAAAATGTTTACAATAATAGTAATAACTTGGCATAACAACATCACTTTTGAAACGGCATAATTGTCTGTATGTGTTAGTTCTTACATGTTTGTTGACAAAATATAATACTTCATAGTGAACATGTCCAATAGTGACTAGTGGATGCCTTGTTTTAGAAAATTTTCACTTCCTTGAACCTGAATACAACTGCTGTTCTGATAGCCTCCATAATAGCTTATGAAATGCTTGTTGTTGACTTTTGGAGGAGTATGTGATCTTGTAATTTTTTAGGAGTCATGATAGCATAGCCTAGCATAATAGTTCCACAGGCATTTTTTAAAACTACATCTTTTATTAGTAAAAATGTGTTGTTAACAAAGTAAGACTTCACAAAATAGGAAAAAACCTATATTTTGAAAACCAGATAGTTACTTGAAATACTTTTTATCACAACATAAATTTCATATTTGAAATTATGTTGACTTTATTCTGGTGGAAGCAGTATCTAATTTAACTCATCTTTGTTAGTTTGTGGCTTATATTATTAAAATAATAACACAGTATTTTGTCCGTAAATGGTGGTTAAAAAAATCTATTGATGGAATAAATGAATGTGAGTATTGAAAAATTAGATTATGAACATTTGATACATTATAATAGCTTGACAGGTATTTAAAGGTAAATACAGGTTTACTTTAGTAAATCTTTATTTTAAATGATTTAACTTTTGAGTATGTTACATTAACTCCAAAGTTATGAACCTGAAGTTAGATTCAAGAAAGTGTTAGATGTGTTCGTGTTTAAAAAGCAAGTTAGATATTTACAGAGATTAATTCATTCAACACATTTTACTTGAGTAACCATTGTGGTTCCAGATGTTCCACTAGATGCTGGGGATTATGTGGTGGAAAAGCAGGTAGCACCCCTGCTAGATGAGCTTATACTGTAGTGACTGTAGGGCTCTGGAGAGAAGAGACCAAACTAAAAGTTTTTGTGGTGACTCCATATTGCATGGAAAAGTTCTCATTCCAAATCTCTGGGTTCTGTTCTTTATTTTGAAGTGTGATGCATTTGGACTCATGGTCTTTAAAGAGCTCTCAGATTAGAGTTTATGCTATGGTTTTCTGAATTCTCCATTGTCATCTTAATTGCTATTGCCCTATTCCCCAAATTCCTAGTATTTTCAATATGTATGTGAGTACTATATGTGAGAGCATTTTATAGATTGTAAATTTTTTTAACTGTAAGGTAGTGTTATTATTCAACAAGAAAGCATTTGAGCTGTACCTAAAAACAAAGTAAACACTCACACAATCACACAGTTTTGCAGATAATAAGAAAACAGCTAATCTGAAGGTCTTTTTTTCCTCCAGTTTAAAAATTAGAGGTATTTTTTGCCTGACTTAGCTAGTTAATTTATCAACTGTCTACATCACTTAGTCTTTGTAGAAACAATTTCTAAATCCCTTGAAACTATATTTATGTTCACTATGGTTTAGAGCTACACTTTCTGGCGGGCACAGAATGTGTCACCCCATTAGAGACTCTCAATATTGTTTATGGAAGTAGAGAAGAAAATGAAATCATAAATCTGGAAGACACCCTATTTGGCCACCGCCTTTGGGGAGAAGTAATTCCAAATAATTAAAAAGGGCCAGTTAACTTTTTTCTTAAACATTTTTTAACAAGGAGATGTAATAATTTACCTAAGTAACATAAGTCAGCAGTCACATACATTTTATTCATACATTTTCTTAAGTCAGTTCCTTCATGTGGAAAACAAAGGAAATGACAGGATAATGTCTAAAACTATCTCCTAAATTTTTCTATTATTTTTTAAATGCCTCGACCCATAGTTAAGCCCTCTTAACTATGCAGGATAAACTGCAACTGAACATGCTCAAAACATTTAAAAAAAGGAAATCAGATTTTACTAGCATTGTTTTTCACTAGGAATGAAAGAGTATTTTATTCTTTCTTTCAAGTTCTGCTTTCTTTAGACTTTTCTGGAAACATCTCTGAAGACAGGCATTAAAAGACATTTTGAGGAGAGAGAAATGGTGATCAAATACAACCATGGCAGAAATATCTTTTCTAAGGGTTAATGAGGTCACATTGTTTGTTATATTTTTTGAAATCTTAGAATAGTTGTGGATTTTTATTCTGACGACAAAGTGCAGCTGTTTCTAGTCAACTCTTTTAAATAAAGTTATTTCTTAAAATCCATTTTAAAATCAGCAAACTTCTGGGCCCAGAGTCAATCTTGCCCTATGTGGATGCCAGACACTTTCATTAATTGTGAAAGTCACAGGTTAATCTCCGATGATAAATTTTTTTTCCAGTCAGAATCACAGATGATTCTGTGATCATACAGTTGTGCTACATTAACCATTTCTTGAATGTAAGTTACATTTCTCTCCTACTGAAACTCTCAAGTGGCTCAACTAGTACATCATTCTTTTCTCCTCCAAAGTTTCCTGGGAAACCTAGATTTGGAAAGAGTTCACCTATAAAATTGTCGTCATCAACACCATCTTTTTTTCCTGCCTTTTTAAAAAACTTTTTATTGAAATGTAATATACATCTAGAATAGTGCACATATGTTAAGTATACATCTTGATGAATTTGCAGATGGAACATACACACATATAACCAGCACTCCTATTAAGAAATAGAGCACATTAGCACCCTGAGAAGCCTCACTTGCATTCCCTTCCAGTCACTAACTCTTCCATCTTCCCAGTAGCTGTTATCCTGACTTCTAGATTTTTTATTTGCCTGTTACGTGATTCATTTAAATGAAATGAAACAGTATGTGCCCTTACAAGAGTTTAGCTTCCTTCACTTATCATTACTTGTTAGAATTATCTTATTAAAATCGTTCTATCTTACTGCTCTGTAGCATTACATTGTGTAGATATAGCACACTTTATCCATTTCACTGTTGGTGAGCATTGGGGTAGTTTTCTAGTTGATGCTATTACAAATAGTGCTCCTATGAAGAGTCTTGTACATTTACTTGGTGAGAAATTTATATATACATAGGAGATCATCAACATATTTTAATTTCTCAATTTTATTGATGAAAAATTTATATAACTGAGAATTTCTGAGCAGCATGAATGAACCAGAGGTACCATGTTGAGTTGGTAGAATTTTTTTCTAAATCACAGAAACTTAACATTTTAGTTACCCAGCCCTCTTGGTTTCAATCAAGCTAGTTTCATTTCTGCCCTTTTCACTGACCTCCTCTCACCCTGCATACCTACTAATACACATTATATACTTATGCTTACTCCTCCCTCTTTACTTTACTTCTGTCTCCTAGAATGGTATAGTAATTATATGATACTTATAGTAGTAAATAAGAGCAGCAACTGTTTATTGAGAACTATCTGTGTGGAAAAAACACTGCTATAATATTTTTTACAATTATTTTACTTTACCCTCACATAATACTTATGTTATATAGATAATATTGTTGCAATTAATAGTATTTTTCAAGTAGATTGAAATCATATCAACCACAATGGTATGAAACTAGAAATCATTCACAAGAAAAAAAAAAGGAAAAAAATGTGGAAATTAAACAGCTGAAAAACCAATGGGTCATAGAAGAAATCAGAGGAGAAATCAAAAATACTTAGAGACAAATGAAAATAGAAATATGACATACCAAGGCCATAGTAAGCAGCAAAAGTGGTTCCAAGAGGGAAGTCCATAGCAATACAGGCCTACCTCAAGAAATAAGAAAAATCCCAGATAAATAGTCTAATTTTACATTGAAAGAAACTAGAAAATATAGAGTAAGCAAAGTCAAAAATTAGTAGAAGGAAGGAAATAATAAAGATCAGAGAGAAAATAAATGAAATAGAGACTAAAAAAATTAGAAAAGATCAGTAAAATTAAGAGCTGGTTCTTTGAAAAGGTAAATAAAAATCAATTGACAAATCTTTTGCTAAACTAACCAAGAAAAAAAGAGAGAGGACTCAAATAAAATTAGAAATGAATGACAAGTTAAAAATGATACTACAGAAATACAAAGGATCATAAGAGACTACAATGAATAACTATACACCAACAAATTGGACAGCCTAGAAGAAATGGACAAATTCCTAGTAACAGACAATCTTCCAAGACTGAATAATGAAGAAATAGAAAATCAGAACGGACCAATTTTTGTAAGGAGGTTGAAACAATAATAAAAAATCTCTCAACAAACAAAAGCCCAGGACCATACAGTTTCACTGACAAATTCTACAAAACATTCAAAGAAGATTTAATACCTATCCTTCTCAAACTCTTCCAAAAAGCTGAAGAGGAGGAAAACTTTCCAAACACATTTTACGGAGCTAGCATCACCCTGATATCAATATCAGAGAAGGATAAATAAATGAATGAATGAATAAATAAATAAATAAAATTACAAGCCAATATCCTTGTTGAGCATAAATATAAAAATCCTCAACAAAATATTAGCAAACTGAATCCAACAATACATTAAAAGGATCATACCTCACAGTCAAGTGGGATTTGTTCCAGGGATGCAAGGATGGTTCAGCATCCTCAAATTAATCGAGGTAATACATCACATTAACAAAATGAAGGATAAAAATTATATGATCATCTCAGTATATGCAGAAAGACTATCTGAGAAAATTCAACATCCATTTATGATTAAAAACTCTCAACAAAGTGGGTACAAATGGAATGTATTTCAACATAATAAAGGCCATATATGACAAACCCACAGCTAACATCATACTCAACAGTGAAAAGCTGAAAGCTTTTCTTCTAAGATTGGGAACAAGACAAGGATGCCCACCTTCACCACTTTCATTCAACAGAGGTTTAGAAGTCCTAACCACAGCAGTTAGAAGAAAAAATAAGTCATCCAAATCAGAAAGGAAGAAGTAAAAAATTGTCATCACTTTTTGCAGCTGACATGATACAGTATACATAGAACCCTAAAGACTCCACCAAAAAATTACTAGAATTAATAAATGAACTTAGTAATGTTGCAGGACACCAAATCAATATACAGAAATCTGTGGCATTTCTAGATACTAATAATGAACTATCAGAAAGAGAAATTAAGAAAACAATCCCATTTAAAATTGCATCAAATGAATAAAATACCTAGGAACAAATTTAACCAAGGAGGTGAAACTATAAAGACACTGATGAAATAAATTGAAGACACATATAAATGGAAAAATATTTCATGATCATGTATTGGAAGAATCAATATTATTAAAATGTTCCTACTACCCAAAGCAATCTACAGATTTAAAGCATCCCTTCAAAATTCCAATGGTATATTTCATAGAACTAGAACAAATAATTCTAAAATTTGTATAGAATGTCAGAATATCTCAAATAGCCAAAACAATCTTGAGAAAGAAAAACAAAGCTGGAGATATCATGCTCCCTAATTTCAAACCATACTATAAAGCTATAGTAATCAAAACAATATGGTACTGGCATACACAAAAAAAGACACACAGATCAATGGAACAGAATTGACAGCCCAGAAATATACCCACACATATATGGACAATTATTTTATAACAAAGGAGCAATGAACATACGATGGAGAAAGAATAGTCTCTTCAATAAATTTCATTGAGAAAACTGGACAACCACATGCAAAAGAATGAAACTGGACCACTGTCTTAACCATACACAGAAATTAACTCAAAATGGATTAAATACTTGAATGTAAGACCTGAAGCCATAAATTTTCCAGAAGAGAAAATAAGCAGTAACCTCATTGACATCAGTCTTAGCTATGTTTTTGTGGATCTGACTCCAAACATAAGGGAAACAAACAAAAAAATAAACAAATGGGACTACATCAAACTAGAAAGCTTCTGCGCAGCGAAGGAAACCATCAACAAAATGAAAAGGTAACCTACTTAATGAGAGAAGATATATATCTGATAAAGAGTTAATATCCAGAATATGCAAAGAACTCATACAACTCAACAACAGAAAAACAAACAATCCACTTAAAAAGTGAATAGAGGATCTGAATAGACATATTTCCAAGGATGACTTGCAGATGGCCAACAGGCACATGAAAAGATGTTTAACAACACTAATTATTAGGGAAATGGAAATCAAAACCATAATGAGATGCCACTTCACACCTGTTAGAATGGCCATTATGGAAAAGATAGGAAGTAGCAAATGTCTGAGAGGATGTGAAGAAAAAGGAACCTTCATGCACTGTTGGTGGGATTGTAAGTTGGTGCAGCCACTACAGAAAACAGTATGCAGATTCCTTAAAGAAAATTAATACCAGAACCAGCAAATGCCCAGCTATTCCACTTCCAGGCATTTATCTGAAGAACACAAAAACACTAATTTGAAAAGATATATGCTCCCCTGTGTTAATTTCACATTATTTGTGATAGCCAAGACATGGAAACAATGTAATTGTCCATTATTGGATGAATGAATAAAGAATATGTGGTATATACACAGAGAAATACTACTAAGCCATAAAAAATGGAGTCCTGTCATTTGTGACAACTTGGAATGACCTTGAAGGTATTATGCTAAGTGAAGTAAGCCAGATGGAGAAAGACAAATACCATACTATTTTCACTTAAATGTGAACTCTAAAAAAAAAAAAAGAACCAAACAAAATTAAACAAAAACAAACTAATAGATCCAGAGAACAGAGTAGTGGTTACCAGATGGGAAGGGAGTTTGGGCGTAGGAGAAATGGGTGAAGGAGGTCAACTGTATGGTGACAGATGGTATCTAGACTTGTAGTGGTGATCACTTTGTAGTGTATACAGATGGTGCATTATAATTCTGTACACCTGAAACTTATATAAAGTAATAAAATTTTAAATTATGAAGTGTTACAAATATGCAAAAAAAGAACCAAGAACCATATAGCTAACATTCATGGACCGAATTCTCAGATTTAATTTAGGTAAAGAACCTGCCATTTTTGTTTCAAATTTTTCCTGTCCCCAAAATTTAGAATTAGGCGACTTTCTCAAGTCACACTACCACTATGTGACAGAGCTGGCATTTGAGCCCAGCTGATATTTGACTCTTCATTCATGTCTCTGTAAACCTCTGCCCTCTCCCTCTCACTTTTTATTTATTTCAAGCTCTCACCCCCTTCATGTGCTCTTCCTTGCATGATTCTGTCTTGTTTCTGATCCTCTCTAAGAATACTAGCTGACATTAATTCATTCAGAAAACAAATATTTATGAACCTTTTTTAAGTTCCAGGAACTATACTAATACTTTTCCATACCTCATGTAATTTCTACTACAGCCTGCAAGGGAGGTACTGGTATTGACTTCAGTTGACAGAAGAGGAAACCACAGTTTAGAGGTTGAATCACTTGTCTAATACTATAGATCTTAGGCGCCCAAGCTAATGTCAATTTTAGATGTGTCTGGCTCTAAAGCCAATGCTTTTAATAACCTCTAAAAGTTTGTTCATTGGAGAAGGAATTTAGTTTTTATTATTTCTTGTAATTGTAGGTAGTATGCAATTCCAGCTCCTCTCCCAAGTCTCTGCCATCTTTTATTTTACAGGTGAGGAGGTTAATGTCCAGAGGGGTTAAATGGCCATTACAGGGCCACATGGCTACTCAGGAGACTCAGTGACACAACCCATGCTTCATGGCACCTAGTCCGGGGCTTCTCTGTCACATAATGCTGCAGGTCTCCAGCTTAATGAGATAAGTCTATGAGCAGGTCCATTCAACAAATTTAAACCTCTTTTATTAATCCTCAGGTAAAACCATTCTCTTAAAGGCCATCCCCAATGACCTCCTCATCATCACATTTGAAGTTTTTCTCAGTTTTAGCCCTCCTTATTTCAGTGCCTCCTATATGAAGCTCATCTTCCCTTGGCTACTCTGGAGCTGAACTCTCCTTGTTTTCCTTCTAACTGTAATCACACTTTCTCTCTCTTCTTTGTTAATTATTCCTCTTCCTTTCTCCTAAAATATAGGCAGTACACAAGGCTTTGTCTTAAATCCCCTCCTTTTCTTTGCTCTCTCTGTTACCAATTTCATTTACCCCAAGCCTTTCTGTGCAGTAGACCCCAAATCTTTATTTTTAACCCTGATTTCTCCAAGATTTAGACCTGGGGTTCAGGCTGCTTGGGAATTCAACTTGTACAAAGGTAATTTCAGCATCTGCTCTCCTCGCCAAACCTGTTCCTCCCTTTATGTGTAGTGCAATGTCATCCCATTGGCTTATCATTCTCTCTGTCGTGGCCCCCTGTATTGCTTACCTCTTGCCTGTACTTTTATAGAAGTTCCTTAAGGGATCTTGCTGTTACTAGTCAAATCCTGCTTCACCTCAACAACTACAAGAAGTAAAAAAACCCTGCAGAAAACAGAAATTTATGGAGGTTAAACAAAATGCTCCTAACCAAAGTAATCTTTTTAAGAGAACCTCGGATTATTTTATTCTCCTGTGCATATAAACTTTGAAGAGTTCCCCACTGCATACCAACTAAAAGTGGGCCCTCAAAGCTCCTTTATGTCTGATTTCAACTGACCTTTCAGGTCAAATTTATCTATTTCTTTTCCTTCTGACATATCTACACTTTTCCATTTCTGTGTCTTTTCCTAACTTTCTTTCTTTCTATAGAAGGCATTTCCTCACTTCTGTTAAGACCCAGTCCATCCTTCAAGATCCCCTCCTTCTATCACTTCCTTATATCCTAAGCCAAAAGCAAAACTTGGTGGTCCTCTCTAACCAAGGATGATTGGTACTAGGGAAAAGGGGAATCCACATCAAACAGGGACCAAAATTTCATAGTAAATAAGAATTAAAGGGTTGATTGGGATTTTAACTTGAAAAATGAAACTAAAAATTATAAACTTATTTTTCTTGTAATAAATAAAATTTAGGTTATAATTGAAATTATGTGCTAATTTTTGTAACGTACAAAGAGCACTTTTTGTGGTATCTTTGTCTGGTTTTGGTATCAGCATGCTGACCTTATAGAATGAGTTCAGAAGCATTCCTTCCTCCTCAATTCTATGGAATAATTTGAGAAGGATAGGTGTTAATGCTAATGTAAATGTTTGGTAAAATTCACCTGTCAAGCCATCTGGTCCTGGACTTTTGTTTGTTGAAAGTTTTTGTATTATTGATTCAATTTCATTATTGGTAATTGCTCTGTTTATATTTTCTCTTTCTTCCTGATTTAGTCTTGGGAGAGTATATGCTTCTAGGAATATATCTCTTTCTTTTAGAATGTTTATTTTAGTGTCATGTAATTGTTTGTAGTAATTTCTCAGGATCCTTTGGAGATTTCTGTGGTGTTGGTTGTAACTTCTCTTTCATTTCTGATATTATTTATTTTGGCCCTCTCTCTTTTGTTCTTGATGTATCTGGCTAAAGGTTTATCAATTTTGTTTATCTTTTCAAAGAACCAGCTCCTAGTTTCACTGGTCTTTTCTATTATTTTTTAGTCTCTTATTTCATTTATTTCTGCTCTGATATTTATTTTTTGTTTCCTTCTACTAATTTGGGGTTTTGTGTGTTCTTCTCTTTCAAGATGTAAAGTTAGGTTGTTTATTTGAGATTTTTCTTGTTTCCTGAGGTACGTTTGTATTGCTATAGACTTCTCTCTTAGAACTGCTTTTGCTGCATCCCATAGACTTTGAATCATTTTGTTTCCATTTTCATTTGTTTCTGAGTATTTTTTAAATTTCCTCTTTGATCTTCAGTGAGCCATTGGTTGTTTAGGAGCATTTTGTTTAGCCTCTACATATTTCTGTTTGTTTTTTTTTTTCTTGTAGTTGATTTTCAGTCTCATACAGCTGTTGTTGGAGAAGATACCTGATGTGATTTCAAACTTCTTAAATTTATTGAGACTTATTTTGTCACCTAGAATGTGATCTATCCTAAAGAATGTTCTATGTGTACCTGAGAAGAATGTGTATTCTACTGCTTTGGATGGAATGTTCTATATATAGCTATTAGCTATTTGGTCTAATGTTTCATTTAAGGCCAGTTTTTCCTTATTGATTTTCAGTCTGGATGTTTTGTTCATTGATGTAAGTAGGGTGTTAAATTTCCTTACTATGATTGTGTTACTATCAGTTTCTCCCTATATGTTTATTAATATTTATTGTACATATTTAGGTGCTCCTGTGTTGGGTGCATGTATTTGCAATTGTTATATCTTGTTGTTTGATAGGTCCCTTTCTCATCATGTAGTATACTTCTTTGTCTCTTGTTACTGTCTTTGTTTTAAAGTCTACTTTGTCTGATATAAGTACTGCTACCCCAGCTTTCTTTTTGTTTTTCATTTGCTTGGAATATTTTTTTCCATCCCTTCACTTTCAGTCTATGTGTGTCTTTATATCTGAAGTGAGTCTTTTATGGGTGGTGTATATATAGACCCTGTTTTTTATCCATTCAGCCACTTTGTGTCTTTTAATTGGAGCATTTAGTCCATTTACATTTAAAGAATTATTGATGGGTATGTACTTATTGCTCTTTTGTTAATTGTTGTCTGGTATTTTTATATTTCCTTTTGTTCCTTTCTTCTTTTGTTCTCTTCCCTTGTGATTGAATGACTTTCCTTAGTGTTATTTTGTATTCCTTTATTTTTTGTGTATGTGTATCTATTATAGGTTTTTGGTTTGTGATTACCATGAGATTCATATATAACATCCTGTATATATATGTGATTATTTTAAGATTATGGTCCTTAAGTCAAACAAATTCTAACAACCCTGCATTCTGCCCCCCAATATTCAGTGTTTTTGACATATTTTTTATCTTTTTTGTTTTGTGTATTCCTTATCTACTTATTGTGGATATAGACGATTTTACTACTTTTGTCTTTTAACCTTCCTACTAAATTTCTAAGTGGTTTACTACCTTTACTGTATCTTTGCCTTAACCAATGAGATTTTTCTTTTTGTAATTTTAATATTTCTAGTTGTGGCCTTTTATTTTCTCCTTAGAGAAGTTCATTTAACAGTTTTGTAAAGCTGGCTTAGTGTCGCTGAACTCTTAACTTTTTCTTGTCTGTAACACTACCTCTCCTTCAAATCTGAATGATCGCCTTGCCAGGTAGAGTATTCTTGGTTGTAAGTTTTTTTTCTTTCATCACTTTGAATATATTATGTCACTCTCTTCTGGCCTGCAAAGTTTCTGCTGAAAAGACAGCTGATAGTTCTTTGGGAGTTCCTTTATATGTAACTAGTTGCTTTTCTCTTACTACTTTTGAGATTCTCTCTTTATCTTTAATATTTGCCATTTCAATTATAATGTGTCTTGGTATGGACCTCTTTGGGTTGGTCTTATTTGGGAATCTCTGTGCTTACTGGACCTGGGTGTCTGTTTCCTTTCCCAGGTTAAGGAATCTTTAGCTATTATTTTTTCAGATAAGTTCTCTGTCCCTTTCTCTGTTTTGGAGGGACCCCAATAATGTGAATGATAGTGTACTTGATGTTGTCTCAGAGGTCTCTTAAACTATCCTTTTTTTAAAAATTCTTTTTTCTTTTTTCTTTTCAGCTTGGGTGGTTTGCACTACTCTGTCTTCCAGTTTGCAGATTCATTCCTCTGTGTCATCTAATCTTCTGTTGATTCCTTCTCATGTACTTTTCATTTCAGTTATTGTATTCGTCAACTCTGTTTGGTTCTTCTTTATATTCTCCAACTCTTTGTTAAGCTTCTCACTGTGTTCATCCATTCTTCCTCCAAGTTCATAGAGCATTATTATGATCAATACCTTGGACCCTTTATTAGGTAGATTATTTATCTGCATTTAGTTTAGTTCTTTTTGTAGGGTTTTGTCTTGTTCCTTTGTTTGGAACATATTTCTCTGTCTTCTCATTTTGCCCAATTTTCTGTGTGTGTTTCTATGTATTACATAACTTGGTTACATTTCTCAATGGTGGAAAAGTGGTTTTATATAGGAGATGTCCTATGGGGCCCAGCAGCACACTCCCCTCTGGTCACCAGAGCTATATGTTCTAGGGGTGCCCCTTATGTGGGCTTCATGGACCCTTCTGTTGTGGCAGGGCTTACTACTGTGGGAGCAGTGTTATGTGGGGCTGTTCCCTGGCCCAGTTGGCTGCCAGATCCTACAAGTGCAATGGCTGTTGGTCTGCTAGTGGGCAGAATTGGCTTCCGGTGTGACTGACTGTGCAGCCTGGAGGATTGTGGGGCTGGCACTGGTCCACTGGTGGCAGAGCCAGGTCCTGGAATGGCTAGATGCATAGTTTGTAAGGTCCTATGGCTGGTTTGGGTAAGCACCTGGCACTAATAAGCTAGAGGGAGCACTCCAAAAGGGTGCTTGCTAGTACCAGTGTCCTCATGGTAGAACAAGCTCCCAAAAGTGAGTGCTGCTAGTGTCTGTGTCCCCAGGGGGAGTCCTGGTTGCCTCCTGACTCTCTAGGAAGTTCTCCAACATCAGCAAATGGGTCTGACCCAGGCTCCTTTTAAATTACTGCCTCTGCACTAGTATTCAGAGTGTGTTAGATTTTGTGTGCAACCTTTAAGAGTGAAGTCTCTGTTTCCTACAGTCTTCCAGCTTTCTTATATGCAAGACCTGCTAGCCTTCAAACCCAGACATCCTAGGGTCTCTTCCTGGTGCAGGACCTCCAGGCTGGAAGACCTCATGTGGGACTCAGACCCCTCACTCCTTGGGGAGAACCTCTGCAATTGTGATTGTCTTACCTTTTGTGCATTGCCTACCTCAAGGTGTGGGTCTTGACTATACCATGTCTCTGCCCCTCCTACCTGTCTCATTATAGTTCCTTCTTTATATCTTAGTTGTGAAAAAACTTTTCTTCTAGTCTTCAGGTCATTCTCATAGATAGTGACTTTGTAAATAGTTGTAATTTTGGAGGTGCCTGTGGGAGGAGGTGAGCTCAAGGTCCTACTCCACCGTCTTAGCCACTGCTCTGACAGAATCTGTTTTTGACCTTCATTGGCAGTGGTTGAGGTGTTATGATCCTTTGCAAGATTATGAAGATGAAGTAGATTTAAACAAGGGTTAAGGTGCTGCTTCACTAGATTCATTGCACCTCGGTAAGCACATTCACTTGGATTTCACATCATTCCACAAATCTTGTTTGGCTTCTGTAGGCGTTGGGCCAGATTTTTTAGTGAAGGTCATATTGTGATTTCCTAAGAGACTGAGGAGACCTGGGCAGCTAATGCGTATTTGTATTATTACTAGGAAGTATTATAATCTCTAGTGTCTGCTAAAACTGTGATTTAATGTTGCAAACAAGTAAAGAAAAATACCAGACCATATAATGTTTTTACTAGCCTAGTTGTACCCCACAGCAGCACTCTAGTCAAATAAATAAAAAATAATATTCTTTACCACCCACTTGAACTGAATTATTCTTCTTTGTGGGTAAATATTTATTTGCAAAATCTTAATAACAAACCTGAATATCTAATTTAGTAAGATACAGTGACCTAGAAGCCTGAGGATCACTTTCTTCATCACAGGATCAATTTGAATGACAGTAAGTGTTTGTGTGTATGTGTATGTGTGTGTGTGTGTGTGTGTGTGTGTTTATAAATATAGATAGATATAGGTATATAACTGTACATCTAAGCTATTGCAAGTTCATGGAGCATTACTTGTGAACCTAGTTCTGTATTAACAAAAAAAATTTTTTTAAATAAAAATGAGGCCTGCTAAAAACCTGTTTAGAGAAAATACTCTCCCTTTAGCTTTGAATGCCTTTAGGCATTGCCATAGATTCAGCCATCTGAACTGTTTTATTATTTAGGTGCTCTACATGCAGTTATTTAGGGCTTTCTTAGGTCCTTTATAAATGTGAAGAAAGTTTATTGTGTTGTGAAAAGAAGAGGTTCACAGGTTTCCTTCTGTTCTGTAGAATATATTTCATGCCGGGGATGATCAACAGGAAATTTGGGGTTGGAATATAGAATGAAAAAATTAATTATGGCTTTAAATCTTTGATTCAAGTATCTCTTATATACACACACATACATATAAACACACATACACACACACACATACACACACACACACACACACACACACACACACACCCCGTCTTTTGCTCCTTAGATGGCTTAGACAAGTGAAGTTTCTTCTTGCTGTAGTTTTTATGTGGAGTTTAGATGTTTCTTGTCATTGTGTTGCCAGATTGGGGAAATAAACTGTTGTGTGATCTGCTTTGGACTAAGGCAAGGAGTTTTAGTTCTTGAAGTGTACTGAAAGGTTAGATACAGCCAGTATTTGGCACAATATTATATAGAAAGCCAATACTGTATTGATAAACCTGAAAGTGGTCTAATCCAGTACTGTTTAGTAGAACTTTCTGTGATAATGGAGATGTTCTGTATCTCCACCGTCTAATGTGGTTGGCACCAGCCACATGTGGGTATTGAGCACTTGAAATAGTGTGACTGAGGAACTGAATTTTAATTTTGTTTAATTTCAATTAAATTTAAATAGCTAATACATAATAGGATGTTCTTTTACAATTGCCTGAGAATATGGGTAACAGAGTAAAATTATTTTGAACTTTATAAAACAGAAAATTGCCAGTAGCTTGACTATGACACAGGTCATTCATTCACACATCTATTCACCAAATACTAAGTACTTACTATATACTGTACTATACTTAACTATATTATGCTAGATATTAAGGTAAACAAGTTTTCTGTTGCTAAATTGGACCCCAAATACATGGAACCTTTTTAAGATTACAACATATATGTGAAACTGACCAACTGAGGTTGGAGGGGCAAATGGTTCTATTGCTGTTACGGAACAGGATAGAAAGAAGAACAGGGCACAGGAAACCCTCAGGGACATTTCTTGCATCCAAGGAAAGAGGACAGAAGCCAAGACACCTAAAGAATTTGTTTTAATTAATCAGTTTGAAGAAATGATATATGGTCAAAAATTACCATAAGATAGAATTTAAAAAGCTAAAACAGAAACATGGGCCAAAGACAAGTAGAAATTATTGCAAGATTAGCACATCCCAGGAAGCTGCTGTTCAACCAGGATACAGCATTATTCCAAAGTACAGCCGAGTGACCATAACCCCCAAGTGAAATGCATCTAGCGAGCAAATGTAGGTCGAATGAGGTATGAGCTTGCTACTCACTCATTCCCCTTATGTATTGTCCTGGCTCAACAGAGAGGGAGGAAAGGGCGAATTTATAATTTGAATAGTGATTCTGCTATTCTGCAGGTGATTCTGAAGCCACTCTTGCCTTGAGAATCATACAGTAACCACAAAGGACTTTCCTTGGCTTCGTTTTAAATTGAGTCTGTGACTCAAAAAGTCTAATGACTCATGAATCTGAGATTCTGGAGTCCAAGAAAGAGATGGGAGAGAGTCATCTTTCATTTTGTTCCTTGTAATTTTCTAAATTCAGAGGGAAGGACGGACTGAAGCCGAATGTTCCTGAGCTTAGAACCTGATGTAAAGTGATCCCTTCTAAAGCAGAAAAGAATTGGAGCAGGGCAATAATAAAAATGCCATCATCTAGTCATTTTGCTTTATAGGCTTACACTGACATTTGAATAATTCCTTTCAGAAGAGTTGTAACTTATTTTCAGAAAGTCTGCAAACTTCCAATTTTGTAGAATAATGGCAAGTAGAGTGTCCTTTTACCCTTGGCTAGGAATATAGTTAACTGAATAAAGTTATTTTCTGAGTGGCACAGTAGGACATATGCAGAGCAGACTTATAGCTAATAAGTGGCAAAATTTTCTTTAAAAAAATATTTTATATGATTTAAGGTTCAGAATTCACCCTCTTAAGAATCTTAAGAAAATTCCTTCTCACATCTCTTGATGCCTAAGTGTATGGGAGATGATTTTGAGGACTATAAAGCTAGCAAAGGATTTCTCTGTTTATAGAATTTCTCCCTTTTCCCTGGACAGTTGTTTAGATACATAACTGCACATTCCCTCCCTAAGGAGGGACCAGAGAAAGAGAAATGCCACTGCCTGTTAGGGTCCTCTCAAACAGTACACTGCAGCCCCTGCAGGGAGGAAGTTCTTTGGGAAAAAACCAGTGGTGCAGCCTGCTTTCCTCCACTGTGGAAGCTCATTTTCTCTTGTGCTGCCTACAGGGAAATAGAACAGCTGCTCGCCACATTGGCAAAATACTTGAAGACTGTTACTTGCTTATCAGCCTTCTCTTTCTTAGGTTAAATAAACCACATTTCTTTGTCTTTCTGTTTGGGGACAATTTTCTTATCATTTTTTATTCCTTTAATCTCTTTGATCAGTCCCCTTGGGATTCCTTCCAAATCCTCTATAGATGTGTTCAGGGCCTAAAACTGAAGCTAATCAGTACTTTTATTAAGGCTTGCCCAGTGCTGAGCCTAAAGGGGTAATTATCCTGTATTTCCTATCAGTAACATGCTGAAAATACTCTTGTACAAAACTTGGTTTTTAAATTATAGCATAGCATCATTGGCTCAGATTTAACCTGCAGTTTTCATAGGGACCCAGGTTTTTTTTGTCATGGATATTCAATACCATTGCTAAATCTTTACTGGTTCAGAGTGGTTTTACTTAGAAAAATCTACTCTATTCAGTCTTTATTGTTGCATCTATTGGCCAACTTCTACAATATTATTGCCATTTTGAAGTTTATTCAGTATTCCAATTTCTACACCCAGTTTGTGCTGAATTAAAGCTTTGCACATTTAATCCCTCACTTATTCCTTTGGCATATGTTTATTAACCCCCTATATTTCAGGCACTGCCTGTCCTACCATGCACATTTTTAATGTATCAATAAATAAAACTTTGTTTCAGCCCAAGGCAAGGGTGCATTGGACTCATTTTAGGGAAATGCAATTAATGAAGTATAAAAAACCCTAATCAGAAGAAGAGTCTTCAAAGACAGCATTAGGGTGATGTTCTGGTGTAGTGCCAGCCAGTGAACTAAGCCTGCTAGAGCTTGTTTGAGCCTTTACTCCAGGGTAAAAATGAAGCAACAGTTACTGCTTCTTGTTCTGTTTAACAAGAGTCACTCTTTAATGTCCACTTTTTGGCTAAAATCTGAATCTCCTTTTTTCACTTTCCATTCTGGTGACTGTGGGTGTTCCCAGGGTTTATTTGGTTCTTGGTGTTCAGTTCTCTATGTTCTTTTCTTTGGTAATGTGACCCTGTGCAACAATTTTAACTCTTTTTCTCTATATTTATGTTTATACCATCTCTATTAAGCTCCAGTTCTATATCATTAGCTACCTCAAACACCATTATCTGAAATGTGTTTTATCCCAAATTTAGTACATTTTATTCTCTCCCAAATTATTTGCCAGTTCTGATAGCTGCATTTCTATTGCTGACATATACATCCTCCACTTAAAACCTCATTTTAAAAATTCTGTCCCCTTTTCCTTCCATTGTATCCTAATAACCTGTTTTGACATCTCCCTTCATTAGTCCAGATTACCCATTATGGGCAGACAATTTCATCGTATAACACTTCACACTTCTCAAAAACCACCAGTGGGTCCCCATCATCTACAAGATAAAGTCCCCAAATTTTAAGACACACAAACCCAGGAACAAGGCAGGGTCACAATATTAAACACAATTATTTTACAATCCTGCCTCTGTCACTGCTCCTACCCTCCTTCAGTACCATCCAATCTATTCCCTAAAAGCCAATATCTTTGAAGTTGAGACAAGAAAAACAGAGTACCTGTGGTTAGGATCTGAACTAAAAAAGGCTGACTTAGGAATAGGATGATTTGGACAGAAAAAAATTTAAGCACATTTCCCAGCAAGGCCTGAAAAAGACAACACAAATGGACAGGAAATAAAGATACCCATGAGAGAGAACAAAAAATCCTAGCAAAGACCTTGATGGACCTTGATGGAGGCAGAAGTGAAGAACAGATCCATAGAAGAAAAAAAAGAAGAACAAACCAAAACTCCAGGACTGTCTGATAAGTTAGTAAAAACTGATGTTTACATAGAATCTTAGCTTCTGATAACCCACCCCTTACTACAGCTCTCCCAGCTTTGTTTTCAATAGGCCAGTGTTCTGGGGACATAATTCTACTGTGGATTCAGAACTTTTCCTCCAGATGGAAGTTTTTCCTGTATATGTGTTCAGGAAGATATTTATTCAGGGATGTGGCTAGTTCATATTCTATGTATGAGATATAGAGGAAGGCAAAGAAGATTGTAAAGTGCCCCTTTACCACTGCAACCATCTTTTTCTTTTCTTATCTCATACTCTACGAACCAGTCTCACGTTGATGTAGGTATCGTGGTGGTCCCTACTCTGGACCTAAGCCAGGCCCATCACAGACAGTCTGGGCACATCTGTTGGACTGGTGCAACTGATCAGCCAGAAGACAGTTTATAGGAGAGACTAAATAGAACTTCTGGAGAGAGAACGCCTTTGCAGGGAAGGTGAAGTTAGACAAAGTTAACCTAGTAATAAAGCTTTAGTAATTGTTAGGAGTGATACTTCTGAGAATATTGTGTCTATCATTTGATTCATCTACCAGCCATTCCCACTTAAATTCCCATGTGAATCGTATGGAGACATAGGCAGGAGGGACCTACAAAGAGAAGCAGAGAGCACCACACTAAAGCCCTGGAAGCCGTTGGAACAGTACTTCTTCTGTACTCACATGGAAAAATCAACACTGAATCAGAAAATGAGACATCCCCAGCCACCCAGCTGCTTTTCATGCAACACAGAGTAACTTCTACGTGTTATGAACTTCAGACAGCCCAAAGCAACTTCAGCTTCAAGAGCTGGCTCACTGGCAGGAAAGCAACAGGAGATGGTGGTATTCATTGGAAACGGGCACAGTACTTGGCAGAGGCAGCAGTGTCCAGCAGGTTATGGTGGCAGATCAGTCATCTGTCAACCAGAGGCAGCTGATAAACACATTGACACATCATGGAAGACCTCAGAGGCCTAATTCCAGCTATCATGAGGGTGAGGCTTATCCAAAGCAGAAGAGGAAAGTGCCAGACCACATGTAGTAGCTGACAGGGCTTGTTCAGGAGCACCCATGAGAGAACGCTTGGAGGTACATAAATATTTGCAAAGGGCTTTGCAGGGCATTAGAGATTATAGATACTTTGTTTTAATAGGTAGGGTCAGGAAGCAGCACAATGTGAATTCTTAAATTTCTTGGGCTTAGAGAAAGGCTTTTTCCCTGGGTTGTTTTTTTTTTTTTTTTAAGATTTGTTAAATCTTGAACAGTGATGTTTGAAATATTTAAGAGAGACATAAGGTGTACTTTAGAAATAAGATATGGCTTTATTGTTTTCATAAGTTTAAAAAAATGGTAACTGGGCCTATGTAAGCGTTGCTCCAATGTCTACTGCCTACTAAATGAGATTATGTGAGGGGGTGGGAGTAATATATATGAAACCCTTTTATACAGTGCCTGGAACTTAAGTACAGAAGATATTAGTTTGCATAGACTTCTAATCTTCCCCTTTCAAGATGTTTATAATTTAGGAAAGGATAGGGATGGAACATTTGCTAGACTTGGAAAAGAACAGAACTTCGAGCCTGAATAAGCATCAGATTCACCTACGGAGATTTTTAAAAATACAAATGCCTGCCCCAGACCTCCTGAATCAGGGTCTCTGGCTGTGGGACCCAGGTACTTTTTAAATGCTCCTCAGATGATTCTGATGAGCAGTAAAGCTTTATGAACCACTGGTTGGAGGCTGGAGAAAGTACTGATTTTCTGCTTTATAAAAACAAAAGCCAGGGCTTCCCTGGTGGCGCAGTGGTTGAGGGTCCGCCTGCCAGTGCGGGGGACGCGGGTTCGTGCCCCGGTCTGGGAGGATCCCACGTGCCGCGGAGCGGCTGGGCCCGTGAGCCATGGCCGCTGAGCCTGCGCGTCCGGAGCCTGTGCTCCGCAACGGGAGAGGCCACAGCAGTGAGAGGCCCGCGTATCGCAAAAAAAAAACAAAAAAAAAAACAAAAGCCAATCAAACCTTTATAAAAGGCTTATCTTTGCTTTCCTTAAGGATGTACCATGGCCAAATGGAAAAAGTACTGGGTTGGGATCTAGTCCTAGATTTGGCTCTGCTAATGGAGAAGGTCACTTAATCTCTTTTATCTCAGTTTCTTAGCTGCTTATGGAGACTCTGATACTTTCTGTCCAGAGCTGTTGTGAGTATTAAACGAAATGAAGCTTCTATACCATAGGAGCTGACCTGTACTAAGTAGGCAATAAATCTTAGTTCTTACTTGCCCTTTTTCCCTCTCTCTATGTAAACAGTGATTCTTCAAAACAAGTACTTTAGCACCTCAGTTCACAAACTAATGGGGGAGATGAGTAACAAACCAATTACACAAATATTTTTTCAATTACAATTTTAAATGGCATGTTATAAGGATCTCTCGTAAGATTTTCTGACCTAATTTACATAGTATTTTAGCGTTCTGTTTCAGCTATGATTTTTTTTCATACTGATGTATTGAAATAATTTTTTCTCCAATGTTAATACAGGAAAGCTTATTCTAGGGAATAGATATGCCTTATCCACAAGTATAAATGACAGATGCACACTATTATTTTGCCTGTGGGTTATATTATACATATGTATGTTACTTACTGTTATGGATAAATATGTATACCCTTAATGCCAAGCTTTTTGAAAGCCCTTTTTCACGTATTTTAATAAAGAATCTAGATTTTAAATTTTATGTAAGCTGTTGGATTAAAAAACAAAAGGACTGGTTCTCATTATGGTCTAAGTTGGCTGAAAGGGCAATGAAGAAATGTCCAGAGTCAGTTCTGTTTGGCAGCATTAAAAAGAGAAATGTCTCCTACCATGTTTTTAAAAACAACTTTCAATTAATTTTCATTTGCGATTAGGGTCTGTCCTAGTTATATACTTCAGCAAATTAAGGTTTATAACAGAAGAGTTTTAGTATCTTAACACCATTAGGCAGAGCTGTAATCTGTTCATTGTTTCCCATTGTGTAAAATTCAGTGTTCCTTTTCAAATGGCATGAGAATTGCCTCTCAAAATCTTCTGGCATTGATAATCAAGTTTTGTTAGGTGGGAGAATGTTTATTCAGTTAAAAATTATATGACTCTCTTTGGCTTTTCACTTTTCATAAGTAATTTAGGCCTTCAGCATTTGTGTCTATAAGAAGTCTATAAGAAACCTCTTCACTGAATGGTGTAAGTGCCCATGTTGAAAGATTATTTCTAGATTACTAGTAAAAAATATTAGAAGAATAAGGACTGGCTTGTGGAAATCACAAAAATTTATCAACCTATGTTATGTATGTATGTATGTGTAAAACAGAAGGCCATTCACTCAGTTTACTTCATATATCATAAGATAAATATTAAAGTGAACCTCTGAGACATCATAAAAATTAGCACATTCAAAGCATTTAAATTCTCAAAGCATTGTTAAAACATTAAACCTTTTAGATATGTTCTCAGCTAAATATTATTATCCCCATTTTATAGCCAGCGTTATGGACATCCAAGGGCAATGTCAATTTTTGTTAATAAATGGTACATCAAATATGTGTATGGTTAAAAAAAAGTTGATACATTTATTCTTTCCTTATTATGGAAAGTCTGTTTGTGATAAAAAGGAGTTCTGTACATAGGCAATAGATTTATGCACAATGAATTCATAACGATTTCCCAGATGTTCATATTTAACTAGCAACCATTATGAAAGGCACAAGGCTTTCAAAGGTTATCTTCCTGATTAACAGCTTTCACCATTCCTGGCTGGGTGATTTTATAGTCTGTCAGGGACATTAACCATGTCGTCTCCTGGCCATAGCTATCATAATACAGACAGAATATAATTTCACACATTTCAATCATATTTTGAGATGAAAACCAGACATTACTTGATTTCACTTAATGATTTATATACTGTCATAGATATATTGACTTACCCAAAATATGAAGGGAAATAGACAGTTTTTCAAAGTTAGCATATAGTTTTTAATACAAAAATATGGCCATGATAAGAGATGAAACATATGACCACAAAAAAGCTCTCAAGAACTTCATGTTCCATGATTAATTTTTCCTTTTTCATAATGCCATTGAGTATGCCAGTGTGTCAAATTTCATTTTCTAAGAAAAGTATCTCTTTGAAACTAACTCAGTAGTGAAGAGGGAAACACTAAATCATAAAATGCCATCCAACTTTATAGACAGACTAAAAATTATAGGGATTTCTCAACAGTCCCAACAATGCAATATTGCTGTGAATGCATGTGCCTCCTTAAGCTTGAGTGGCTTATTATAATCAGACTAAATTCTCACACCATGTAAATCCATTATAGTTTATGACTTAAATCCATGAGAATTATAACTGAGAGAGCCTTACCCAATCAAGATCAAATTTAATTATATGTTCAAATTATAATCTAGAGAACAGAGGTTTTAATTTAAAACCACCCTCTCCTCTTTGTTCTGAATGGAAAATAAAGAATCGTTTTTTTCTCAGTTTGACATACTTGCCAGGACATATGAATCTTTCATATGCCTCTAATGCACTACACTTAGATAGACCCTAACCCAGGCATCTTCCCTTCTATGTCCTCTAACCCTCTGTATTTGTTTTCTAGGACTGTGTATTAGTTTGCTAGGGCTACTATAGCAAAATGCCAGAGATTGGGTGACTTAAACAATGGAAATTTATTTTCTCATAGTTCTGGAGACTACAGGTCCAAGATCAAGGCATCAGTAGGTTCTCCTGAAGCCTTTCTCCTTGACTTGTAGACAGCCACCTTCTTCCTGTGTCCTCACACGGTCTTTCCTCTGTCTGCATGCATGTCTGGTATCTCTCTGTGTGTCCAATTTTCCTCTTTTTATAAGAACACTAGACAGATTGGGTTAAGGGCCCACAGTAATGGCCCCATTTTACCTTATTCACCACTTTAAAGGCCCCATCTCCAAACAGAGTCACTTTCTGAGGCACTGGGGGTTAGGGCTTCATTATATGAATTTGGAGGGGTACAGTTCTGCCCATAACACCTTTTATGTATTGCTCCCACTCTCCCCACTCCTTCCTCTTTTTCTTTTCTTACTTTTTTCCTTAAACATTTATGAGCACCTACTCGTATGCCAGGTTCTTGGCTAGAGGCTGAAGATACAATGATGAATGAATAAATAAGTCTTTTTCCCCAAAGATCTAGAGGGGAAAGTAAGAAAGTAGTTAATTACATTACAGAAGGATAGTGTTCTGATCAGTGTGCACATAAGGCACTTATTTAGGGAATTAATTCACTTAATTAGGGCATTAAGGTAAACCTTTACTGTAGAAGCAGTCTTCAGGTGAGTTTTGAATGAGTAGTAGAAATCAGCCAGGAGAAGAAAACTGAGAGAATGCTCCACAAAGAAACAGCATGTACAGGATCCCATAGGTGGGAAAGACACAGGACACCTAGACCCTGAAAATAATTCAGTAGAGTTTGAGTGAAGCAGTTGTGAGACTGAGGCAGTAAGTAACGGAGAAATACTAAATCAGTATTAAGTACTGCTTGGAAGTAAATTAACAAAATAAAGTTATGCTTGGGAAAATAAGTCATATTAAAATCAAAATAGAAATGAAAAACTTGAAAAAAATATTTGCAGCTTATAGTACAAAGGGCTGGTTTCCTTAAAATATAAAGAGTTCTACTAATCAGTATGAAAAGGCCAGTAATTCAGTAGAAACATACACAAAGGACTAGAGAGTTGAAATAAAAAGAAATATGAGTGGCTCTTAAACATATGAGAAAAAAGATACAGTATAAAACTACAAGATATTTTCACCTTTGGTATTGGCAGATATTTAACAATTTGATAACGTATTGTAAAGGTAAAGAGAAACAGATACCTACATTTCTAGTGGAAGTGTCAATTGTTACAATCTCGACAGAGGAAAGTTTGGCAATATCCCTCAAAATTATAAGGACAAATTTCTAACAGTTCAATTTCTAATTGAAATATCCACACAAATGTGAAATAGTGTTTATACAGCTTTTCACTGCAGCACTAACTCTAATAGCAAAATTTTAATATCTAATAATAAATTTTACACAGTAAGTATTTCGAGGGAGGTGTGATGATATCTGCAACATATTCTGAAATTAATAGAAATATAGGAGGGATGGATAGATATGCGATAACACAAGTGTATAATAAAATATTATTTATAGAATCTAGCTGGTGGGTGTATGAGTGTTTACTGCAAAATTAAACTTTTGTGTATGTTTGAAAACCTTTATAATAAAATATTTGGGAAAAAAAGATTGCTAGTAATCTTCAAGTCTATCCATAGGGGAATGGCTTATCTAATGATGGTGCATCCATACGATGGAACACTAACTACAGTCATTTAAAAAAAGGGAAAGACAGATGTTTATGTACAGACAGGGAAGACTCTCCAAGATATATTATGAAGTGAAATAAGAAAGATGTCAAAGACTGTGTATGTACACCGCCATTTGTGTATAATATCTTAAAGTATGTGCAAAAAATTGGAAAAAAATATAGCCTCTGTTAAGGGACTTCATCTGAGGGATGGGATGAAAGGGAGATCTATTCTTTCATAGATTTCTGAGTTTTGAGTCATGTGCATTTACTATCTACTCAAAAGTAGAGTTTGAAAACATAATAGATACTTTTGATGTCTTACTTTATATAATTCTCACTGCCATCCAGCAAGGTAGGCGTTATTGTCACCATTTGCAGCTGAGAAAAAGTTTCTGAGAAGATCAAAAATTTGCCAAGGCTGCACAACTAGTACCTGAAAAAGGCACAGCTGGGACATAGGTCTATCTAATTCCAAAACCTTTGCCTTTTGCACTGCCAAGTAGTGCAAGGAAGAACTGCATTCCAAGCAGAGGAGACATCCTGAGCAAAGGGCACAAAGGTGGGAAGGGAAGTGCTCACTGGAGAACTCAAGCAGTACAGAGTAGCTGGAGTGCAGAATGCATTGTGGAGAGTAATGGGAGAGAATGAAAATGAAAATGACAGGCTGGATTATGAAGAAAACTTGGATGCCACATTAAGAATTGTGAACTCTATCTTACAGACATTCAGGAGCCATGGATGATATTGAAGATGAGTTTCTTTTTGACCATGTATGGGGAAGGATAGAGAAGAGTAAAAAATGACAAGTTCAGACAACGGGCTTAATGGGGAGCTTTTGTTACCCATGTTACTTTCTGAGCATCAGTCAAGAAATGGAATGGAAAATGTTTTGTGAACTGTAGAGCACTTTCATTATAAATTGTCATGTTTATATTTTATATGCACATATGAAGAAAACCTTATTTATATGTAATAAAAACCTCCCAAATAGAACTTCCACTGACAGTTTACTGCAGCAAGAATTATGGCAGAAGGGGACTTGTTGCTGACATAAAAGTATGCAAACACTTTCTTCTCTAAATCTCACCCTCCTTTAAAAAAGAAAATACTAATAGCTAATAAGAATAGTCAGCACTGTCAAGGGATTGCTACGTACAGGATTTTCCCACCTTCTTTGTTACAATATTGTATTGTAAATATAGTAATAATTATAAATATTCTATTTAATATTAAATATTACAGAATTAAATATTATAATAAATAACATAAATGTTATGAATAATAAATGTAATTGTAAATGCTATTTAATGGCAAAATTTCCCTTGTATTTTGTACTATTTTAATGCATGCTATAGTACTCATTTGAATTCACTTAAATATAGTATGACTGATTTACATTCAAGGATGATTTTGCCTTGTTATTTACAAAAGTAAAAAATTGAAAATAACCTAAATATCCACAATAACAATTTGATTAAATAAATCATTGTACATTTATACTATGGGATATTATGCAGGCATTAAAAATATGGTTTCAAAGAGTGTTTAATGGCAAGTGAAAAAAATAGGAAACAAAATTTTATCTACAGCATGACTATCAGTTTGTCAAGGAAGTCAGTGATCTATCTCTAGGCTGCAAAATCCAGCTATCAGTCCTCAACCTTCATCATACTTGACCTACCTGGGGTACCTGAGTGTAGATTACTCTCACTCCCTCCTTCTTGAAATACTGTCTTCACTTGGCTTCCCAGACAACACTCCTTTTATCTTTCTTACCTCTTTCTTACCTTTTATCTTCATGTCCTCTGCTCATTTTCTCTGATCTTCTCTAGATCTCTAAATGTTGGAGTGTCCAGGACTCAACCTAATGTTCTTCCCTCCCCCGTCTACACCCTCCTCATCCAGTTTCATGACTTTAAGTCCCAAATGTACGTCTTCAGCTTGGATCTCTCCCCTGAACTCCAGCCTACTTGGAAACTCCACCTGCTTGTCTGATAAGCACCTCAAACTTAACTCATCTGAAGTAAACTTCTGATTTTTCCCTTTGCAAACATGTTTCTCGCACAGTTTTCTGCATTTCAGAAAATGACACTACTGTCTAACTCCAGTTGCTCAAGCCAAAAACTATGGTATTATTCTTAACTTTTCTCTTTCACACCCCACATCTTGGTCACTTAGGAAGTGAGGGAGCTGATGCAATCACTCCTGGCCTGTGTATCACTGAGAAATGATTCTCCTGAGAAATGAGGGCCTCAACGTCTCAGTGCAGCTGAAGGCCAGGAACCTACCAATGATTGGCTTGATAGGGAGGGAGGGAGATAATGCCCTAGAGAATCCACATTTTATTTTTATTATTATTTTTTTTAACTTTAAAGATCTATTTATTTAACCCAAAATATCTAAAATATTATCACTGCAGCATGTAATTAACACAAAAAATTAATAATGAAATTATTTGCATTCTTACTTTTGGTACTAAGTATTCAAAAATCTGCTGTGATTGCAAAGGATGCTTTCATGTTTTCTGACTGTGCAGAGCATTTCAAATGCCCTTGTTGTGTATGGGGAATTTCTTTCCTTGCAAGACCCTCAAAAGAGAGGCTAGAAAACTCTGTTCTCCAGGCTCCTTTGAGTTTCTGGAATAGGTCCAGGCTCCAATAATGAGAGGTACTCATATAAGGTTTGAAGAGAGAAGAGGGAGGTGTAGAGTCCGTTTTGCTCGCAAGGATGGTGTCATTGTCCAGTGTTCAGGGCTTGTTTGGTACAGATGTAGTGCATGTGCTGGTTTCTGGAAGGAAACTGGCACCTCCAGCTGGGCGGCACCAATGCAGTGGTGGTGGTTTTTCATCAGGCCAGTTCTGCAGCTTAGCTTGGGGCATTGTTCCTGGAAGGCTAGTCTGCAGACTCTTTCCACCACTCCTACCTAGTGAGATACATATATATATATATATATTACATCTTTATTGGAGTATAATTGCTTTACAGTGGTGTGTTAGTTTCTGCTTTATAACAAAGTGAATCAGTTATACATATACATATGTTCCCATATCTCTTCCCTCTTGCGTCTCTCTCCCTCCCACCCTCCCTATCCCACCCCTCCAGGTGGTCACAAAGCATCGAGCTCATCTCCTTGTGCTATGTGGCTGCTTCCCACTAGCTATCTACCTTGAGAATCCACATTTTAGAATGGATAGATTTCTCCCTCACCCTAATCTGTATGCTTATGTTTCCTATTGTTTCCATTCAGAGCCTCAGTTTTTTCATATGTAAAATGGGCATAATAATTGTATATACCTCATAGTCTTTTTATGTGGATTAAAGTTGTAAGTGTATGTTAGGTGTTAATGAATATTGTGCTTGGCACATGGTAAGCCTTTAATAAATATTAACTTGCTTATCTGTTATTTATTTTCTTCTTGGATGATACAGTATATCCTCTTTATTAATAGAGATGTTGCTATAAGTTGATCCCTATGGAATGAAGCATTTTAGGGACAGGAGAAGTTTGGCAAAGCTTTATTCTGAAGCTGCTTGTGATGTGAGTCAGTGGAAAGTTGAAATAATTAAAATTATTTAAATTAAAATTTTAAATAATTTCTTGCTAGTTTGAATAATTGAAAAATTTTAAAGGTTTCTTTTCTCTTTTTCTGTGCTATTTTTTTAACCTGTTATTATCAGGATGGTTAGAATTATCTGCCCAAATGTTTTTTGTTATAATTTTTTAAATGTGGTGTTTTCTATTCTATTACACCATACAGTTGCTTATTATCCCAAGCGTGCATTCAATTTATATACGTACCATGCTATTCTGTTGGGGAAAACATAGTCCTTCACTTAAAAATCTGACATAAACTTGACATACTTTCATGAAATGTGAAATGGTTGAGACTTCTAATCCTAAATTATTCTCTAAATGTTCATTTATATTAAAAGCCTCAGTAGGCACATGTACTCCAAATGTTAATATCCTAGGGGATTACTTACATTGGCCATTTGGACATAGCTAGAAAGGAGACTATGAAAAATTTATTAGCATTGGAATGGGGTTTGATAAGTCATCTTGGCAGAAATATTCCTAAATTGTTCCAGGCAGATGGGTATCACTCTTGTGTTTTCAAAAATATTTGAGGAAGAAAGATTATATCACCAATTGGCATCTGTTTTGGTATTTAATAATCACAGTTGTAAGGATATCCTTCCTTGTAGGTGTTACTATGTAAGCCTCCTTACTTTTATATAATTGTGTCCTTGGTAGAGAACAGATCACCTGTATAATCACGTTTTGCATTTACTTTTGAGTTGTACCCTAATCCTTCATTTTTTTAACCTAAACTGTTTTTAAACATTCAACTTAACCATTTTGTGGCATTTTTGAAAAAGGCAATCAATTTTATATATTTCATTCTGAGTTCAGAACTGGGACTAGAATTGCTCTTTTTCTTTTTTTCTGCCTTCCCTTTCTCTCTTACTTTGTATCTTACTTTCTGCCATTCATTCTATTATTCAGCAAATACTTTCCCAATGTCTACCCACACCAGTCACTATGCTAGGTGTTGAGAATGCAGTGAGGAACAAAATATATGGGGTCTGTTTTCTCATGGAGCTCACAGACAAAAGCAATTCTGTCTTTTATTTAGGACAATGGGCAAAAATTGCCTGTCTTTGTTTGCCAGTGTCAAAGACCAGCTTGTCACAAAAATCATGATCACATAAATAGAGAAGAAATTGGTGAGTCCACCTGGTCACTCATCAGTGTTGTGACATTGAACTTTAAAGTTCTGCATTTGTTCCCCTGGAGGCCAAATAAGAACCACAGAGGAATTTAGCTCAGGAATACAGGAGGAGAACTCTACAGGGGCAATCTCAGAAGAGGTGTAAGAGCCATCTCCCCTCCCCCCACACACACAAAATTTTAAAAAGTGTCTTGCTAAAGGAAAAACAGTCATTCGAAAACTATTGCATCCTGAAACCCAGAGGGAAATATGCAGTGCCTTTGAGAAAGGATGGAGGAGAGTGATAGTAAATCAGTAAATCAACAGTTATATTTAGGGATTAAGCTGAGAATGGGAATATTTGACATTATCCATGCCAATGTTTCTTTAAATTTCTGCATAGTTTTCTTCTATGTAAACATTGTCTCAAAGGGACATTCCTAGACAGGGTAGAATACTGGGAAAGCAGTGGAGGGGAATTTAGGAAACAGGCTTTGACCAGCAGACACAGAGTTCCAAGACTGTGGTCTTTTAACTCCCCACCCCCATGGTTACTACAGCCACTATCATCACAACCACCACCATCACCCACAATTCACAAGCTACTGGTGGGGAAACACTAGTACAGGTCATTAGGATTGTATCAAATAATAACGGTAAATAACAAGAACAGCAATATACTGAATACTCACTATGTGTCAGACACTCTGGCAGATACTTTACATTATCTCATGGAATCGTGAGATAATCATGAGATAAATATCCCCATTTACAGATGCAGAAATAAAGGCATGGAAAACTGATGTAATTTTCATTAGGTTACACAGCTTGTAGGTGGTGGAGTTACTCAAACAGAGGCCTGTCTGTCTGCATAGAACACGGTCTTAGCCACAAGGCTACAATTTCTTTCTAGATCCTGTTTCACTTGAGAACCTTCACTCAAGAACTCTCAATTTCAAGCTGTTCACCAGTTGAAATTTGCACTTTTCCCCAAGTCTGATGGATATACAGCTGGCAACTGACGACAGGACAAGAGACTTAATAAAAGGCTTCAAAATAGTTCTTCCTTATAGTATAGAGACCATTCAAGATTAAAATTCAGATTTTCAAAGAATGGTAATTCACTTTGCAGCTGCAACTGCTATCCATTAACTGATTAACTCCTCTCACTATTGACTGTTTACTCTATTTTAAGGTTGCAGAAATATCCAGTAATCCTACAGTTATCAATTGTAGAGACATTTGATTTACATATAATCACAGCTCAAAATCATGCCTGTGGGTATAATAAGTGGTTACATTCTTTTATCAGTGGATTTAGTTTCCTAGTGGCCAATATTTTTTTTTTTTTTGCGGTACGCGGGCCTCTCACTGCTGTGGCCTCTCCTGTTGCGGAGCGCAGGCTCCGGACTCACAGGCTCAGCAGCCATGGCTCACGGGCCCAGCCGCTCCGCGGCATGTGGGATCTTCCCGGACCGGTGCACGAACCCGTGTCCCCTGCATCAGCAGGCATACTCTCAACCACTGTGGCACCAGGGAAGCCCAATTTTGAACTCTTAATGTGTGCTACATTGAAATTAAATATTCATTATGATCTTTTGAAGTTTACATTGGAAGGTACTTCAAAAACTATCAGTACATCAAATTACAATGTATTGCTTCTCTTTTTAAAAATCTGATAGTGGTAATCCATGGTGAATTTTGCTCTTTTCAATTCTTTCATCAGTGCAGATGTTAGCAACTCACATGGGACAGCTAAAAAATTCTTTCTCATAAAAGCTATAGAAGAAAGTCAGCCGTAAATCATATACTTTAAATATGGGGAGAGCATCTTGCTATGGATAGTACAGTTTCTCAAGAACAGATGATTGTAAAATGAAAGGTTTAATACTTCCATTAACATAGCACTTTCCTTATTGATTTGTTTGCAGTTGATTGGACCCCTTCTTTTAGGGATGTCATTTAGGACTTACTGTCTTGTATTTTTCAATAGCTTTTTTAAAGTTCCAGGAAAAATATCCAAAGAAAATATTATACTCATTTCTTGTGTGTGTGTGTGTGTGTGTGTGTGTGTGTGTGTGTGTGTGTGTGAGTGAGAGAGAAAGAGACAGAGAGAGAGAGGCGGGGTGGGAGGTAGGGAGGAGAGAGAGAGATTGGGGCAGGTAGGCCCTCAGATTACACATTCACATTTAATTGCATTTCATATTTCATCTTATAGCTCTTGGACTTGACTGATGGTTAACAGTAAACATGTATAATTATTCTTTCATGCAACTTAGCCATTGGCAGTGATTTTCATAGCAGTAATTTAACTGCTGAGGCTGCAAGTCAAGATTCATCAGTTTTATTAGGATGCTGAACCTTAAAAGCTTATGGTTGATGATGTTATTAACTCTCTCTGCATTTCCTCTGTAGTAAAGGGGAAAATTGGAAGTGCAGCACTTTTTAATATAGTCCACATGTGGGTGGCTATAAAATATGGGGATGAAAACTATGTCAGAGCTGAGTAAGTGACTAACCCACTTATCTCAACTCTGCCACTTCAGTTGTCAAGCATTTAGTTGCTTCGAAATACTTTATTTCACTTTGTGAAAATGAATTTATGGAATTGTTTTGTGTGTTGAATTTTTTTGTTTTTAGAATACTCACCTTTCTTATGGTTTCTAGACATATTTTTTGCATTAATTTTTCTCCATCTTATTATGAAAATGTTCAAAATTACAGAAAAGCTGAAAAATAGCTCAATGACATCTATATACATCAACTGTTACCATTGTTTCAGATTTATTTTCTCTTTTTATATATAGATAATTCCTGTTTATCTTGTATTTGTTTATTTTTACTTGTTTTTGTTTATTTTTCCTGAATCATTTGAAAGTAGGTTGATAAGTTGCAGACATCATAACTGGTTATTTTTTATTATTTTAAATTCATGACCCAATTAAAATTCATTGCATTAGGTTGTTAATCTCTTTAGCTTTAATCTTAAAGTTTCCTCCTACAACCCCTCCTGGACTCTACTTTTTTGTTATTTGCAACCTTGACTTTTTTGAAGAGTTTAGGCCAGTAGAAAATTTGATGATCTGAACTTGTCTCACTGTTTTCTCATTAAATTCAGGTTAAACCACTGGCTCTCCAATTTTAACATGTTTCAGAAACATCTGGAGGGCTTATTAAACCTAGATTGTTTGGCCTACTTCCAAAGTTCCTGATTCAATAGGTCTGTGTTGGACCTATTTGCATTGCTAATGCTGACGCTAATGCTGATGCTGCTGGTCTAGGGACCACACTTTGAGAACCACCAGGTTAAACATTTTGGACATAGATGACCTGTGTACTTCTTAATTGCATCACATCAAGGGCACAAGGTGGCAGGTTGTTCCTCTGCCAGTGATAATTTGATCATTTGGTTGGTTAAGTTGGTGACTACTAGGTCTCACCATTGTACAGGATCATTCTTCTTTGTACTTAGTTATCTATGGAATAATACTCTGTAAGTAATAAGTAATCTGCAGGGAGAAACTGTGAATTTCTATTCCTAAATAGCCTGGTTTTAGCATCTAGTGATGATCCTTGTCTGAATCAGTTTTCACTATTCTATTATTCTTTAAAGAAGAATAATATTGTTTTTCTTCCTCCTTCTCTCTCTTTCTTCCTCCTTCCCACAGACATACATACACATACAGTTTCTCTCTCTCTCATACTGTTTCTCTGCTCTCTCCCTCACCTTTTCCCTCTTTACTTCTCCTTCCCACCTGCTTACCCCTCTTCTGAGTTTCACTATGGTTCAAGATTTTAAAAATTCAATATGTTATGATTTATTGCCATTGTTATTATTTTTGAGACTCAAATTTTCCCAGGTTTATCCAGTGATAACCCCTTCTGGGCACTTTCTTGTTGTCTGGCAAAAGATGTTCAAATCTCTCCTTGTACTTTTTCTGCTGTAGACCTGGAATCAGCCATTTCTCTAAGGACAACTAGTTTCTTTTTGTTGGGAATATTATTTAGAAGCCATTGTCTGGGTCCTGGGGTTTTTTAATTACTACCAGGGTGTCATTGCTCCTACACCCTTTCAGAGGACAGACCTAAGATTTAATTTTTTAAGAAGTGATGAATTCAAATGCAGCACCAGAGTTCTTCCTCATCTTCCTCCAGTCCCCATTGGTATCCATAGTCATCCACAATAACAACTCTGATTCTCAAAAAAAATTTCAAAACATTCAAAAATTTTTTTAATTTAAGTATATGCATAAATATTTGCTCATTTGCTCCAGTCCATATAAAATAAATTGAGAATTACAGTAATAATACTTCAACCAACAATAGTAAAACTACTAAGAAAATTAGATTTCCTTGTAATTTTTTTTGTCCTTAGAATTTACTAGAGTATATATAGTCTGAGGGCTGTGTTCAAAAGTTTCTTAAATTATTTTTCTTTGTGTTTGTGTTATCAATTTGATATAGTTTATTGTAGTTGTTGCTCTTTTTATTCTATTTCAGGGTTTGTTTTTCCAACTGTTTTGATTTAATTTTATGTTTTGAATATGTAAACTATTTACAAGGTCAAAGTCAAAATTATGTAAAAATCAAAAAGCTTCAAACCCATTTGTATTCATTAGTTTCAGGTTTATTCTTCCTATGTTTCTTTTGACAAAAGTAAACAAATATGTGTACATTTACTCTTCTTTCTTATGCAAAAGGAGCATATTATACACATTCTTTGGCATCTTTTTTTTTCATTTAACAATATATTCTGGGAATCAGAATATACCAGTTCATAAAGATCTTCCTCATTCTTTCTCAGAAGTACATATATCCCATTTTGCATTATAGATAATTCAATCAGTGTCTTGTGGATGAGCTTTTAGGTTGCTTCCAAATTTTTGCTGTGGTAACCAATGCAAGCAGCTTTTAGCTGGCCTTATTTACGGTCTCTCATGATGTTGCAATAAAGCTATGGACCAGTTATTTTATGCTCAGTTGAGGCTGGAGAATCCACTTCCTAGATCACTTATATGGTTGCTGACAAGCCTTTATTTCTTGCCACTTGGGCCTTTCCATAGGCATCTGAGTATCCTCAAGACATGACAGTTGGCTTCCTTCTTCCCTGGGCCACTTTCTGACATCATAGCTGTCTTCCTCCAGAATGCATGATGAGAGAAAGCACATGCACACATCCAAGGCAGAAACCATAGTCCTTTCATAAGCTAATACTGGAAGTGTCATCTGGTCATATCTGGTATATTTAATTAAACTAGAAGTAAGTCACTGGGTCCAGATGACACTAAAGGGACGGTGAATAAGCGCCACCTCTTGGGGGGAGGAGTGTCAAAAATTTGTGAACATACTGATATTCTTTAAACTACCACATTGTCTGACAGAGACTTCAATCTCAAAACACTTTTTCTGTGATAGCACTTGTACTATATAATGTCACAATTGTTATCTCATTTAATCCTAACAACCATCTTGTACTGCTCCAGAGTAGAACTACACCTCTATCAAATCTCAGCTTTATAGTTTTAATGCTTTTCCAGGTTATAAATTAATTTCTATGACTATTCCCAATATAAAATTTCAGTAGATCATCTTACACATCTGTGCTATTCAGTACCTTAGCTTTTGTTGTAATGTTTTAGGACAATGATAACGAAAAAAAAAACCAAACAAACCCTATTTAGAGTGGGAAGAAATGGGTGGAGTGACTGATTTAAAAGATTGGCTGTAAATTGATGATTGTTGAGGCTGGATGATGGAAAGATACTTGAGGGCTCATACTATTATACATATATATGTGTTGTGTATGTGTGTGTGTGTTCCAATAATGAGAAGTAAAAAAAAACAAAGAGGGGAGGAGGAAAAAAAGAAAACCTACCTCTTTTAATTTTCTGTCCTTCAAGATTTATTGCAGTAAAGGAATATAAGTGTTTTTGAACATTAAAACAAATTGACTAGTTCTTCTGATAACTATCAAGTTTTCTGCTCATCAGAAGGAACGTCAAGTTCCTAACGTGTAGCCCTTCTTCTGTGAGAGAGTTCTCAAACTTTACTCTATGTAAGAATCACCTACAGAGCTTGTTAAAATCTTCCCAGGTCCCCAAACCAGCAATTATAATTTAGAATAAATCAGTGGAATAAAAAACTCTTCATTTTAAGCAAATACTTCTGGTGTTTCTGATTCCAGTGATAGGTGGTCTCCAATTTGATATACACTGTTCTGTGGATTTATAGTGAGGGCACTCTTATGAGTAAAGCAGTATGATAGATAGAAAGATGAAGTGATGTTCTCACACTATGCTATATTTCCTAAAGGAACTTGCAAACTACTAGAGCAGAAAGATATGCACAAAGTGTTATAACACGAGTATCAATAATTGGGCTGATTCCGCATTATGCTACTAGCTCTCAGCAAGGAATGAAGATCATATGGGAGCAAATTTCCTGTCTGGATGAGCAGAATATAACAAGAGCTTTGAAAATATAAAGGAATATATCATTGTTTGCTTTTCTAAAGATCAGATGTTTCAAGCTAGTCTTGTCAAGTGCTGAAAATCATTCATTTTTAGATGACTGCTCTGATAATTGCCAGGGTTTTAGGTTATTGATTAAAGAAATCCACATGCTTTGACTATAAAATGTGCAAATGACGAAGGTAGTTTAAAAACTAACACCTTGTAGCTCACAAGATCAACTCACTGAAATGTCATGGTAGACCTTAGAGAAGCTCAGGAATGTGATGGGCAAAGTCAGTTTTTTAATTCTTCAGCTCTGCTCAGGAACACTGATAGATAGACTATTAAGAGCCTACGCTGCTGAGAACCCAGCTGTTACCATTGGGTTGCCTCATTCATCAGTTAAAGTATATTTTGTGAATAGGATTGTATGCTACTAGGCATAGTGGTGGAAGGCATAAGGGTTTGGGGAGAAAACTAACATTTAATTGAATGCTGTGAATCTTCACTTTTCTTCACAACCAAATTATGAAATAGGTATTATTCCCATTTTAATGATAAGGACACAGATTTAAAGGTAATGACTTTTACAGCTAATTTATAACTATCAATCAGGTAAAATATATCTCCAAGTGATCAAATGATTTACTCCTTAGTATGAAATTTAATTAATATTGTTGATATTAAGTTTTTCTAATAATAGCTAAGCAGAAGAAAGATACTCCTAGTTCAGCAGCATCAAAATAATAATAGCTAACTTTTATTGAGTACTTATGAATTAGGTATAGTATTTAGTATATATAAATCCATCTTGCATCGTCTCCTGAGTTAAGACCATAGTGTCGCTATATAGATAGCTGTTTATGTAGGGTAAGGGAAAGCAAGTGTAATTCATCTACTTTCTAGACATGGTTATACTTTTATTACGTATCTTCTACTACTACACTGCTTGTGAGTAATCTCTTCAAGGGATGAGTAAGATCATAGGAATAATATAACAGTCAAGCTAAACTTTTTGAAAAGGGTGGTGATTTAAAATATGTCTTTGGATTAAATACCAATGAGTGAGCATTATATTTTTCTCAGTTTCAGAGAAATACCAACACTAAGTAGCATGATTTGCTTGCCTTAGCTTGTATCTGCAGTTTTGAAGAACTGCTTTTATCCTGAATGAAACTAAACAGTGATATAAAAGTGGAGTGCAACTCTAAAAAACCCAGGCGACTGCAGTAGTATTAACCCATTGTGAATTCCTAAACGATAGTCCAGAACTAACTCCCAAAGTTATCCAGAGAAAAGTTTACTTCTAGTTTAGAAAATATAGACCTCCCAAGAGCAGATGAGTTCATTCAGCTCTAGAACATGTCTGACATAAGTGCTGGAACAAGTTATATAATTGTCTTAATTCCAGTGTTCCAAGTGAGACACGTGGCCCTGCTCACTATCTCTAGCGGAGTTAGCGTGGGAGATGATTCCTCCGGTGAAATAATGAATCAATGGCCTCCTGTTCAGACTACCGCAGGAGCTAACATGTATTTGAGAATGAGCTCTCAAATTTCATGTCCCGTTAGTCAAAAGTTCCATTTGGTGCATCAACAGAAATGGCTGCTCAGAAAAACACTATTAAAATTGTACTCTAACCATAACCAGAGCTTTGCTCTCATTAAATCTTTACAGGTTCATTGTAAAGGATATTTATGATTATACACCTTCATAATTCTTTCTGCATGCCTCTTCCTGCCAATAGGAAAATTTCTAAAAACTTGGCATGTCTTATAAATATATGCAGAAGGTTATTACTCCCTCCTTCTGTTTGACACTTGTCTTTAGACTGTAGTACATCCTTCTTGCTTGTCTGCCTATTTCTTACATGTACTTCTCAGGATCTCAGCTGGATGATAAGCAGGGCTCCCTGAGGGCTTCGGGCATATGAGGACATACGCGCTAGGACAGAGCTGGAAGAAATTGATTGCTGAGATGGTGGGGGAGGGAAGGAGCCTAAAAAGCTTCTTGAGGAATAACTCAGGCCATGTCCACTTCTGGGATTCATGTCTGTCTAGTTACTGTGGGGGTGGTCCAAATAAATCTATTTGCAGAGCAGCTGTGAAACCTCCTGTGAGGGGGTAGGAAAGGAGGAGAATACATCCAATGCTCAGCCCTGAGTAAAAGGCCAGCCCTGTCAAAGCAGTCACAATAACAAATATTTTTTGTAAGAGCTTGTAACATATTAGCTGTTACAAACACAGGCTTGAGTCCTAGGGGCAGAGAGAGAACTATAAGGAGATGCTGAATGGCCATTTTCACTAAATTTGGAACTCATTGGAACCAAGAAATCCTGCTTTAAAACCCCTCTAACAGTGTTAATCAAATAGGAGCCTTTGCATCCCAGGGATCAAGACAGTCACTGGCAGGGAAATGTAGTGCCCAGCTAAGGAACAAAAGAAATATTGTGCTCAGCAGAGCAGTGCAGACTGGTGAGTGCCTTGCTGCTGCTGCCAGATCTAGTGAGCAACAGTGGAATCTTCCACATGCGTTGCACTTTTACCCTCATCTTCTAAAAGGAAGGACATCCTTCTACAGAACCACACTACCATTGTTAAACCTGCAGTCACTCCATAATTTCATCTAGTATTTTGTCCATATTCAGATTTCCCCAATTCTCTCAAATTGTCTCATGGCTGTTTTTTCCCGGGATCCAATCAAAGTTCATCAACTGTATTAGTTTGTTCTTTCCAGAGAGTTTTTCATTGTTCATTTTGAAATAATTTCAAACGTAGAAAAAAAGACGCAAAATAATGCAAAAAATCCCTGTATATCTCTCACCTGGATTTTCCAAATGTTAACACTTTACCACATTTGTTTTATCAATCTCTGAACTGTTAGAAAGTAGGTTGCAGGGTGATGCCTCATATCCACAAATATTTCAGTGTGTACTTCCTCAAAACAAGGACATTTTCTTACATAGCTGTAATACAATTGCCAAAATCAGGAAATTAACATGGATACAATACGATTATCTAATCTACAGACTTTATTAATATTTTGCCAATTGTCTCAGTAATGACCTTTATAAAAAATTTTTTTTATTCTGCTCCAAGATTCAGTCCAGGATCACATGTTACATTTAGTTGTCACGTCTCTTTAGTTTTCTTTAATCTGGAATGGTTTCTCAGTTTTTGTCTTTTATGACCTTGATATTTTTGAAAAGTTGAAGAGTTGTGAACAGCTGTGATACAAAGTGCCTCTTGATTTTGGTTTGTCTGATGTTTCCATATGATTAGATTCAGGTTTTGCATTTTGGGTTTGGATGTGATATTGTGTCGTTCTCAGAATATTATGTTTAGACAACACATGATATTGATTTATCCCATCACTGGTGATGCTAACTTGATGGTGTTAATTGGTGGTGATCACTTGGTTCAGGTACTGTTTGTCAGATTTCTCCACTGTTAAGTTACTATTTTCCTCTTTGTAATTAATAAGTAATTTGTAGGGAGATACTTTGAGACTATGTAAATATCCTGTTTCTTAACCAACTTTCCACCCACTAGTTTTAGCATCCATCAATGATTCTTGCTTAAATCATATCCAGATAAATTTTATTCCTTTGACCAGGACTTTACTTTGTTCTCTCCTGAATGGCCTCACAAACACTATTTTATTTTATTTTTTGGTTCTTTCATTCTGCATTTATTTATTTATTTTATTTTTTAACATCTTTATTAGAGACAAACACTATTTTATAAATCTACTTTACTCAGAGTTTCTTCCAAAATCCTAGTTGGCTCCAAAAATCTTTTTATAGTAGATTAAGAGTCCAGGTGTTGTTGTGTCTCTTCCTCCTCACACCTTCCCTTTGGACAGGTGCTTCCTCTCTCCCAGAACTTTTACTGGCATAAGCCATCAGTTTGTTATATAAGATATTTCGCATGACATTTCTGCTTTGTCCTAGTTTTTCTCCTCCCTCTTCCTGGTTTTTGACAAAAAAACCCTTTCTTTTTAATGCCCACATCCTCAAATATGTCTACTTCTCTTTCTCAAGTTTAGGGCTTTGACATCTTTCTTTGTAAAAGACTTTCCTGTTGTTAGTTGTTGTTTTAAATCCAAGGTTTTATTCTCCAAATCTGCCATTTTATTTATTATATTCTTTTTGTGTCTCTCCCATTTTAACTTTTGAAAATTACCTTCATCAAGCTATTTAAAGTCTCTTTCAGTGTGGGCTACTGGAATTTGAAGCCTGCTTCTCTATGGTTGTTCCTACTTTTGTCTTGAAACGCTAAAACATGAAAATAAGCTAATTCTGTACTGTTCTTGTCTGCTTCCAGCAAACTGACTTGTGTTCTTTTTCTGTATTATTCTTTTTTTTCCTTCAGGTTGTGTTTCTCCAATATTTTCAACAAGTTCAGTTTGTCTTTCAAAACAGCTTTGAACTCACTTTTTAAAATTAATTTACTCATTTTCCATTTACCTCATATTCTGTATCCTCCCCCAGCCTGTGTAGCTGCTAGCAGTCAAGTTCATTCTCACTGGGGCTCATTATATAGCCTATTCATTTTTCCCTTCCCTTGCATTTTCATTTTGATATGTTTCCCAGGGAAGCAATATATTCAATTTGAGATTCTCAACCTTTAGTGTACCTATTCTTTCCTCCCTTTTAGAATGCCCCACAGTTTGGCCATCTCCATAGCTATATCTGTATTCCCACAAAAATTCCATATAGTTGCCCTCTTAAAAAATACTAGGTAAATTGTGGTTTTCAAGCTTGAACACTTCCCGAGCTGTACACCATAGGGAAATTCTCTTTTGACATTTTTTTTGAGATCCATTTCTTGATCTGTTTAGCATGTATTTGCCTCTCCCAGCTTTAACCTTTCTCTTCCGTGAAATCAAGTATTCTTTAAAAGGAATCCAGGACACTTCCCTGGCAGTTCAGTGGTTAGGACTCCGGGCTTCCAATGCGGGGGGTGTGGGTTCGATTTCTGGTTGGGAAACTAGGATCCCACATGCTGCATGGAGTGGCCAAAAAATGAAAAGGAATCTAGTTTGTTGTGTGTTGCATGTGGCAAAGGGAGGTGGCACATGATCATAGATAGCTTTTGAAAGCTTTGAAATTGTGGCAGATTTTAGTCATTTTTCTTGGGAGAGAGTTTATGGTTTCATCAAATTCTTAAAAGCATTCTGTCTCCCGTTCTCAAGTCCTGGCTCAAGTTCATATTCTCTAGTCAAAAAGTCAATCGGGCTATTTTTTTTCCTGCATTTCAGTACCTAAAGAAGTAAATCATCAGGCCACAGAGTCTTCCTTCTCCTCTGCTATTCCTGAAGTGTGCACTGGGTTTAGCCTTTGCTAGGTTAATGAAATTCTAAATAGTTTTCTCGGAAGTTTTGGCTCCTTTTCTCATAATATAATCCACCAAGGGATCCCAGATGTACAATTTGAAAATCCTATCAATTCCTTAATTCCAGGGGTTTTACTTACTGCATTTAATTCATGCAATATAGTTTGTAATCACTCTGTCTATTGGGCAATTAATTGCCCTCTGCTTTCATAGATAATTTCAAATAGTTTTTCCTTAAAGTGTACTTCCAGGGTACTTCTCCCCTTCCAGAAGCTGCATAAATGTTCTCTCCCCTCTTCCTTCTATCCCCTTTGCCTTCTGCACCCCATATGGAAGGCAAAGTAGACAAGTTAAAAATGTTTGCCTTCTTTCCCTTTTTGTCTTCTGCATCTCCCATCACAACTTTTTAAAACTGCTTTCCTCTGTCCTGCCCCAGTTTTTCAAATACACTCTGCCTTTCTTCCTTTCAAAATTCCCACTTGAAGATGACACTCATCAAAATCCTAAACCAAAAGAAAAAATGCTAAGGTACACCCTCTCATTTCCACTCCTGTTGCCCTTGATCTTGAATTCCTTTGTTAGTTAGGCTTCCCCCTCACTAAATCCAGACCAAGTTTTCCTCCCGTTTCTCCCCTTTTCTTTTCTCTACTCCTTCCTAAATACCCACTTCTACCCATACACTGTCCTCTCTCATTTCCATTTCTACATTCTCCCCTTCTTCCCCAAATTTCCCTCCTCTCCATCCGCCACTGGTAGCCCCTTTTGATTTCCCTTCTTTTCTGTATGCTCCACTCACTTAAATGAAGATTATTTATTTTGACACAATGTCTGGGAGGTAGTGAGAGCAAATGTATTATATGCTACATTTTACAAACATAATAACTGAAGTTTGGAATGTTTAACTTACACATCTAACACAACCCGTTGTCTAAGACTTACAGACCCAAAGCTCCCTTGTCACACTCAGTTTATCTAATGATCTCCCCTCCTTCTTGGGTCTAAAGAAGAAGATAACAAATTCAAGCTATTAACTATTTTTCTCAAGTCATACCAACATCTGTGTGCATCTTTCTCAGAAAGATAAATTTTATATTTTTGCAATAAGTAAAACGTGCAATGATTGAAAAATCTCTATACAAAATCTTTGTCCAGAATTTGTAACAGTTTATTGTCTAACGTTGCTTCTTAAAAACAGAGCAGGATGTTTTAACATATCTAAAATTAGGTAGTGGAAATAGGATTGTATCTGTTGTAGGAGAGGTTATTAAAAAAGTATAGAACACCTTCCCCAATAAAAGCAGATGCTGAATTGGAGGCAAATCTCAATGTCTAACCTGCAAAAAGTTAAGGCGGGGTGGGGGCGGGTGGGCGGCAGGGATGTGTCCAAATTTGTTCAGACAAAGAAAGAAATTGGTAATATTTGAATGTTGCTTATTATTCTCTTGAATATAGAATATAAGTACAGCAGAGTAACTGTTTAGCTGGTTTCCAGAAATTTCCACTTGATTGTTTAATTTAAAAGAATCAACAATTAAGTCTGGCCTAGAGAAAAGTTCATTACTGATTTTGATAGGCACCTATCAGAGTTGTCCCAAATTACACAGCTAGTAAAGCAATGGGACTGGGACTTGGGCCAAGTTCTCCAGTCCCAGATCTAATGGTCTTCTGATAAATCCCCATCATCATTGGTAATATTAGCCTTTGAAAGCAAGTCTCTGTCAGGCTAGCTTTTTTTTTTTTTTAACATCTTTATTAGAGTATAATTGCTTTACAGCGGTGTGTCAGTTTCTGCTTTATAACAAAGTGAATCAGTTATACATATACATATGTTCCCATATCTCTTCCCTCTTGCATCTCCCTCCCTCCCCCCCCTCCCTATCCCACCCCTCTAGGTGGTCACAAAGCACCGAGCTGATCTCCCTGTGCTATGCGGCTGCTTCCCACTAGCTATCTATTTTACATTTGGTAGTGTATATATGTCCGTGCCACTCTCTCACTTTGTCCCAGCTTACCCTTCCCCCTCCCCATATCCTCAAGTCCATTCTCTAGTAGGTCTGCATCTTTATTCCCGTCTTGCCCCTAGGTTCTTCTGACCATTTTCTTTTTTTTTGTAATTCCATATATATGTGTTAGCATACAGTATTTGTTTTTCTCTTTCTGACTTACTTCACTCTGTATGACAGTCTCTAGGTCCATCCACCTCACTGCAAATAACTCAGTTTCGTTTCTTTTTATGGCTGAGTAATATTCCATTGTATATATGTGCCACATCTTCCTTATCCATTCATCTGTTGATGGACACTTAGGTTGCTTCCATGTCCTGACTATTGTAAATAGTGCTGCAATGAACATTTTGGTACATGACTCTTTTTGAATTATGGTTTTCTCAGGGTATATGCCCAGTAGTGGGATTGCTGGGTTGTATGGTAGTTCTATTTTCAGTTTTTTAAGGAACCTCCATACTGTTCTCCATAGTGGCTGTATCAATTTACATTCCCACCAACAGTGCAAGATCCCCTTACCTGACTTTTGTGTGTGTGTCTACTGGGCATATGTGGGGTAGCTCTTGGCATTCATTTTATACTGTAACGACAAGGTATAATCAGTGTTATTTTAGTTTAATTTTAGAATCAGTGGTCAAGACATTGTCATCTAAATGTCTTTCAGGGTTTTCCATCTTGCTTGTGTTCTGCTAGTGTTCAGAACTGTTTGGGAATATTTTTATAACCCAGTCGCCAGCAGCAGTAAAAGGCAACATGAACAAATATAACTTTGAATGACTTCACCTCCTCCATTACACCTAAGGAGACAATCAGGGTAGTTGAGATTTGTGCCTTTCAAGTTGTTGCAGTAACAACAAAAAGGGAGGGCAGAAAACAGGACAGGGGAAAGAGAGAGAGAGAAAGAAGGGAAATTATTAACCCACATTTTTTTTTAAAAGACCTAAATTCATAGATATAACCCTGCAATGAGGTGGTGGTCTTGTGCTGGTTTGTAAATTATAAGAACAAGTATAGCACTCATCATTTAAAAAATAAAGAAATGTTCAGGGGAAAAAAACAATGAAAAACTTACAAATTAGAAAGAGATCTAGGGGAGAATAATTTGCTGAGTGTTAAAAAAAATCACAGAATAATTGATGTCATATTGTAGCTATTTACTGACTAATAACTGATGCTCAATTTACATGCTTCCCTCTGTTCCTATATATAGTTTCTGTTAACATCAAAAGATACTCTGCATGATATGGGGAAAAACAAGATTATAATATGCTTAAGCCTTTATTAAATATCCATTTACTACATTTCTTATCTAATTTGCCAGGATATCAGAATATACACCATTGGTGAAAAAAAATTATAATAAATGTAACTCCCATTAAATATCCATTTATCATCTCTCCTAACTATTCATCAGATTATCATAATGGTCTATTTAAAGCTGGCTTGCAAAAAAACACATGTCAGGACCAGAGATGACTTGTGCTGGTGAGCTAGTGAAAAATAAAGGTCCATTACATTGATTTAATTTCTTACATAACAGAAAAAGTTGACTAATGTAATATGTCAGTTATTGTAGGTAACACTTGTCCACAAATGTTTTAGGTTATGAAATATATTTAACTAGTTTCATACTTTTATTCTCTTTCCAAATTTAAAAATCCTAAACTCAAAACTTTATACAGGGGGAAAGGGGACTGCTGTAAACATTGGAAGAGAAGAGAAAATATCATGTCTTTAAGTTTGATCATTCTCCTTCTTTCAGGAACCATCTACAGATAGTCTTTTAGTAAATATTTGGGGATGATGAGGTTGCAAAAGATTAGGTAACTGCACACCCACAAAACTTGGGAGAAAAGTCATGTTGGAAAAAAAAAACAAAAAGCAAGTCAATATTTTACATTTTACTCTTGTGAATACATTAGCAGCTTGCATGCCATTTCCCAGAGCTACCCCTAATGGCCGTGTTTTGGACTTTTTCTGATGTTTCTTAAGAGGACTAGATGCTACGTCAAACATTACTTTCTAAAATGAAATAGAACATCTTTTCCCACAGTGTATCCTAGGAAATGTTCTGCAGGCTGGAGGATGATGGGACTGGGAGTCGAGTTCCTGATAAAATGAGATTGGGAGGTTCTCACACAGTCTGTTTTCCTCTGGACATACATAATGCATGTTTATAAAATTCTTCTGTATGGCAAACTATTTAACTTTGTTTATCCCAACTCTTCTCAAACCTACTTTTTTTTTTTTTTACCATTTTAACCTTTTATTTTATTTTACCTTATTTTGAAAATTCTCTTTTACTCTAATACCCTTTAACATCTCTAAGAACTAGCACCCTCACTTTAGGAAACATTGGACTAGCCTTCATTGTCATGGTCCTTCATTGCTTTCTTTTCACATCATTACTACGTCTTCAAGATCTGCGGTGCTATCAGTGATAACTGTAATGGGTAGTTAATGCTCCTTTTCCTTCCACATATTCCACAGATGCAGGGGGCTGTCAATATAGTACTCTCAGCACTGCTTGATTATGATGAGGAAATACTAATAAATGAATAGTTTATTAATAAAAAATTAGTTGGATACCTTTAATACAGTTTTGAAATACAGGCCAGAGTGCTAAATAGGCTTTCTGGGAATAGTTAGTTAGTTAGTTAGTTAGTTAGCTCATGTGTATTCAAGAGACAATAGAAACTGATAGAATAGAGTCCATTTCAATCCAATTTTGGGGTTCACAACAAAGGAAACTATTTCTAATAAGGTTTTGAAATGCCTCAGGGTTTTGGTTGTTTTTTCCCTCCTATTTTAGGCTTTAATATGTTACAACTCCTAGGCGGTTTGCATGCTGTGGCCTAATCATGTAGCTTTAGTCACTTCATGAAATCTTACAGGAAAAACAAAACTTAAAATTTTGAAAATCCCAGTTTTAGGTAAAAGAGATTGATATTTTGATGCTCTATGGTACAACCTTAGAATTCTGAGAATCTGAAAAGGCTGTGCATCAAAATAAATAAAGTTTAAAAAATAAATATATCATATTTTTAAGTAGGTTGTTACTGTAACTTGCAGTCCATAAAGTTATTTTTAGGAGCGCTAGAACATATACTCCTGGAAAATGTATGTTTATATTTGCTACAGTAAACAGGATTCTTGACTTTTAAAAAAATAAACAACTTTCTGTATTATCTGATCTCTTTTAGTAATTTATCGTCATAGTTGTGGCTAACGTTCACTTTGTGTGCACACAGTTCTTTTATGTAAAGATTATAGCAGCTCCCACTCATAAGCTTAAAAAGTTATAGATGAGAAAGTCCTTCAGTTGAAAATTATGCAATAGAGAATTAGCTACAACTAAAGCAACTGCGTACTACATGTACTTCTTTTAAAATAACCTCAGACTATTTGATATTTAATAAACTTAGAGATCACATTGTGGAGAATTATCTTGAGGCACTGCAAAGTAATTTTACTAATTCAGTTTCTAAAGGTAAATGTTTTGCTACAGCTTGCTCCAAAATCAGCTTAAACCATGTCTTTTGGATGACTATTAGGAGCACAAATTGAAATTACCATTTCACAACATAATTTTTCCCTATAAAATCTAGCCAAAGGGCTTCCCTGGTGGCGCAGTGGTTGAGAGTCTGCCTGCCGATGCAGGGGACACGGGTTTGTGCCCCGGTCCAGGAGGATCCCACATGCCATGGAGCGGCTAGGCCCGTGAGCCATGGCCGCTGAGCCGGAGCCTGTGCTCCGCAACGGGAGAGGCCACAACAGTGAGAGGCCCGCGTACCGCAAAGAAAAAAAAAAATCTAGCCAAAAATCCATACAGAAAGTTTAGTTTCAGAAGTTTTAAGAGACTTCTCATGTTATTCTAATCAATATTCCAATACAGCTGGTCCCTGTAGCCATACAATGGACAGCCTGCTAGCAATATCTCACCTCTAGTTGTTCAATACAGAAAATCAGTAATTCATAAAAGAGTCTGTAGTTCAATCAAGGCCAGACTTTTGAATTTTCTTTCTTGTCTCACAAGAAATTACAGCCTGAATACCCTGCTCTGATGTAAAAGAAACTAGAATACAAATTGATGGTCTTAAAATCTCAGATGATGAGCTGAGTCTTACAGATCCAACAGGCATGACTGGTTGAATTTGCCGACATGAGCATCTGTGCAACAGGACTAATGCATGACGTGGCCCTCTCTGCAAGAGGTATCTGTTCTTGTGAGAAAATGGGGAACTCAAATTGATGAGGTCCTTGCTATTAAGTTCCAATTTAAATCACCTTGGGAAACATAGGCTCCGCATCCATTTTGGCTTTCTACTTGTTTACACAAAGGGAACAGATTCAAAGGACTCGAGTCCTAGAATTCATACTGGCCTCATCACAGGGAGCTATGGTTTGATGTTCTTGTTCCCAATTTATTGCCAGGGTCCGAGAACCTGGGTACCATGGTGATAAAGTGCCACTGAAATACATAGGTAATCAGTCAGTGTACTGGAGGATTGATTTCTTTCTTTTCTTTTCTGACAGACAAAAGCAATCTTCTTAGAAGCAACGGGAGTAAGAGGACACTTACCATTTGTTATGAGAATAGTAATGATAAAGGCAAAGATGCAATTTAATTAATAACTTCACCTGGGCAGTGACTAGCTCCAGGGAACTGAAAGTATTGGAAACCCTAATTGACCTCTCCCATAAAGAACACAGGCCTCTCTTTTCCCATTTTTAAATTGGAAGATATCAGAAAGACAAATCATTTGCTCTCAAGCTGACTTCTGATCCATAATGGAATTGTGACCAGGACTTAGAACTCTCAGATTTCAAGGCAAGACTGCTGTATACATTATGTCTTATTACATATAATGATCCTCACTTTAACCATTTGTCTGTCCTGAAGGGCACATCGCAATTTAAAAGAGGCCAGGCAGTCCGAACTGACTACAAAGATTTTTAAAAAAATCTTTTAAATATTCAGATGCATACACTTTATTTTAAATGTTGGCTACTTTGCCATTCGCAACTATGACCCAAATTCCTCCCTTAAATGTTTTAATTGAAGCCAAATTACTTCACTTTCTGTCTTTACATAAGAATGTAGCACACTCATTGCTATGACAGTAATCACAGAAAATTTGGCTTCTGGTACTTTTGCTCTCTTAGCCTTCAACCTCTCTTTTTTCATATTTATTTCATTTTTCATTCCACTTTCTCATATTTTAATATTATAGTTTCTCTAATTTATTCATTGTTCTTTTCTTTAAAGTTATCTCTGAAGTTTTTAACAGGTGACATGTGGCCATTTTTTTCCTTAAACAAATTTATTGAGGTGTATTTGACATACAGTAAACTGTACATATTTAAAGTGTGCAACCTGATGAATTTTATATGTATAAATTTTATATACAAAAGCACTTACGATAGTGATTATACCCATAATTCCCAGAAATTTCCACATGATTCTGTGTAATCCATTCCTCCTCCCATCCTCCAGCCCTTGCATTCCCAGGCAACCACTGATCTGCTTTCTGTCTCTATAGATACTTTGCCTTTTCTAGAATTTTATATAAATGGAATCATACAGTCTGTACTCTTCTTTGTCTGTTCTTTCACTCAGCATAATTATTTTGAAAGTCATCCTCATTATTGCAGGTATCAATAGTTCATTCCTTTTTAATGATTATTAGTATTCTATGTATGGGTGTATAGTAGTGCATTTATTCATTCATCTCTTGATGGATATTTGGGTTGTTTCCAGTTCGGGGTTATATCAAACTGCTATGACCATTTGTGTGCGAGTCTTTGTATGAATATGAATTTCCCTTTCTCTTGGATAAATACCTGGGAGTGAAATGAGTCGATCATATCTTAGGTGCATGCTTAATTTTTTAAGAAACTGTCTAATGGTTTTCTAAATTATTATACCATTTTACATTTTCACCAGCAGTGTATGAGAGTTTCAGTTCTTCCACCTTCCCTCCACCCTCTTGCCAGCCTGGAATATAGTTAGTCTTTTTCATTTTAGCCATTCTAATAGGTGTGTATCTCATTGTGATTTTAATTTACATTTGCCTAAAGACTAATAATGCAGTGCATCTTTTCTTGTGCTTATATGCCATCTGTATATCTTTGGCAAATGTCTATTCAAATCTTTTGTGCATTTTTTATTTGGTTGCTTCTTTTCTTATTTTTGAGTCTTGAGAACTCTTTATATATATATTAGATTCAACTCCTTCATTAAATGTATGCCGTGTAAATATTTTCTCTTAGCCTGTGGCTATCTTTTCCTCTCCTTAACAGTATCTTTTGAAGAGTAGAAGTTTTTTCATTTTGAAGGAGCGGAATTTATGAATTTATTCTTTTATAATCATATCTTTGATGTCACAAAGATTTTTCTCAAACTTTACTTCAAGAAATGTTATAGATTTTAGGCCTATGATTCACTGTGAGTTAATTCTTATATCTAGTATAAGGTATGGAACAAAGTTCATATTTTACATATGGATATCTAGTTGTTCCAGAACAACTTATTGAAAAGACTATTCTTTCTCCACTGACTTGCCTTTGCACGATTGTCAAAAATCAATTGACTGTATATGTGTGGGTCAATTTCTGGACCCTCTATTCTGTTCCATTAGCCTGCTTGTCTGTCTTTACACCAGTGCCACACTGTCTTCATTACTATAGCTTTATAATAAATCTTGAAATCAGGTAATGTTATCCCTCCAGCTTTGTTCTTCCTTTTTGAAGTTGTTTTGTCAATTCTGGGTTCTTTGTATTTCCAAATAAATTTAAGAATTAGCTCTTCAGTTTATTCCAAAAAAAACTTGCTGTGATTTTGGTTGGGATTTTGTTAATCTATAGATTAATTTGGGGAGAATTGACATCTTAACAATATTGAGTCTTTTGACCCATGAACAAGCATCAAATAATAAATGCTTAGGGATAAATCCGACTGTGTGTGAGATACATACACTGAAACCACAGAACATTGCTGAGAGAAATTAAAGACCTGAATACATGTATTTCAACTGGCCATTTAAAAAATTTGTCATGCTTTATTTGCCTTGTGTTTTTTTTTCTCCCTCTCTGCTTGTAGTCCAACTTCAAAGAAATTAAGATATAATAACTTTAAAGGTGTGCTATTTGTCTCTACCTTCAGTTACTAATGAAAAAATGATTGATGGAAAGTTTAGAAAAGGGTTGTTTATAAATAAATTATTCATAGAATCATTAGCTGCTGTATGTATTATCTAGGCACTTTGTTCTTTCTCTTCTTCAATTTTTTTCTCTACTTCTGGCACTTTCACTTCTCATTAGTGTCTTCTGGGGTAGATAGGAGTAGAGAGAAGAAATGAGATGAAACTAATAAATTCTTTTTTCCCTGTTATTAAAAGCCTTTATGGAAAAGGAGATTGAATGCTGTGTTTAGGGATTTCACTTATCTTTCCTGTCCCCATTCTGTGCCCCACATTTCCATAGACGAGTGATGACTGGCAATAGTAGGAAAGTACAAATATGTACATTTAAATATCAAATGCTGCCTTCTAAATTTGTTAATGTGTTTTATCAGTGAACACTCACAACATATGTGAAGTGCATTTCTCAAGAGTGAAGCCTATCTTTTTGAAGAAGATTTGTCATTATAATAAAGATTTAGAATTTTGAAATTTGTTAAATTATCTAATAGAGTTCGCTTGGTAGCTGTTGAGATTAAAACAAGCTATTACTGAGAACCTCATAAACTTTTATGTTATTCATACTTAGGATTAATAATTCTTATGAAAATTTGCTTTCAGTTCACATCTTATAAGAGAGTTGATATAAGTTACAGCTGATGTGTGTGTTACCAAGACATACTTTTCAGAATTGTGAGGTATAATAAGTTGAATATTATTTATGAGTATCTTCAACAAGGCATAATTAAAACTACGTTACTCTTGATAAAATAAAGAATACATATGTGATACAGCATCCCTAATTATCTTTTTTATATTCACTTAATTGTTAATTTGCAAAATTAGGTAATTTGCAAAAGATTCTCCATTATTACCACCAGTTTGTAAAGTTCTTGTGTAACTTAATTTAGAGTAAAATTACTTGCACAGTATAAAATATGAAGGTTATTTTTTCTTACTATGTAGTGTGAGTTTATTGATTCTCTAGGAGGAAGGGCTGTGAACAAAGAGAAGTAAGCACAGAATGGAACCTAGAACTTGCCAAGAAAAATTGTATTTGGTCTTTGAGAAACAGAAATATAAAAAACATAACTGGAATAAAAGAAGAAATAGTTAAAGAACACCAAGATAATCATTTTGCAATATATACATGTATCAAACCATCATGTTATACACCTTAAACTTATACAATGTTATATATCAATAAATAGGTGGAGGGGAGAGTACCAAGAAGGATTAAATTTATTCAAATAAGCAGCTTTTGTGATGTGCCTTATGTGACATTTAGGGAACCTATAAATGTCATCAGGGAATCAGTAGCTATCATTTTGAAAAATCACAGTTAACAGGAAGTTTTTCTACATAGGCTTTAGGAAACGTATCCATCTTAAAATAAAGGAAATTTAAAAGTGAAATTCTGCCAACATTCACTGCAAACCTATTGTGTTTTAAGTGCTGGAATACAGAGATGAAGTAAAAGTCCTGATTTCAAGGACTCCCAGCTATGGCGAAGGGAAGAGCTTGGCAAATCCTCTTCCCAAAAAAATCAATTGTAAAACTGGACAAAACTTGTAAACAAACAAACAAACAAACAAAAAACTAACAAGAAACCATTTGTTCTGTAGAAAACCAAAATCATATAATAATCTGAGAAGCTTAATGCTTGAAAAACTATTGAATGTTAGATCTATCCATCAGAAAATAGAAGCTTTACTAACTCAAGGTGTTTGAGCACAACCTCAGTCCAATCATTGGCTGACCATTAAATTATTCAGTCCCAAGGGTGACTCCTAGGGATCTAGGTTTAAAAGTTAGAACAAGAGTAATAAAAGAAAACTGAGCAGGGACATCAGTGCCTGCTCTCCACTGGGAGATAGATTTCACAGATTTAGCCCAGGCAAGTTGCTAAACAAAAAATAAACAACAACAATAAAAAGCAACAACAACCACTGCCATCAGGGGGAGAAGTCAGAATCCAGAGTTGCTGCAATATATTATCTAAAATGTTCAGTTTTCAGCAAAAAGTTAAAAGACTAGAAAGTGTGACTAAGGAAAGGAGCAGTCAGTAGCAATTGTCTCTGAGTATCCCCAGATGTTGGATTTAGTAAACAAAGACTTCAAAGCAGCTAAATGAAATCATTTTTAAAGAATAATGGAAATTATGACAATATGAATCAAGTAATAAATCTCAATAAGTATGTAGAAATTATAAAAAGTAAAAGATTCAAATGGAAATTCTGAAGTTAAAAGTACAGCAACTGAAATGAAAAATTCACTAAAGTGACTCAAGAGCAGATTTGAGATGGCAGGAGAAAGAATCAGTGGACTTGAAACTGATCAATAGAAGTTATCCAATATGAAGAACACAGAGAAAAAGGACTGAAGAAAAATGGAGAGTTCCAAATCAAGATGGCAGAGTAGCAAGATTCTGAGCTCACCTCCTCCAATGGACACACCAGAAGTACAACTATATCCAGAATAACTCTCTCTGAGAAAGGCCTGAAGACTAGCAGAGCAGATTTTCTACAGCAAAGGATATAAGTGAAAGGCCACAAAGGAGGAGAAGAGATGCAGTCTATTCAGAATCCACATCCGCACTGTGGTGACCTACAAGCAAGAGGGGTACCACAACCATAGAGGGCCTCCCTGAAAAGTGAGGGATTCAAGCCCCACATGGTGCTCCCCAGCCTAGGGGACTTGCACCTGGAAGATGAGCCCCCATAATGCCTGGCTATGAAAACCAGCAGGGCTTATGTCTGGGAGAGATGGAGGGGTGTGGGAAACCAAGACTGTCACATACAAACTCACTGTCTCCAAGTTCCAGCACAGAAGCAACAGCCTGAAAAGCACTTGGGTCATACAAGGAGATTCCTTGACTGATATTAGGGTGGGTACCGAGGGGCAGGAATCTAGTGGAACTTTCCCTGGAGACATAAGCCCTGGTGAGTGCCATTTTTTTGTACTTTCCTTCCACCTAGCTGACCCGGCATTGGCAGGCACCATTTCTGTCACTCTCAGTCAACCTACCTAACACCATGTGTCCCCCCTGGCATTCCCATGAGGACCCAACCCACCCACCCTGTCTGGCCCCTTCAAAGCAGCTCCAGGGAAACAGTAAAAAAGTAAAAAAAAAATTTTTAAGTAAAAAAAAAAAAAAAAAGCAGCTCCAGCCCCACCCCATCTGGTGGTGCCCCTCCAAAGCAGTCCCAATCAGTGCTGGTCCCCCTCCAAAGCAGCTCCCACCTTGGGGCTAGGCACAACCTATCTTGACAGGCAGCCTTAGCTGGCACCAGTGCCTTTCTAAAACAGCTGTCACTTCAGGGGGCCAGTCCTGCACACCAGTGTGCCTACAACAGTCTCAAAAGGCCTTGCTGCCAGTTGCACCAGGGACCAGCCCCACAAATCAATGCACTAGCAGCAGTCATGGCTGGACCTCCCAGTCAGCTGTGCTGGGGGCCTGCCCTGCCCGACAATGAATGTACAGCAGTCGCAGCCCAACCACAACAGAAGGAGGCATGCAGCCCACACAGAGGATACCCCTGGAACACCTGGCTTTGGTGACCACAGGTGATTGTGCCACGAAGCCCCATGATTGTGCCATGGAGCCCCACAGGACACCTTCTACATAAAGCCACTCTTTCAAAACTGAGAGATATAGCTCATATACCTAATACATAGAAACAAATACAGAGAGTTAGGCAAAATGAAGAGAGAAAGGAATACCTTCCAAACAAAAGAATAAGACAATACCTAAAAGAACTAAATAAAACAGAGATAAGAAATTTACCAGATAAAGAGTTCAAAATAACAGTCATAAAGATGCTCACAAACTCAAGAGAAGAATGGATTAACTCCTTGAGAACTTCGACAAAGAGATAGAAAATATAAAAAAAGAGCCAATCAGACTGAAGAATATACTAAGGGAAATGAAAACTACATCACAGGGAATCAACAGAAGATTAGAGGACACAGAAGAATGGATCAGTGATCTAGAAGATAGGGTAGTGGAAATCACCCAATTGAAAAAGAAAAAAGAACTTTAAAAATGAGAATAGTTTGAGGGACCTTTAAGACACATCAAGCATGCTAACATTCACATTTATAGGGGTTCCAGAAGGGACAGAAAACTGATTGAAGAAATAATGACTGAAAACTTCATTAACCTGGTGAAAAAACAGACATCCAGGTCCAAAAACCAGAGAGAGTTCCAAACAATATGAAACCAGAGACCCACACTGAGACACATTGTAATTAAAATGTCAAAAGTTGAAGAGAGAATCTTAAAAGCAGAAAGAGAAAAACAGCTAGTTACATACAAGGGAACCCCCATAAGACTATCCACTTATTTTTCAGTAGAAACTTTACAGGCCAGAAGGGAGTGGCATGATATATTCAAAGTGCTGAAAGGAAAAAATTTACTTCCAAGAATACTCTACCCAGCAAGAGTATTATTTTGAATTGAAGGAGAGATAAAGAGTTTCTCAGACAAACAAAACCTAAAGGAGTTCATATCACTAAACTGACATTACAAGAAATGTTAGAGGGACTTCTTTAAATGGAAAGGAAGAAGCCATAATTAGAAACAAGATAATTGTAAAAGAACAAATCTTACCGGTAAAGGTAAACATATAGTAAAGGTAGTGGGTCAACCACCTATAAAGCTAGTATGAAGGTTAAAAGAGAAAAGTAGTAAAAATTACCTATATCTAAAATAATTAGTTAAGCAATATACAAAACAAAAAGATGTAAAATATGACATTAAAAACATGAAACTGGGGTGGAGGTAAAAATGCAGTGCTTTTAGAATGCACTTTAACATAAACCATAAACTTAGAATAGACTGCTGTATACATATGTTGTAATATATGAACTCATGGGTACCACAAATTAAAAACCTAAAACAGATAGGCAAAAAATAAAGAGAAAGGAATACAAACTTAACACTAAAGCAAGTCATCAAATCACAAGGGAGGAGAATGAGAGAAGAAAGGAACAGAGAAGAACTACAAATAAATGGAAAGATACTATGTGTTTATGGATTGGAAAAATTAATATTGTTAAAATGTTCATACTACCCACAGCAATCTACAAATTCAATGTAACCTTATCAAGATATCAGTGACAGTTTTCACAGAACTGGAAGAAATAATCCTAAAATTTGTATGGAACCACAAAAAAACCCCTGAATAGACAAAGCAAGCTTAAGAAAGAACAAAGCTGGAGGTAGCATGCTCCCTGACTTCACACTATATTACAAAACTATACTAATGAAAACAATAAGGCTCTGGCACAAAAACAGACACATAGATCAATGAAACAGAATGGAGAGCCAAGAAATAGACCCATACTTATATGATCAATTAACTTATGACAAATGACCCAAGAACATGCAGTGGGGAAAAGACAGTCTCTTCAAAAATGGTGTTTGGAAAACTGGATAGCTGCATGCAGAAGAATGAAACTGGACCACTTTATTATTTCATATACAAAAATACACCCAAAATGGATTAAAGACTTAAATGTATGACCTGAAACCACAAAACTCCTAGAAGAAAACATAGGTGGTGTGCTCTTTGCCTTCAGTCTTAGCAATGTGTTCTGGATCTGTTTTCTCAGGCAAGGGCAACAAAAGCAAAACTAAACAAATGGGACTATATCAAACTAAAAATCTTTTGCACATGAAGGAAATCATCAACAAAATGAAAAGGCAGCCTATTGAATGGGAGAAGATATTTGCACATGATATATCTGGCAATAGTTTAATATTCAAAATATATAAAATACTCACAGAACTCAATATCAAAAAAATCAAACAATCAAGATTTTTAAATTTTTTTAAATTTTTAAAATTTTTTAAAAAATTGTTTAAATTTTTAAATCAAGATTTAAAAATGAGCAAAGGGATTTTGATTTTCTGAGGAGACATACAGGTGGCCAACAGAGACATGAAAAGATGTTCAACATCATTAATCATCAGGGAAAGGCAAATCAAAACCACAGTGAGATACCTCACATGTCAAAATGGCTATTATCAAAAAGACAACAAATAGCAAGTCTTGGCAAGGATGTAGAGAAAAGTGAACCCTCGTGCACTGTTGGTGGGAATGTGAATTGGTGCAGCCACTGTGGAAAACAGTATGGAGGTCCCTCAAAAAATTAATAAAACTACCATGCAATCAAGCATTTCTACTTCTGGATATTTAAAGAAAATGAAAACACTAATTTGAAAAGATGTATGACCTTTGTGTTTTTTTGCAGCATTATTTACAGTAGCCAAAATATGGAAGCAACCTAACTGTCCATTGGTAGGTGAATGGATAAAGAAGATGTGGTATATATAGACAATAGAATATTACTCAGCCATAAGAAAGAATAAAATCTTGTCATTTGTGACAACATGGCTGAACCTAGAGGGTATTATGCTAAGAGAAGTAAGTGAGACAGAGAAAAACAAATACCATATGATTTCACTTATATGTGGAATCTAAAACACAAAACATACAAACAGAACAAAACAGAAATAGACTCATAGATACAGAGAACAAACTGGTGGTTGACAAAGTGAAGGGATTTGGGAATTGGGCAAAATAGCTGATGGGGATTAAGAGGTACAGGCTTCTAGTTATAAAATAAATAAGTCATGGGGATATAACATACAACATAGAGAATATAGCCAATAATATTGTAATGACTTTGTATGGTGAGAGATGGTTACTAGACTTATTGTGGGGATAAATTTGTAATGTATATAACTGTCAAATTACTATGTTGTACACCTGAAATTAATATAATATTGCATTTCATCTATGCTTTAATAAAAAGGAAAAAAGAAGATAGTGCAGTCCAGTGTGGTAGATTTCTCAGTGTCTAAGTTGGAACTTGAATGCCATATTCAGAACCCAAGTACTGGTCACTTCCCAGGGCAAATCCTCTTTCTCATGGCATGGATAATGCAATGTTTAATATTACCTAAAATATATTTTTCCCTCATGTGATTTCCCAAAGACAGAACATAAAATTAAATTTCATGAAACTTAAAAAAAAAAGGAAAAGAAAAATGAGGAGAGCCTTGGAGATCTGTGGGACATCTTGAATACCAACATACATGCAATAGGAGTCCCAAATGAGAGGAAAGAGAGAAAGCAGCAGAGAAAGAAGACATCTGATGAAATAATGGCCAAAAACTTTCCAAATTTGAAAACCAACATTACTCCACAGATTCAAGAAACTCAATGAATCCTATAAGGAATAAACACAAAACCATACACACCTAGACGCATCATATTCAAACTGTTGAAAGCCAAAGAAAAAAAGAAAAACTTAAAATCAGTAAGAGAGAAACAGCCCATGACATGAGAAGAATTAATGCAATTAATGCCTGACTGTTCATTTGAAAGAATGGAGTCCAGAAAGCAGTTGAATGATATACTCAAAGGGCTGAAAGAAAAAATGCCAACCAAAAATTGTATATCCAGCAAAACTAGCCTTCAAAAATGAAGATGAGATAAATCATTCCAGATTAAAAAAAAAAAAAAAAAAAAAGACTGAGAGAACTCATTGCTAGCAGATCTGCCTTAAAAGAATACCACAGGACAAGAAATCTTGTCAGCTAAAAGGAAGTGACACTAAAAGATAACTCAAATTCACAGAAAGAAATGAAAAACACTGTAAATGATAAATATATGTTAATATAAAAGGCTATATAAGCATATTTCTACTCATGACTTCTGCAAAAGTCATAATATTCTATAAGGTAGTTATTATACTATACTGTTTCATTTACACATATATGTATACATTCATATATATGTAATATATAGGACAATAATAGCACAAAAATAGAGAGGGAATGGAACTATAAAGGAGCCAATTTTCTACATTTGACTCATTTATTAGTAATCTGCAGTTGACTGTGATAAGTCAAGATGCATATTGTAATCCCTAGAGCCTCCATTAAGAAAATAACTCCAAATAAAATCATTAAAAAAAATCAACACAGAAATTAAAATAGTACTCTAAAAATACACAACACAAAAAAGGCAGTAATGAAGGAATAAAACAAAAAAGACAGGATACATATAGACAACAAATAGCAAAATGAAAAATGTAAATCCACCCATGTTTATTAAATGTGAATGGTCTAAACATCTCAGTCAAAAGACATAGATTGTCATACTAGATTTTAAAAAGTAAGATCCAGCTATATACTCTCTACAGAGACACAAGTTAGATTCAAAGACAAACAAATCTATTTAAAGTAAATATGTGATTCAAACCCAGGTACTCTGGCTCCTCACTTGGCTGGAGAGATAGAATCTATATAGATAGATAGAAACAATACAAGGTAATGTAGTTACAGCTATGTGAAGTCAGGAAAAGGGAGAAGCCAGTTTGCACTTGTTTAGACAAGTAGTTCCAGCATTCTTAAAGAGATGGCCTGAACATGGAAGGAGTACATTATAAGTGAGTTGTATAGGAATGAAGAGAACATATTTGGAGTGAACAGTTCATTCATTCATTCATTCATACAATAAGCATTTATTAAGACCCTCCTATAGGCCATGTACTGTGCCATTTGCTGTGATATGAAAAAGCAGCAGATAGGAGTTTGACAAGCACAGAGAATGACAACACTGGGTGATAAATACTATAGAAGAGGAGTCGAGGAAGGATCGATTGTGCAGAGGATAAGCTGAAGTTCACAGAGGAAGCCTGTTATTCCTGGGTCTTAGTGGAGAGGTACAAATGAACCAATCCAAGAAGGGGCTGCAGGGTAAGTATGAGAGCATGTGAGAATAGTCACATGGTTCAGAGTAATGGAAGTGTTACCACAGAAGGTAATTGGAGGTAATTAGGGATTTGCAGCTGGAAAGGCTGAGTTGAGGATGGATGAGGCCTGCATATTGTGGGTTCATTCTTTATTTGGGGGAACAGTGGAGAGCCTTTAAGGATACCAACCTGCCCTGGAATGCTTTGATGACTAGAGGCAGGTAATGTTGGGGTGAAGTGAGACCACATGTAAAGGGATCTTTAGTGACAGAGTGAGTTATTTGGACTTGAGATGACAGGAAGTGAGGAACCATGTCATATGATTAAACCCAGCCATATAGTTAAAATCAGCAAGTGGGCCTGAGGTGTTGATTTCATAATGGCGTGATGGCAGTGGGAATAGAAAGGAAAGGAATCTGACCGGAGTATTGACAATATATTGCCAGGTATCAAAGACTGATTGGATATAAGGAATAAGAGAGAGGGAAGAGTCAGATGACCTCATGTTTTCAAGCCAGGGACACTTGGAGACTAGGAAGACTGTGGCACTGGAAGCAGACATTAAGAAACAGGCACAAGGAACGTGTTTAAATGGGAGAAAGTAAATGTTTTTTTAAATGTTTGAAAGATAACATGAGAGCCTTTTGGAATAGATTCTAAAGTCTTTATTGATAGTGGTCCTTAGTCCACAAAGAACCCGAGGCAGCTGATTCTCAAGTTTTAATGTTTGTAGGTTTAAAAAAAAAAAAGATAAAATCTAACCAGGATAAACATTAATCTATCTGGACCACATGGCCTCATAAAATTCCATGCATGCATTCAACATGTATTATGAACTCCTAGAGAGTATTACCTAGTGGATGGTGGCATAGATTAGAAGCAACAGTATGTGTTCTAGGGTTGGACAGAACTTGGGTCATATCCCAGCCCCTGCACAGGATAGCTGTGTGAAGTCAGCAAAATACTGACCCTCTCTGACCGCGAAATTCCTCAGCTGTGAAACAGAGACAATGGCAGTGCCCACCTCATAGGAAGATAGTGGGAATTAAGTGGGGCGATGCATATAAAACCTTTAGTCCAGTGCCAGGCACACAGAGGATGATCAGGGAGGGTGAGATGCTGCTGTTATTGTCTGTCATCATCTCTGAATCCCCTTTATCTCCATCAGCCCTGTCATCTCTATCATCAGTATCCCTGTTCACCATTTTCCTTTCCATCACTGTTATCATTGTCATCCCTGTGGTCACCATCATCACCATCATTTTTAGCCTCCATGGTGGAAATTCCTCAAGGTGATAGGCACCTGCTTTGTTGCTCTATTAGTTTTTCTGTGAACAAATACTGAATATTACTATTTAAGAGGCAAATCTAGACATGGAATGTCCCTGAATTGTTGCTGTCAGTTTAGGCCACACTGCGCCATTCTCCTGTTCTTTTCCTAATAATAAATAGTTATCATTTAATGATATTGATACAAAACTAAAATTTGCTTAAGTTATTCTTGTTTGGGTTAATCCAAAAATTTGAGTTTCATGTATATTATAGTAAGTTAACTGCTGCAAAAAAGTCATACTATTATTGCAGTCAACCTTTTTGTGGCAAAGGAACACAGCATAAAGCACTTACGGAGACATATCCCTTGTTCAAAAAAAGATTTAATTAGATGTGAATTCCAGCAAACCTTACTAGTTAAGGAACGGCATTGCATTTGCTGTTTAACCATGCCTTGGGCTTGCATGTTTTGTGAACATCAGTACCCTAGCAAACACAAAATGGAGAACTGGCTTCTCTTACTCACCTCTCAACCCATTTATGCAGATTTTTAAAAAATAGATAATGGAAAGAATTTGGCTATCTTTTCTTTATTGCTGATACCTACATCTATAGGGGAAGTGATTCATGTTTAGGATGCATTCTTCTCAAACAATAATCAATGAGGGTAGTTTATACTGTGTCCAGACTTCTGCTTTGAAGTACTACAAGATTGTTGATTTAGAAAGTGGCTTTGATGAACATTCCTCAAGATAAAAGCATGTTGCTTTTCAATATGTCACCTACTCATTTTGGACTATGGGGGAGCTTATTTTATGTACTCCCTTGTCCTCTTCCTAGCTATATGCATTCCAGCAAGTTTAAGGGTGGTACACAGTGAATGACTCAGCTGCTTCTCTGTGGAATCCATGGACCAGTGCCCACCTCCAAACATTTTGCTACCAATCTAGGATAGGATAAGTCAGAGATTGAGAGTAAGGGCTTAGAAATTTTCCTGGTAATTTGACATTGCAATGACATCCAAACATATGCCTCTGTATTTAACAAAAATCTTAGTCATCAAATGATTGGAAGTTTTAAAAAATGAAAAACTGTAACAACAACCAAAACAAAGACAAAAACTAAATTCTGGTCCTTCACCACATTGGTCAACAGAACACTAGTTCTGTGGGATATTAATAGGTATTCCATAAAAAGTGCATACTACCCTTAAATAAGTTTGGGAAGTACTTATAAAATAAGTCTGGGTTCTTCAGGACTCCTCAGGGACTGCATTGCAAACCTCCTGGGTAGGAGAAGGGTAAGCAGAGTCTCTGATCTCATAAAACCCTGGATTTGTAGAGTATCTGCAGAGTGTCCTGTAGAGAAGACTATGAAAAAAATATTCCATAGCTATTTTTAACTTTTCAGTTATTTCTTACACAGCTTTAGTACAGCATTATGATTCTCCAAACTTGATTTTTTTCCTTATTTTTTAACTTTTGAAACATGCCCTATACTGTTACCACTGTAGTCAATGTTACCATTTTTCTAATATCATGGGTTTTTTCCTTTTAGTTAAAAAAATATATGACCGATTGGTCAAGACAAAGCCCCACCTCCTAGAAGTCAGAGACTACATTTTTCTTATGATTTCTGGATCATCACAGAGAATCTGGAATGAACCTCTGCAGTTTATGTGAGGGATGACTTGAAAATTATTGTATTGGAAAATTCTTCTTGGCATAGAAAGGTAAAATTAGGATCTGAAGGGACATTGGAATAAATCAGACATGAAAAGGTTTTTTAGTGCTACTCATGAAGGTAGAGGAAAAACGAAAGGGCAACTGAGGGTTAAAGAAGTCATTTAAAAGTACTTAAAGAAAATGTAGGGACCTTATGAAACTTAAAAGCTTTTGCACCGCAAAGGAAACCATAAACAAGATGAAAAGACAACCCTCAGAATGGGAGAAGATATTTGCAAACAAAGCAACTGACAAAGGATTAATCTCCAAAATATACAAACAGCTCAGGCAGCTCAATATCAAAAAAACAAACACCACAATACAGAAATGGGCAGAAGACCTAAACAGACATTTCTCCAAAGAAGATATACAGATTGCCAACAAACACATGAAAGGATGTTCAACACCACTAATCATTAGAGAAATGCAAATCAAAACCACAATGAGGTATCACCTCACACTGGTCAGAATGGCCATCATCAAAAAAATCTACAATGCTGGAGAGGGTGTAGAGAAAAGGGAACCCTCTCGCTCTGTTGGAGGGAATGTCAATTGATACAACCACTATGGAGAACAGTATGGAGGTTCCTTAAAAAACTAAAAATAGAACTACCATACGACCCAGCAATCCCACTACTGGGCATATACCCTGAGAAAACCATAATTCAAAAAGAGTCATGTACCACAATGTTCATTGCAGCACTATTTACAATAGTCAGGACATGGAAGCAACCTGTGTTCATCAACAGATGAATGGATAAAGAAGATGTGGCACATATATACAATGGAATATTAGGCCATAAAAAGAAATGAAGTTGAGTTATTTGTAGTGAGGTGGATGGACCTAGAGACTGTCATACAGAGTGAAGTAAGTCAGAAAGAGAAAAACAAATACCGTATGCTAACACATTTATATGGAATCCAAAAAAAAAACTGGTTCTGATGAACCTAGGGGCAGGACAGGAATAAAGACGCAGACATAGAAAATGGACTTGAGGACACAGGGAGGGGGAAGGGTAAACTGGGACCAAGTGAAAGAGTAGCATTGACATATATACACTACCAAATGTAAACTAGATAGCTAGTGGGAAGCAGCTGCACAGCACAGGGAGATCAGCTCGGTGCTTTGTGACCACCTAGAGGGGTGGGAGAGGGAGGGTGGGAGGGATGCGCAAGAGGGAGGGCATATGGGGATATATGTATACATATAACTGATTCACTTTGTTATACAGCAGAAACTAACACAACATTGTAAAGCAATTATGCTCCAGTAAAGATGTTAAAAAATATAAAATAAAATAAAAATTAAAAAAAATAATGAATGGAGTAGAAGCATCCAAAAAGAAACTGTAAAAGTGGTCTTTGAAAGGCTATCAGATATCAGCTCTGAGGCCAAGATCCAGTGCCAGGAACAAGTTATGGGGACGAGATTGCTTCACTTCCTAGTAGATTGGTCTCCCTTATTAAACCAGCACATCTTTCAAGTCCAGATTCTTTTTTTTCTCCTGGTTTGATAACATTAAAGCAGCTCTGTTGCTTGCTGGCCATTGCTTTGAGAGTGAGGCGCTAATAAAGTGTGGAATAGGTGAAAATCCCCATGAAAGTAGGCAGACTCCACAGCTTCACGTTTGGAAAAGCCCCAGCGGAACGCCAGTGATCTCTTTTCTTTCTGTGTGCCCAAGCCTGCTGGCTTCCTCATCACATTGCTTCACATAGCCGCCCTTTCTATACTCTTGAGTCTCAGCCTCATTTTCACCATTTTCTTCAAATATACACAGCGTTTTCCTATCTTGGGGGGCGGGGCGAGGGAAGCTGACAAATCTACGCTCTCTAGCTACTTTTTATTTCCCACTTTCTCGTTTTTGCAGAACTTCTTAAACAAGGTGTCTTATTTCCTTGCCACCTCCCCTCTCCTTAGTCTCAGGCACCTGGCTTTAATAACAACAATGACTGTAGGAACTATGGCTGGCTTGACTGAGGGCTTACTCTGCACCAGGTTCAGTGCTTAGTGCTGAGCACACATTATTTCAGTGAATTCTCACAATAATCGTCTGTGTCAGGTATTACTCCTATCATAATTGTATAGATGAGATGCTCAGGCTTAGATGAAGCAACACAGCCACTATTGACCGGGCTGGGATTTAGCCCAGGTCTGACTGACCTCAGTGCATTCTCTTAGCTACCTCTTTGTTTACTCAGAAGTGTCAGGAAAATGCTCCCAACTGAAGAGGTATTATTATAATCCATTTAAAGCACTTGCTCTTAACAAGGAGCATCACATTAACAAGCACCTCCTTGGGGGCATTTGCAAATTTGTAGACATTTGGTTGTCCTGAAGTTGGAGTTGGAAATGCTACTAGTATTTAATAGCTAAAACAAAGAGTGTAGTGGTGAGAACTGTCCTGCAATGCTGAGAACCACCTCATGCAACGGAGTTATCCTGCCTCACATGCCAGTGATGCCCCATTCAGAAACGATGATAATGGATGAGAATCTAATAATGGATTCAGAAAGCCTAAATAACTTCCCTGAATCTGGAGCCATAAATCAAACTGATATCTGTCTGGCTCTAAAGCTTATGCTTTTTTCACTCTATTCAACACAGTACATTAAAATATTATGCATAATTTGATTTCCTCTCAGAATTATCATATTTTATATGTAACATCTCAAATATAATTTATTTAAAGAATAGTTAGCTAATTTCCTGATTGAATGTTCTTTTAATACATTTAATGGAGACAGCATGTATCATAGTGTTTGCCAGATTTTCAGAAGGATGCTAAAACTCAATGAGAGAAACCATCAACATTATATTAAATGAAGAAAGCTGCCTTATCTGGAGCATGCTGTCTTCTTTACTGTCAACCAGGAGTGGAAAGGACTCATTTAGGAAAGGAAAAAAAGGGGGATGGGGAAAGCTAGGTAAAGAGGTTAGTAGAGAGGAAAATATATATACTTGGATTTTTATTTAATTAGTCTTATATACCAAGCTCTGAGCTGTCACTTGTAATCTCTGCTGCTTCTTTTTAAAAAATCTTTTTCATAAACATACAAAAGCGTTGTCCACATTTAAATAAGATTCACATATAAAGGCATCTTTTAAATGTGCTTATTTCCAAAATATACGTCTTATTTTTTTTTGTAGCAGTTTTAGGCTGTGCTGGGCAAAAGACCTTGTTACACTTGCTAAAGGAGAGTTGTGCTTTTCATAATCATAGATTGCATACCTGGACCATACACTTGAACATGCCCAGGTCTGCACAATTTAGCCATCCTTTCCTGACATCAAGGCCCACCACCATTTTTTTTGCCACCCCCAAAAAGTGCAGTAGCAGTTTCAGCCTCATTCTTGTACCTAACTTTGAAACTCCCATCCTGAATTGCCTGAAAGAAAAAAGTGCCTGTTTCTTTATACCGTTTTTTCTCCTTCCTATTTTCACAACTTGAGATATATTTAAAATCAGATATACAAATGATTTTCTGGGAACTGCTGAAAACAGAGAATCTCGAACTTTAGTTATGATAAGAATATCTGGAGAGCTTGTTGAAAATGCAGATTTCCATACCCTGTCCTGGAGAACTGAATTTAGTAGCTCTTGAAGGGCGTAATATGCTTTGTCAGCAAGCTCCCCAGGTGATGGAGTGCAGGTGGTTCATGGACTGTACTTTGAAGACAATTGGTTTAGCATTTAGTAGGCCCTTGATAAATAGCTGTCGGATATATGAATGTATCTGAAGGCTGTCCTGACATCCTTATTTCTGTCAACAGAGGCTTTTACCTATAAACACATGAACTTGCAGTCCTAGAAGATGCGTTGACACTACTTCCCCCTTACTTTGTCCACCTGTTTTCATTGACTCTTGAAGTCTTACTGTGGTTGCTTCTCACTGTTTCTTGCACAGGTCCTTTCCATCTCCATGGCTATCACACTGCTTCAGGACCTCCTATTTCTGGCTTGTCAAAATATTTCCTGGAATCCAGATTCTTTTTATTCCAACTCAGCTTTTAAACCACTATCAATTAATAGTCCCCAATCCCATGCTTATCTGCATTGAAGACTCTTGACCCAAGCTACATTTCCACTTAACCTCCCTCTGCTCTCCTTCTCTTTAACCATACTAGTTTACACTCTTTTCCTTAATCGTGGTTTATGCATTTCCATCTCCCTATCTTTGCTCATGCCATTTCCCCATGGGCAGAAAAGGGTTAACTCAGCAGGCCTGGGTTATTCAAACCATGCACCTTCCAAAGAAATGCCTGTCTTCAGTTCTAGTCCATGGCCAGCTCCTGGGAGATAACCTCTGAACCCCTGAAATTTTCTTCCTGATAAGTGTTTTTGTATGCCTAAGGCCTTGGCATACCAGTTTGACCAGATAAGTGTATTCTGACAATGTGATTTATGGTGAAAACCTGTTTTGGCTATAGTGGGTGGCTAGACTCTGAGTAGCTGAGATCAGTCAAGTGGGCTCTACATGTCTACTGTGACTGACCCCCAGTAACAATCCTGGACACCAAGGCTCAAGTGAGCTTTCCTGGTTGGCAACATTTCACATGGGTTGTCACATGTTGTTGCTGGGAGTATTAAGTTTGTCCCCATAAGACTCCCCTGGGAAGGACACCTAGAAGCTTGTACCTGGTTTCTCCTGGGCTTCCCCCCTGTGCCTTTTCCCTTTGCTGATTTTGATCTGTATCCTTTGACTGTAATAAAACATAACCCAATAATATAACAGCTTTTCTGAGTCCTGTGAGTGCTTCTCATGAATCATCAAGCCAAAAGATGGTGTTGAGAACCCCTGACACACCCCTATAGGACTGCCTTCTCTTTTCTGCCTCACCATAGCCTAGTCATTTTCAAGTGCCTGCTAAAATCCTTTCCCTGCCACATTGCCTTTCCAGAAAGGCAGGCAGCAAGTAGCATCCTCTGCTGGTGATAGTGCCCACTGAAAACACTTTCCTGAAAAGAAATTTGGCAGTGTTAGAAAAACTTAAAATGGACATACTGTTGACCCAGCAGTTCCACTTTTTGGAGTTTATTTTATAGAAATCTTTACACAAGGGTGTACTGAATGTGTTGCTGTCTTGTTTGCAGAAGCAAAAATTAGAAATAACCCAATCATCCATTGATGGCAATATTGATAGAATAATCCCTTAATTATTACTAATCCCAATGATAAAGCTCCCATTTACTGAGCACATTCTGTTCTAGCCCTGTGCTAAGTGCTGTACTTACAGTATTCCACTTAAATTTATAGCAAATCTTCCATGTAGGTAAATTATCCCCACTTAGACAAACACTGATGCATCTAGAGGTTAAATGAGGACACGTAGCTAAGGTCTGTATGACTCCATCCTTACAATTCATACTAGGCTAATAAAGAGTTGTTAATGAGCCCTGTATACTGGCATGGAAGGATGCCTATCATATATTATTAAGTTTAAAATTAAATTATGAAAATATTGTATAATATGTTACCATTTTTGTAAGCCATATCTATATATACACACATTTGCATAGGAACTAAAAAATGCAGTAAGATTCATTAATTTACTGAACAGGTAACAACTTCTTTTCTCCTAATATGCTAGAATGATGATTACATGATAAACTTGGCTACCCTCATGCAAGGATATGAAAACAGGGAAGACAGGGATCTCAAATTAAAAACAAAAATTGTGTGCCTCCATTGGTAAAAGGGGAGGTACTCTTGATCCTAAATTTTGGGCAAAAAAAGTATTACTATGTTAGTAATGCTACTAATATATTTATGAAAGGAAAGCGTGCCTGCATCCTTTCACAGATAGAAGCAGACAATGTATTAAATATCATTAGACTTTTATATATAAATATACATAATTTTTTAGTTGTAGATAATTTAGAAAATTTTATTAAACATAATATTTTAGTTGTAGAAAATGTATAAAATGAAGCAAAGCACAAAGAAGAAAATAATGGACTGATCTGTTATTTTCTTAGAGTAGCATTTCTTTTCTGTGTTCTAAAAATGAATCTTATCAGCAGACATGCTAGCAGCTTTTCTCAGAAACGAAAAGAAAAAGCAAAAAAAGAAAAGTTTTGTTGTTTAAATAAATTTGACAGACACTGCATGTTGCATGCTCTCCTTGTTCTAGTGGAAATGTGTTTATTAAATAGGACCTGAAAAAAAAAAAGCCCTTCTTTATTCAGTATTTCTTGGATTATGTGACCGTATAACTCCTCTTGACTGTCTATACCCGGGAAGCCCACAGAATGAAAGGTAACTATTGCCTCTTCTTCTATCTTAGCAACCTGGTCACTGGCAGCAGCGATTTTCTCATCTTTGTCCAAAAAGGAATCAAGAGCCTCAGTTTAGTTGTCCCAATATTTGAACATTCAAGATGCCCAGGAATGATTCTAATTGACGCTACCTGAGCAACATGCCCCAAACAGCCACTATGGAAAAGGAAGTAAGATATCTTGATTGACCAGCCTGGGACATAGACTGAGTACTGTGGCCAGGGCACTATGCTCTATGATGGCCAAAATGGCAAGAATCACAAATATTAGAGTGGGGAGAATTAGTTGCCCCAAGACAAAGAGAGGAGGGAAAAGGTGACAAAATACAGGATGTCTAATATGCAGCCTTACTCTCTTTTTCTGTACTTTTTGATTGAAATTCCTTGTGGGTTTTATAAAAACAAATATTGTATATACATACCATATATTTATTTATATAATGTGATATTTATTTATCACATTATATTTTTTCAGTTAATATAGCATGAAAATTTATTTTCCATTGACATTATTCTTCAAAAACATGAGCTTTTAGAGCTGCATATAGTCCATGTTGTGAATGAACTATCCTCAGTTTTGGTTTTAAAAAGTTCTAGGTTGCACATTCAGCATCAGGATTTCTTCTTGGTTCAACTCAACGTTCAGACTCACAAGGCCACATTTGACATCATTCTACTCCAAAAGGTATAGGATAGGAACAGGGCTTGCTAGAAGGGCAGTGGTGGTCATCCCTTTCCTATAGGAGTCCTTGCAGTGGTCCATAGTAATTCATGTGCAAAACGATGAGATGCACATTAGGTAAGTGTGGGATCTGTCCTGGTTTAAAGGCCTTATTCCCCCCTAAAGAAGCCAGTAGCTCTTACAGCAAATCCATAGGGATAGGTTTCAGGGGCCTTGTAAAGGACACGTTCAGTTACAAGAGCCACACTCGGGGAAGCTCAAAGCTATGGTTCCTATCAGTTATTTATAGTTATCCTAGTATAGATGCCACTTACCTGTCCAGGGTCAGTTTTCCCATAAGTTGTGTTGACTAGTTGTCAACTTACTTGACATGCCCCCTCATCAGGTTACCAGGTGTTGACCTAAAACAAATAGACATCCAGTTATTTCTCCAGCAAAAATGAGTTTGTTTGGAATAAGCAGAGAATTGCAGTTCAGGGTCTGCAATCATGGTGAGGCACGTGTAGGGCCCTACATAGCAAGGGAGGAACTCTTTTATAGAGGGGAAAAGGAAGGTGGAGGGCTAGGGTAAACAAAGAGTCCATGGCTTTTCCTTGGCTGAGTCCTTGCCAAAAAGGAAGAGGAGTCTTTCTTCCTGTTGGACTCTGCTATCATTACAGGGTATGAGGACCCCCCTCTTTTGGTCTCCCAACTGTATTTAATTTAGGTTTCTGCTTATTAATTCTTTACACAGGTGACTAAAGATCAAATTCTCTTGAAGAAAGGGGGAAAGCTTTTGTTAACCATTTAACCACAGACATTCTTTTTTGTTTGGTTGGTTTTGGAGGGGTTTTTTGTTTTTTGGGATTTTTGTTTTGTTTTGTTTTCCATTAATAGGCTATTTTTTATTAATTTTTATTGGACTATAGTTGCTTTACAATGTAGTGTTAGTTTCTTTCTTTCCTTTTTTTTTACATTGCTCTGCAACTTTATTCACCCAACAATGTTACTGACATCGATCCACATCCACTGTAGAAACAGATCCACTTCAATCTTAACAGCTATGTGGATTCTACAGTATGGCTGAACCATAACCTAACCAGTCCCTATTAATGCACATAAAAATTCTCTCTCGTTTTTTTTAAATTAAAATTTTTTTTTAATTTTATTTTTTTATACAGCAGGTTCTTATTACTCATCCATTTTATACATATCACTGTATACATGTCAATCACAATCTCCCAGTTCATCACCCCCCCCACCCCCAACGGCTTCCCCCCCTTGGTGTCCATACGTTTGTTCTCTACATCTGTGTCTCAATTTCTGCCCTGCAAACTGGTTCATCTGTACCATTTTTCTAGGTTCCACAGATATGTGTTAATATACGGTATTTGTTTTTCTCTTTCTGACTTACTTCACTCTGTATGACAGTCTCTAGATCCATCCACGTCTCTACAAATGACCCAATTTCGTTCCATTTAATGGCTGAGTATTATTCCATCGTATATATGTACCACATCTTCTTTATCCATTCGTCTGTTGATGGGCATTTAGGTTGCTTCCATGACCTGGCATAGTGCTGCAGTGAACATTGGGGTGCATGTGCCTTTTGAATTGCTGGGTCATATGGTAATTCTATTTTTAGTTCTTTAAGGAACCTCCATACTGTTCTCCATAGTGGCTGTATCAATTTACATTCCCACCAACAGTGCAAGGGGATTCCCTTTTCTCCACACCCTCTCCAGCATTTGTTGTTTGTAGATTTTCTGATGATGCCATTCTAACTGATGTAAGGTGATACCTCATTGTAGTTTTGATTTGCATTTCTCTAATAATTAGTGATGTTGAGCAGCTCTTCATGTGCTTCTTGGCCATCTGTATGTCCTCTTTGGAGAAATGTCTATTTAGGTCTTCTTCTGGGTTGTTTGTTTTTTTAATATTGAGCTGCATGAGCAGTTTATATATTTTGGAGATTAATCCTTTGTCTGTTGATTTGTTTGCAAATATTGTTTCCCATTCTGAGGGTTGTCTTTTCGTCTTATTAGTAGTTTCCTTTGCTGTGCAAAAGATTTTAAGTTTCATTAGGTCCCATTTGTTTATTTTTGTTTTTATTCCCATTACTCTAGTAGGTAGATCAAAAAAGATCTTGCTGCGATTTATGTCATAATGTTCTTCCTATGTTTTCCCCTAAGAGTTTTATAGTGTCCGGTCTTACATTTAGGTCTGTAATCCATTTTGAGGTTTTTTTTGTGTATGGTGTTTGGGAGTGTTCTAATTTCATTCTTTCACATGTAGCTGTCCAGTTTTCTCAGCACCACTTATTGAAGAGAATGTCTTTTCTCCACTGTGTATGCTTGCCTCCTTTGTCATAGATTAGTTGACCATTGGTGCATGGGTTTATCTCTGGGCTTTCTATCCATTGATCTATATTTCTGTTTTTGTGCCAGTACCATATTGTCTTGATTACTATAGCTTTGTAGTATAGCCTGAAGTCAGGGAGTCTGATTCCTCCAGCTCCATTTTTTTCCTTATTCGGGGTCTTTTGTGTCTCCATACAAATTTTAAGACTTTTTGTTCTAGTTATGTAAAAAATTCCATTGGTAATTTAATAGGGATTGCATTGAATCTGTAGATTGCTTTGGTTAGTATAGTCATTTTCACAATATTGATTCTTCCAATCCAAGAACATGGTATATCTCTCCATTTGTTGGTATCATCTTTAATTCCTTTCAACAGTGTCTTATAGTTTTCTGTGTACAGGTCTTTTGTCTCCCTAGGTAGGTTTATTCCTAGGTATTTTAATCTTTTGTTTGCAGTGGTAAATGGGAGTGTTTCCTTCATTTCTCTTTCAGGTTTTTCATCATTCGTGTATAGGAATGCAAGAGATTTCTGTGCATTAATTTTGTATCCTGCAACTTTATCAAATTCATTGATTAGCTCTAGAAGTTTTCTGGTGGCATCTTTAGGATTCTCTCTGTGTAGTATCATGTCATCTACAAACAGTGACAGTTTTACTTCTTCTTTTCCAATTTGTATTCCTTTTATTTCTTTTCTTCTCTGATTGCCATGCCTAGGACTTACAAATCTATGTTGAATAATAGTGGCGAGAGTGGACATCCTTGTCTTGTTCCTCATCTTAGAGGAAATGCTTTCAGTTTTTCACCATTGAGAATGATGTTTGCTGTGGGTTTGTTGTGTATAGCCTTTATTATGTTGAGGTAGGTTCCCTCTATGCGCACTTTCTGGAGAGTTTTTATCATAAATGGGTGTTGAATTTTGTCAAAAGCTTTTTCTGCATCTATTGAGATGATGATATGGTTTTTCTTCTTCAATTTGTTAATATGGTGTATCACATTGATTGATTTGCATATATTGAAGAATCCTTGCATCCCTGGGATAAATCCCACTTGATCATGGTGTATGATCCTTTTAATGTGTTGTTGTATTCTGTTTGCTAGTATTTTGTTGAGGAATTTTGCATCTATATTCATCAGTGATATTGGTCTGTAATTTTCTTTTTTTTTAGTATCTTTCTCTGGTTTTGGTATCAGGGTGATGGTGGCCTCATATAATTTGTTTGGGAGTGTTCGTTCCTCTGCAATTTTTTGGAAGAGTTTGAGAAGGATGGGTGTTAGCTCTTCTCTAAATGTTTGATAGAATTCACCTGTGATGCCATCTGGTCCTGGACTTTTGTTTGTTGGAAGATTTTTAATCACAGTTTCAATTTCATTACTTGAGATTGGTCTGTTCATATTTTCTATTTCTTCCTGGTTCAATCTTGGAAGTTTATACCTTTCTAAGAATTTGTCCATTTCTTCCAGGTTGTCCATTTTATTGGCATAGAGTTGCTTGTAGTAGTCTCTTAGGATGCTTTGTATTTCTGCGATGTCTGTTGTAACTTCTCCTTATTCATTTCTAATTTTATTGATTTGAGTCCTCTCCCTCTTTTTCTTCATGGGTCTGGCTAAAGGTTTATCCATTTTGTTTGAAAAGAACCAGTCTCAAAGAACTAGCTTTTAGTTTTATTGATCTTTGCTATTGTTTTCTTTGTTTCTATTTCATTTATTTCTGCTCTGATCTTTATGATTTCTTTCCTTCTACTAACTTTGTGTTTTCTTTCTTCTTCTTTCTCTAGTTCCTTTAGGCATAAGGTTAGATTGTTTATTTGAAATTTTTCTTGTTTCTTGAGGTAGGCTTGTATTGCTATAAACTTCCCTCTTAGAACTGCTTTTGCTGCATCCCATAAGTTTTGGGTTGTCGTGTTTTCGTTGTCATTTGTCTCTCGGTATTTTTTGATTTCCTCTTTGATTTCTTCAGAGATCTCTTGGTTATTTAGTAACATATTGGTTAGCCTCCATATGTTTGTGTTTTTTACATTTTTTCCCCTTTAATTCATTTCTAATCTCATAGAATTGTGGTCAGATAAGATGCTTGATATGATTTCAATTTTCTTAAATTTACTGAGGCTTGATTTGTAACCCAAGATGTAATGTATCCTGGAGAATGTTCCATGTGCACCTGAGAAGAAAGTGTAATCTGCTGTTTTTGGATGGAATGTCCTATAAATATCAAGTAAATCTATCTGGTCTATTGTGTCATTTAAAGCTTGTGTTACCTTATTAATTTTCTGTTTGGATGATTTGTCCATTGGTATAAGTGAGGTGTTAAAGTCCCTCACTATTATTTTGTTACTGTCGATTTCCTCTTTTATAGTTGTTAGCAGTTGCCTTATATATTGAGGTGCTCCTATGTTGGGTGCATATATATTTATAATTGTTATGTCTTCTTCTTGGATTGATCCCTTGATCATTATATAGTGTCCTTCCTTGTCTCTTGTAACATTCTTTATTTTAATGTCTATTTTATCTGATATGAATATTGCTACTCCAGCTTTCTTTTGATTTCCATTTGCATGGAATATCTTTTTCCATCCCCTCACTTTCAGTCTGAATGTGCCCCTAGGTCTGAAGTGGGTCTCTTGTAGAGAGCATATATATGGGTCTTGTTTTTGTATCCATTCAGGAAGCCTGTGTCTTTTGGTTAGAGCATTTAATCCATTCATGTTTAAGGTAATTATCGATATGTATGTTCCTATGACCATTTTCTTTATTGTTTTGGGTTTGTTTTTGTAGGTCCTTTTCTTCTCTTTTGTTTCCACTTAGAGAAGTTCCTTTAGCATTTATTGTAGAGCTGGTTTGGTGGTGCTGAATTCTCTTAGCTTTTGCTTGTCTGTAAAGCTTTTGATTTCTCCATCGAATCTGAATGAGATCCTTGCCAGGTAGAGTAATATTGGTTGTAGGTTCTTCCCTTTCATCACTTTAAGTATATCATGCCACTCCCTCTGCCTTGTAGAGTTTCTGCTGAGAAATCAGCTCTTAAGCTTATGGGAGTTTCTTTGGTGGGGCTAATGGCAGATTCTGGGAAGGCTCATGCCAAGGGATACTTTCCAGAACTTCCGCTGCCAGTGTCCTTGTCCTCACAGTGAGACACAGCCACCTCCTACCCCTGCAGGAGACCCTCCAACACTAGCAGGTAGGTCTGGTTCAGTCTCCTATGGGGTCACTGCTCCTTCCCTTGGGTCCCAATGTGCACACTACTTTGTGTGGGCCCTCCGAGAGTGGAGTCTCTGTTTCCCCCAGTCCTGTCGAAGTCCTGCAGTCAAATCCCGCTAGGCTTCAAAGTCTGATTCTCTAGGAATTTATCCTCCTGTTGCCAGACCCACAGATTGGGAAGTTTGACGTGGGGCTCATAACCTTCACTCCAGTGGGTGCACTTCTGTGGTATAAGTGTTCTCCAGTTTGTGAATCACCCAACTGGCAGTTATAGGATTTGATTTTATTGTGATTGCACCCCTCCTACCATCTCATTTTGGCTTCTCCTCTGTCTTTGGATGTGGGGTATCTTTTTTGGTGAGTTCCAGTGTCTTCCTGTCGATGATTGTTCAGCAATTAGTTGTGTTTCTGGTGTTCTTGCAAGAGGGAGTGAGAGCACATCCTTCTACTCCGCCATCTTGAACCAATCTCCATTGTGTTAGTTTCTGCTGCACAGCAAAGTGAATCAGCTGTACGTATATATATATATCCCCTCTTTTTTGGATTTCCTTCCCATTTAGGTGACCACAGGCCCATAGACATTCTTAAACATAAGTTATTGTCCAGATATGTGATTGTTTCCTTAAATAAATTCTAGAAAGTGGGAATACTGAGTCAAACAGCGTGAATAATTTAAAAATTCCTGATACATACAACTAAATTATTTTTCATAAACGTACACCAAATCAAAATATCATTGATGATATACTTTTCACATTTGGGCCCCATATGACATTTCCAGCATTATTTCTGGCACTTTCTTCCTGAATGTAACTTTCCCTCCAGCTCCATTAGCCTCTTCACCCATTTCATTTTCTTTAACATTTCTTGCATAGCCTGGTCCTCTGACTAGAATGTTCTGTCATTTCTCTGCCTAGTGCTACCTGGTTTACCTTTCGAAGTACACTAGAAGTGTCCCCTCCTCTTGAATTTGTCCCCAAAGACTGTTTCCCCTCAACACTTTCCTAAGTAGAATTCTTGACTCACCCCTCTCATGCCCATAGTTTTTGTTCTGAAGGCTACTTCAGTGCTTTTCAGGTTGTATTATTGTTAGGTGTATATATGTCTATTGTTTATAGTAGAATATGAACTCTCTGTAGCTAGAAACTGCATTTGCAATTCTCCAGTTCAGAGCACTTTGAATAGCCTATAATGGCCTTTTAAAAAATGTTTGTATTTAGAAGAGTATGAGTTAATTTGACAATAAATATTTATTGAACAGTTACTATAGGACAGGCACTGTTAAAAGTACTCTATCCCCAGCATCTAGAACTGTACCTGCACATTATAGATGGCCAATAAATAGTAAATACCAGTTGAATGAGTGAGTGAATGCAGATACAGCACTGGATAAGACAAGGTCCCTATTAACCTGAAGTATAAATTTTAAAGAGTGAAGAGAGAGAATAAGCCAACAAATAAGAAAGTTATTAGATGTAAGATGTGCAATGAAGAGAATTAAAATGAGGAAGATGTTATAAAATGCTGGGTGGGCACTTTAGAATTGGTAGTCAAGGAAGGGTTTGCTGTGGAAGTGACAAGCTGAGATCTGTATGCTAAGGAGTAGTTGGCCATGCAAAGATTTGGAGAAGGGCATTCCAGGCATAGGCAAAATCTAGTGCAAAGATGCTGTGATGGAAAGAGCCTGGCATATTTCAGGTAATGACAAGGAGTGCTCTGGAGGTGGGGCAAAACAGAAAAACAGAGATGATTTTCAAAATATGTAATGACTGGTACATTATAAACATTGATGAGTCATAACTCGTTTCAGCCACTGGCTTCCCTTCCCTTCTCCCCTCCCTCCCATTGTCCTACTTTCTGGCTCTGTATCTGTCCTGTATCCGTCCTGTATCCAGAGCTCAGAAAGCTTTCGAGACACCCATCTCAGTCCTATCCTGCTGTTCTCTTCCATCTCCTAATCAGATGAAGAACACTCCCTATCTACTATTTTTATTTCATAGAATGTAAGGCGGGTCATATTTTTAGTGAGTACTTTGGAATTCTTGTAAGACTGACTCTCAGACTGTCAGGAGGTTATTTGGGGTGGTAGTAGTAAAAGACAGTGCTTCCTAAACTTCAGTGTGCAAACAAATCCCTGAAGATCTTGTAAAATTCTGATTCATCAGGTCTGGGGTGGGGCCTGAGATTCTGCCTTTCTAATAAGCTTCCAGGTGATGCTGATGCTGCTGGTCCATGGTCTCCCCATTTAGTAGAAGGACACAGAGCAGTCTTGGTTGCCCCTTAAAATCCACTAGGGAGCTTTTAAGTCTCCTGACCCTGAGGCTACACTCTACGCTAATTGAATCTGAAACTCCAATGTTGGGACTCAGGCAGACGTTTTTTGTTTTTTGTTTAATTCCCCCAGGTGATTCTAGTATTTGAGAAGCACTAGCTTAGGACAGAAGGTTGGTAAATATCTCGCCCAGTCTCTTAGGTCTCAGGCTAAATTCTACAGTTGTTGATGAAGTGTCAGGTGTTCTTTCAGAAAACAGACCTCCTAGGAAGAGTAAACTCTACCCTGTCAAAGTCCTAAAAGGAGTCTAAAGACAGTTAAGATTTAAACTTTTATTAAATTTTGTCCTTCTTAAGAGTGTACGCGTGATTTCTTCCTTAAGAGCAAGCAGGACATCTTTTTTGCCCTTTGGCCGTCCTAATTTAAAACTGTTATTGATGCCAACTTCTCTTACAGGAACTTTTCTTTTCTGAAACCTTTGGGCAAATGGAGCCTATAAAGTAAAGAAAGGAGGGCCCTGCTCACTGGCTTTTGCCATACAACCCAACAAAATGAAATTATAGAGTCTGAAGTTCGGGATAAATATGGTCACCTCAAGATGGTGGTGTCTCCAAACTCCAAGCTGATGAAAAAAATGATACCCTATTGGAGCCCACTGTAATTAACTCTTGGACAGCATTTACATTATAAACCTAAGTTTTAAAAGGTTTGTTACTCAGCTGTAAAATTTTGCTCTAGGCTATGGCTTGGACATAGGTAATTTCAGCTTGAAAGAGGTTTTAAAAATAAAAGGACATTTTTTTTCATTGAGCAAGTGAAGTGTGGTTTTAAGAGGAATGAAATATCTACTATGCTCAGGCATTCTTTGCATCTCTCTCTATTTGTTCTTCAAGTGCTCTTGATTTCTAAGAAATGAAACCTAGTCTGTTTGCATATTTTTAAACCAAATGTTTAAATTATCAAATGTTTGGTAGACTCTTGGAATTAAGGAAATGCATTTTGAGAGTCACAACTCAAGAAGGAATAAAAATGTTCTTTGCCATTTTTTATGTGCAGAACTAGGGTGGGACAGAATTCTGTTCTTTGAAGATCCTGTCTGTTGCACAGTTTTTAAAAGGTGGGCTACAAAAGAAGAAAGCTGAATTGAAAAACAGAAAACCTATTCACTATTTGTAGGCTTCCACTGAAAATTTCTTAAGGAGTTTCTAAAATGTCTCTGTCATAAGTACGTGTTAAGATAAATGTTGGTCAATTTCATGACAAAATCTTGATTTCTGCTTATTGGTGTTGGGGACTTTTTCTGAGATTACCTCTCCTCATTTTCAGAAAGGAACTGTTTCCTCTCTCTGGTTTAGATTGTTCCTCCAATGGCATACTGAGCAGGACAATATTAGACTTCTCACAATACATCATCTATTGTCTCTCATTAGCATCCCATCTGCTCATACTGTTTCCTTTTCCCTATCTTTTTTCTCTCCCTTTCACAGTGGATGCAAGCATCATCACTTTTACCTCCTGCCTGACTGTGGCATAGCAAAAACCCAGTTATACACTGGTGCCCAGAGTAGCTCTGCCTTAGGGCTCTAAGTCTAGAAAATTTTCTGATTTACTGGTCAGTAGTGGTCAACCCGAGGCCCTATAGGATTTCATGCATCCAAAAAGACCTTACATAAGTATGACTGAAGCAAATTACTCTTTACTAATATATGCTGTAATCATTAAAGTAATATTTCCTTTGAAAGAGCAAATATAAAATCATGACACATAAAGATTCCATAAGCAACCACCAATAGAAGAAAAAACAAAAGTAGGCATTAACTTTAGAAACATACATTAGGGCCTTCCCTGGTGGCACAGTGGTTAAGAATACGCCTGCCAATGCAGGGGACACAGGTTTGTGCACTAGTCTGGGAAGATCCCACATGCCACGGAGCAGCTAAGCCCGTGCGCCACAACTACTGAGCCTGCTAGAGCCCGTGAGCCACAACTACTGAGCCCATGTGCCACAACTACTGAAGCCCACACACCTAGAGCCTGTGCTCCACAACAAGAGAAGCCACCACAATGAGAAGCCCGCACACCGCAACTAGAGAAAGTCTGTGCACAGCAACAAAGACCCAATGCAACCAAAAACAATTAATTAAAAAAAAAACATACATTAGCTCTTTGTCAGTGATACGAAGGAAACCAAGGTGTTCTGGGTATTACCCAATTTGATTGGCCATCTTTATTCTAACTAAACCAGTATTGCCTCACATTTTATTTCAGATGTCACCTCTAGGGAATGACACCTGACCATCACCCCACCCACTCAATCTGGACCAAGTGTTCCTCCCTCCTCACTCTTTGTACTCCCTCTGTATGTTCCACGTGGCTCAAACATAACTCCTCAGAATTCCGTCTGTCTCCTCTCCTACTAGGCTGTGATGCCTTTGGGTTTAAAGACTATGTATCTTATTCATTGTTGGAACCCAAGTATGTAGCACACTGCCCTAGCACCATGTTCAATAAATAGTTGTTGTATAAATCAAAATTAATACATGAACAAAGTGGAAGCATAGGGACTTGAACCTAAATAACAACTCTTGAATTTATTTGCCATTATTCTTTTTGGTTTTATCTGAATATCTGGGGAAAAAAATGGTCTTGTTTTATTTGACAAGGACATTGTCTAGTAGTAGCAATAGGAGCAGAAGTAGTAAAGCTAACATTTATTGGATATTCAATTACCAGGCACTCTTCGAGGTGATTTACCTACATAAACTAATCTGATCTTCTCAACAGCCTATATGATGGATTATATGGGTATTATATAATATTTCACTGCTGCTATCATCCATATTTGACATATAAAGAAATTGAGCTACTTGCTTATGTCATCGCAGCTAGTGGTTCAAACCCAGACATCCCAATTTGAACCACCTTTAGGTACCATGCTATGTGGATGAGATGATGAGGCCCACTTGTGGCCCTTACCTATGAGTGTGTTATGGTTGAGTCTGTTTTCACATTGGGGACTGCCAGTCTCCAACATTGTGTTTGGCAGCCACCATACTCCCATACGAAGGCAGTTTCTCCTGATCTTGGTTTCCTTGTAGTGTGCACATGTTTTTCTTTCAGTTCCTCACTGTTAAGTGTTTTATGAGTTGGGGATCTTGAAGAGGCAGCTGTATTGTTAATGTAAGCCATTACCACAGAGGTTTCTGCTCTTTTTCAGAACCTCATAATTTGTTAAACGTTCTGGTTTGGGTTTTCCTCACATCTTATTGCTGACAGTTTTAGCAGTATATACCAACATTATCGGCTGTCTCCAGGGTACTGATTGATATATAAAGGTTTCTGTAATTGTCTAAGATCATTTGCCACTTTATGTAGTACAACTTGCTCACTTAGGTACACTCTGCTTCCAAGTGATTTTTCTGGCCCCAGTGGGCTATAAAATCATCTGATACTGCTGTAACTTTAAAGACAACAAAATACTAGCTTTGAATCATTTGCTTTTGTTAACTCATATTTTAAGGTTGCCTTTGTACACTGAGGAGGGGGAAATGATAAGCAGGGATTCTTTTGTTAAAATGAAGAAAATAAAGGGATATTTTTCTCGCCATCATTTACTTTCCTTGCTGATGATATCGATTTGCAGTGCCTTTCTTATGAGCTTTCTGTTAGTTCTTTCTCGTTTTGAAGCATATCCACTTCCAATAGAAATTTTTGCAAACTGTGGGTCATGGCCAATATCAAAAGCTACTCTGACCCAAGTTTTTCTTGATCTGGTAGCTATTTGAAAATTAAGCACTGGTCCAATGCCACACAGTTTGTTAGGGCCAAAACGGAGGCTAGACACTTGGTCTCCAGACAGCCAGTTCAATGCTCTTTCTATTGTTCCACATCCTCAAAGTTTATTTGTTTGAAATAATGGTCGATATTGTACCTTAGGAGGAAAAGTTAAAGAAAAATTTACTTTGTAAAAGCCAATTATTTTGAGAGCTCAAAGCCCTCACAGACTTAAGTTTCCAAAGAATAACACACACACAACCACAAGAGTAGCTTTCCAAGAACCTAGCAGGAAGAGATGTAAAAACTGTATTTAATTCTCTAGCCAAATGCTAGACTGACCTAAAATTAAAATTTTAAAAAAGTATATGTTATATATTTGAATGCTTTTAGGGAGTTACTAGGTAGAAAAACTGGAAAAGGAGTAGTACTTTCTTAACTCCTTTAGATTTTTTTCTCAATTGAGTTAATGTTCCAGTATTGTATAGAATCCAGTTTAAAATTTTTATTGTCCTTCACCATGTCCCTAAAAAGAATTTATAGTCTGTATTAGTTTGTTACAGCTACTGTAGCAAATTACCACAAACTGAGTTGCTTAAATAAGAGAAATTTATTGTCTTACAGTTCTGGAGGCTAAAAGTCCAAGACTGAGGTGTCAGCAGGGTTGGTTCCTTCTGAGGGTTGTGAGGAAGAGTTTATTCCATGCCTCTTCCCTAGTGTCTGAGTTCTTTGGGCTGCTATAACAAAATACCATAGACTGGGTGGCTAATAAACAACAGAAATTTGTTTCTCATACTTCTGGAGGCTGGAAAGTCCAAGATCAAGACACTGGAAGATTCAGTGTCTGGTGAGAGCCTACTTACTGGTTCATAAACGATGGCTGCCTTCTCACATGGTAGAAGGGTCAAGGGATCTCTTCAAGGTCCCAAAGGCCTCACCTCCTAATACTGTACTATCACCTTGGGTGTTAGGATTTCAACAAATGAATTTTGGATGCAGGAGGAGGGACAAAAACATTCAGTCCATAACACCTAGCTTATGGTGGTTTGTTGACAATCCTTGGTATTCCTTTGTTTATAGAAACATCACCCCAATCTCTGCCTTCATCTTCACATGGCTTTCTCCCTGTGTGCATGTCTGTGTCCAAATTTCCCCTTTTTTCTCAAAGGACCCCAGTTATATTGGATTAGGGGTCCACCCTATTCCAGTATGACATCATCTTAATAAATTACATCTGCAACAACCCTATTTCCAAATAAGGTTACATTGTGAGGTACTGATGCTTAGAATTTCAACATGTGAATTCAACCCGTAACACTGTCTATTTAAGAACAGGTTAATTCTTTGATTAGTTACATCAAACAAGAAAAACCTAAATATAGGCAATATGGTTTCCCATCTATCAAGAAAATACAAGTGGCAAGTATTTACTTTGAATTATTCATTTAACACCATTAAATCCATCATGCACTTTTAAATAAAGTCCCTATAATTCAAGACCACACTACCTGGAGATTAAGAATATAATAAATTGTTTCATCACCTTGAGATACTACCTTGATTTTTGCAGGCTTTCCTCTCGTCTATTTTTTTTCTCAGCAAGACAAATATTTTCATTTACTCTGAGTTAATTTATGATAAGTTCTTGATCCTCAACTTCCAACTCCAATTTATTTAAAAGGTTATTTAGAAGACAGCATTCTCTAACTCCTCCCAGGCAGGTTATTATTCCCTTCTCTGTGTTCTCACAGTATTAGGTACATGCCTCCATTGTACAACTGCACTCATTAAAATAATTTTTTGTTTGTTTGTTTTGATGCCTGACTCCGCTATTAGACTGTGAGTAATTTGAGGACTGGGATTGTCAATCTTATTTATTAAAGTGTATTATTGGGTTTCCCTGGTGGCGCAGTGGTTGAGAGTCTGCCTGCCGATGCAGGGGACACGAGTTCGTGCCCCGGTCCGGGAGGATCCCACATGCCGCGGAGCGGCTGGGCCCGTGAGCCATGGCCGCTGAGCCTGTGCGTCCGGAGCCTGTGCTCCGCAACGGGAGAGGCCACAACGGTGAGAGGCCTGCGTACTGCAAAAATAAATAAATAAAGTGTATTATTTATTTCCCCAGTAACTGGTACAGTGTCCGGCACATAATGTTTGGAATATTTTAAGCAGCCAATAAAAGCTCACTAAGATGGAATCAACATAGAAGAGCTCATAGATGCATAGCATTTTAAAACTAGAAGTGACCTCACTTCAAATTTTATCTAATATAGTCTATACACCTAATATCTGGTCAACATTTTATCAACATATGTAAATATAAAGTAGTGAATATTAACCCAAATTAGAATTTATCAAGCAGGTATTTTCAAGGATTATAGAAAAACTAACACATTTATAGGACAATCATTATTTGACAAATTCTCAGAAGTATAAAACATACGATCTTTTGAAACCCTGTGAAAGTTTTTTTAAATCTAAACATTAAAATTTGATAGAAAGTATTTCGAATTGCTTTAGATTTTAAAACTTTTGGGAAGTCTTTATCATGCTGATTTAGTTCCAAGTAATAAATAATATTTATTAGAGTATCTCCCATCTGCTACTTTGTAGCTACCTGAGGCAGTAACTTCATCTTTCTTTGGGCTTTGTAAAATACCAAACCACTAGTTGGCATCCCTTTTAGCTCCAAAATTCTACTATTCAAATATATATCCTATAACTATATATTGTGCACTTGGTATATTCCTAGCATCTGACAAGATACTGGGATCTTGATTGAAGGATGCAAAAATGTATGAAACACATTACCTCCATGGAACCATAAACTAGTCCAAGACGCATAAGAATGTGAGCATTACACAAAGTAAGTCAGTCCTGTAAAAGGCACAGAGATGGTGGTGTAGGAAATCAGAGAGCTCTTCTATGTGCCTGGGAAAGCCAGGGAAAGCTTCACAGGCACCACGAACATTTGAGCAATGCTTTGTGCTGTAATTATTGAAAGGTTACCTAAGTAAAAGAGAAGATGACTTTCATGAAGAAAGCCTTGTAGCTTAAAATTTGGCAGACACTTTAATGAGGTGGTCAGACCATCCATTTTCACCCCCACTTGACTTTGAATTTGCAGAGCCCAGCTGAAAGCACGTGAGGGCCTCCTCTCACACCTCAGTCTGAGAACAGGCAACCCTCCCTTCCCCGTCTGAGCTCTGGATAGATCCAAGTCTTGAGGGAAGAACCTAAGTTTAGAAGTTCAGGATCCAAGGAAGGCTTTTGACTGTTGCTATGACCTGCAAGCTAAGGGCAGACTGGCACCATGGAGAAGCATTTCAGAAGCTTTCTAAGGAAGATGGGGGACCGTCAGGGCAAGTTTCTTTGTACAATAGGAGCCATTTCTTCCCTCCCATCATTAAGTCTCTCAACCCTTCTATAGACACAGGAGTTACCAGATCTTCGATTTCTACCCACTTACATTTTCTCCACTCAGGCCCAAAATAGAAAGGCCTCTTTTCCATAACAAGAGAAAAACAGCCCAAGTCCTTTTGCTACAGAGCAGGAGCAAGGCTAGCGTTCCTCTCCTGCTTCAGTTGGATCTCAGTGTAACATGGTTCAGGATCACTGGTCACCATGATGAAAAATGAGGTCGAACGGAAGTGAACCCAGAAACTGTCAGAGGAGATAGAAGGGAACTTCTGTGTATTTAGTAGCTGTAAATGTCTAGGTGATTTATTATTCATTCATGCTCTCACTCAACCAGTATTTTTGAGCAGCAACTGCATGCCAGGCACTGTGCTAAGCCCTAGGTGTAGAGCATAAGCAACATAGAAACAGTCCTTTTTTCAAGGAGGCTTCATTCTGTGGGAAGATGGATAATAATGAGATGGTTACAAATTGTGATAGGTGGTATGAAGATGATAAGAGGAAATGTGATAGCAAGCCAGGAGGCTGAGGATGCTTTAGACGGGTAACCCGGGAGGGCTTCTTGGAGACAATGACGTTTAAGCTGAGACAAGAAGGAAGAGGAGTCAGCTATGCAAAAACGTCAGGCAGAGGGAACTACAAACATAGAGATAGCATGAGCTATTTCATTTATGCCTTGTAACAAATGCTTGAAGTAGGTATCATTGTTCTTCATGTAGCCAGAAAGAAAATGGAAGTAAGAAAAGAAGAAAAAATATACTGATCAGATTTCTCTTTTGTCTATTAACGAACAGATTTCCCTGGAGGGATGCTTTTCAGGCATCTTTCCTGGCCACACCACTTTCTTGTAGGGTTACAAAGGTCTTCTACCCCTCTGACCCTCAGTTTCCACTTCTGTAAAAGAAACATAAAAACTCATCTTTCAGTGGGATTTGGTGAGAATTAAATAAACTGGTAAACGACTCGGCACCATGCAGAACTCAACAAATGCTCCCTCCGTATTTGCTCGTTCCCTTTTTGCCTTCAGTTTCCAGTGCCAGGCTAAAAGATACCAAAATGTGTCTAGGATGTGAGGTAATTATTCAGTGGCTAATATATTTCCGAGCTGGGAATTGTAGAGGTCACCTCAATTTCAGTTCTGCCTAACAGTGTATTTAGTACTGTGAAATGTCTGAAGTGATCCAGTGCCCTTTCATCGTGAGTACCGTTATGTCGGTACACAAGTGCCTTTCAGTGAACAGAGGGCTGGCCTGAGAGCTGAAGTTGGGCTGGAGAGAAGTCACTGGTACATCACATTCTGTTGGCAGGAAACATTATTTGTCCTCCTCCCAGCAGTGTGGAAACAGAGAAGAGTAGGCCCCGTCATTTGTTTTCCTTTTCAGCTATCATCACTGAAAACCTTGAGTTTCTTAACCATGTCTTGGGGCTCTGTTGATTCTAACTAAAATTGATTAGCAAGCTCCCGGGATGCTTGGACCGTTCTAGTAGCAGAGGTACACACAGCAGTTCTGCTCTGGCATAATACCGAACAGACAAAGAAGAGCAAACTGCTCCATCCATATAGGCTTAAAATTAATGAATTGCCTCTCTTCCTTAGTCCTGACATTTCCAATAAAAAGTGGTGGGTTTGGTCTCATAGCTTTGTCTCTAAATTGAACACTGAATTTACCCACTGACAGACTTAATGACTATAAACATCAGAACATGTTTCCATCAAAGGACATAACTGCTGGAAAATAGGGATGCTGTAAAATGCATCTTTTAATAGCAAAATTTAAAAAGTAAAGGAAAAGGGAGGGGAGAACCCCTCATCTACTGCAAATCTTTCTGAAAACAGTAATTTCCCCTTCTTCTTCTCCTACCTCCCCCAACCTCCACCCTCACCACCAGATCCTCTCTCTTCTCTATCCCTACCATCCAAAGAGCAACAACAACAACAAAGTGAAAGAAAGAAAGATTCACACCATAAGTTTCCATTGAACAGTGAATTTCTGGTATATGAAAAAATATTGGAAGCATTAAGTTGAAGTTCTAGCTCTGCGGGCCCATGCTACGGTGTAGTCTTTCCTTCCTTCCTCCCTCCCTGTCTTCCTCCCTTCCTTCCTTCCCTCCGTCCTTCCTTCGTTTTTTTACTCCTCACTCAAAAAGCCTTCTGCTGTTCATTTTTATAAGCCATCTTCTAGTGATCCCTGGAGAAATGTGCCCTTTGGCTTCTAGCCAGAGCCTCATCTCTAAAATATAAACCTGGGCAAAACTAGAATTGAGGATCACATTTGCTCTTTTCGAAGTGAGATTGAGGACTGTTATCATGGTTTTTTTCTCTATCTTAATCAATAGAGAAATACTGTTCTTTGAAGTCTTTGTGCAGTATTCTATAGGGAGAGAGAATGACAAATTAGACAAGGTCCCATTTTCCAGAGAGTTTTAGCACACTGAACTCAAGGTGTCTATATAGAAAAAGAAAATTAGCCAACCAAGTAGTATGTCCTTGCTGCACAATAAGAATTCAGCAGAAAACAGAGAACTGTTCCCAGTGGTTCTTGCTGCTGAGTAAGGCTGGGACAACTCCTGAGAGGCTGGCCCTGGGGGCTGGGTGGGCATGGTCCTGGGAAGTGTTTGGAGATGGAAGGATGGAGAAGAACAGAGAGGAGGGAGAAGGTCTTAACAGAGGAGGAAAGAACTGTGTGCAAGGAGGGCCTTTGCTTCATAAAAAAGAAGCTCCGTGCTTCATTTGGTATTTGCCCGACAGAATTGACAAAAAGAGCCAACTGTTTCATATGGCACGTGGTAGATTTTGCTAGGTCTGTGCTGCACATGTGCCTGGCATTTGCAGAATGGAGGTGGCCGAGCACCTAGATGGAGAATTGTGGGGCAAGACCAGTGAAAACAATTTGAAACCCATTTGGCTAATATGCCATGCTGGAAGGCAAGGCTAGTCCAGAGGGGCATAGGGGCCCCTCTTATGCTTACCCCATAATGGATGTCCTGGGAGGACACGCTCCTTAAGGGGGAAAAGGATTTGGGTGGGGAATCAGGATACCCAGAAGGCTACCATTCAGGCTGAACGGTGCATATAAGAGGGCATATTATCTTCAGATAGTCTGGCTGGCCCCAAAGTCTCCAGAATGGAAGATGAGCACACTGATTGCCTGTGCGTCTGTGGTAGGGCACTCAACACCAGCAGATGGCATGCCTCCTCTCCACCGCCTGCTGCCTCTGAGGTCAAATCTGGACGCTGTGTTCACAAAGACATTTAGATATTGAGGACTGACAGTTAATGGAGGAATTTATCCTAATAAACTGCACCCGCTGGGTCCAAGTTAAAACATAAACCCTCTGCTAAAAATCACAAAATATCAACAGCAGAAACCCCATAGATCCCACATCCTTTTTCTTGTAATGGACCTCATACCAAAGACAATGCATTACATTGGTCTGAATGCCATTGCATTCATTCAGCAGAAAATTCATTAGGTTTACTGTGAATGTAGGGCTACAGCCGGCTGGATCGGCTTTATTATGCAGTTGAGGCAGCAAATGGTTTTAATCATTTGCATCATCTTCATCTTCATTGTTCCTGCCCCCTGCTGATGTTCTTCTCCTTGAGGTGGACCAAGGCTTCAGATAATGAGCTAACATTTAGTATTATGATTTTGTCACACTTTATTACCTCCTTTAGCTACATAAATCTCCAAACTCTTTATAAAAACAACCGTTATATGTTATGTTTGGTGGGGGCAGCCACTGGGGTGTGTAGTATGAACCATGTCGCTCAAACAACAGCATAAATGAGGATGGCTGCCTCGAATTTAAATTCTTCAAGCCGCTGCTGCACAAATTCCTGGGTAATGGTGGGGAGGAGAACGCGGAGTCTTCACAGGTCTTCAAGGATTTTAGCTAGAGCCGGGATTTTTCCTAAAACTTGTGGATAATTTTTTAATGTGGGTGGAGGAGGAAGGCTGCCTTTATTTTCTATTCTGCTTTATCAAACCATTTAGAAGGCTTATGCTATATAAATCCTACAAGTATGACTCAGTAGGATCTTTCCGAAAGCCACTGATACTGAGCAGAACAGCAGTGAGAAAAACACTTTTAAATCATAAGAGTTATTATGGTGAGGTGTACTGGCAAACCTTGAGACCTCCCACTTCTCTTGAGGAACCAGAACTGGCAGAATATCTCCCACCTTGATTTTTTTTTTTTTTAAGCAAGGCATCTTAAACATAATAATGAAATAATTGATGGATTTCTGGTGGCTTCGAGGCCACTATGTTACAGGACTCATCCAAGTCCCCACTGGGGTTGGTTCCAGGCCTGGTCCCTGCTGTACATTCAGGGTGTGTTGTTGCCATTCTGTGTGAATGCTGCCCTTAGCATTGTGTAGTAGGCATCCCTACCCATGATGTAGCTGGCAGGGGACCTGGTTCCTTCAGCTGGTTCTTCTCAGCTCTGCTGGTAAATAGCTACTTGACCTTGGGAAAGCCATAGAACCTTAGTCTTGCCTTACCAATAAATAGTCTTTATAGTCCTTTCTATTTCTAAAGTTATCTCATACTCACTTTTTATTCTCTGTCTCTCAATATTTTTGTGAATTTTTGAATACAGATTCCATAGTAATTACCAATTTAGTATATTGTAAGAAAAAAAAATATATATATATATATAATTATATCTCATCAAGGGAAGATGTAATAGAAACAAAAGCAAGCTGGAAATGTACCTCAGGAAAACTGTAAGAACTTTCATTCTGCTAAAGAGTTCGGGTGCTTTTTGAACCCTCTTGGAAACACAGTTTGGGATAAGTTGAGATTTAGTGCCTAGCATGGGGAGAAATACTGTGGAAATAACCATTCCTAAGTTACTTAGTTGAAACAGGAAATAAGAGAGTCCCCTGGCGGTAAGACAAACATGATGCCCTTTCCAAATCTTAAGAATTTTGATTAGGACTAGTTTTATCAAAGAATGTTCTTGCTGATTTCTTGTACATCTTCTTCCATCCCTTAAGCCCATCAGGTAAAACTGTTTAATGTTCACTGGAGCTAAAGCCCCTTGGGAGCCTTTCACTAGAGGTAAATTAGAATTCATTTTAAAACAAAAAGACTAAATGATGAATGGGTGTGCATTGGGATAAAGTGATTTGGGGAGTTTTTTGTTTTGTTTTCTGGAAGATAACAGAATTGTTGGGAGACACTTCTAACAGAAATGTAAATACCATGTTAACTGTCTGTTCCCACTTTTTTCCTCTGTGAAAAAAGAGAAAGGAGAGGGCTTAAAGTGAATTATAAGGCCATAAAGTTAGAGGTAATTACAGGAATAATTGCCTCTCTGAATAGGTTTTAATAGCCCAGAACTTGTTGCCCTACAAGGTTTAGAACATATAATTCTATAGATTTTTCTAGAAACTAAAAGATTTTTCTCCCCTCTGCTTTGTTTGCACTCTGTTCTTATCAACCTGCAGCATTCCCGTTTGTACCTCCCTCCCAGGCTAACGGCAATGCTCTCTCTGTGTCTCCATCCCACTTTGTAGGTACCACTCTTATAATACCTTTAAAATCATATGGTAATTTTGTATGTTTTCTTAGCTACTAGTCTGTGAACTCCTTGAGGACAAATGCCATCCTGTTTATTTTTTATTTTCTCAGTTCCTAAAATAGTGCCTGACAGATAACAGTACTGAAGAAATATTTGTTGAATTGTATTTGTATAAATCAAATAGTTTACATGCAAGAAACATGTCCAGACTTAACTCTCAGGGAAATAGGCACAGGTTATCTGTGTTCCTGGCTTCTCTGCTCTCCATCAACCTCCGGGTACACCCCCACCTTTATCCCCACACTTTGGAACATGTTCTACTTCTTGCTTATTTGGTCACAGGGGAAAGAAATCTGATAAACCTACTCATATTGAGCTGTAATTGACCTTAATATGTTTCCCTTGAGTGACTTAACCACCTCTGTTTATTTGAGCTCTGAGTAATTCTGGGTTAGGCTTTATAACTTTCAGTAAGGAGTTGACCTTGTGGGAGGTTTGAAGGTTATAATCATATACCTGACCTCTCTAAATTCTAACCATTGAAAATAGATCAAAGAGCCATGTGGATATAAAAGCATTATTAATGAAACCCCAATAGACTCCTAAAGAACAAAGTCCCCAGCTGAAGTGGGATTAGAGAACGTCTTAAACAGGAAGCTGAAGTTGGTGCCTCATATTTCCCAGATATCAGTGCAGCAACCACCTATAGGAAAAATTTGAGCTACAAAATTGACTCTGAATGTACTTCCTCCCATGATGCCACCAAAATGTCACTGGAAAAAGTCACCGATGGCCTCCTAATTATCAAATCCAATAGGTATTTCTTTGCCTTTATTTTAATTTATTTCCAGTTGTTATTTGGCTCTGTTGAGTACTCCCTTCTTGGATTTTTCTCTACCTGGGCTTCCAGGATAATACCCTTCCTTGATTTCCTTTTCTCTCACCAACCATTCTTTCATGGGCTCTTCTTTCTTTGTTTACCCCTAAGAGTTGGTGTTTCTCAGCGTTGGTGTTGGTGTTGGTGTTTCTATGATAAGCCATCTTCTCTTCTTACTCTATGCATAATCCGTTAGCAGTTTCATCCACTCCCATAGCGTCTACTCTTGTCTATATGCCATCATGAAATCTACATCACTAATTCAAACCACTATCCATATTCCAGATCAATATATTCTTTCTTTTTTTTTAATTCCATAAATATTTGTTGACAAATTGCTCTGTGATAGTAAATAGTGGGGATACAAAGATAAGAGTCTCTGCCTTTAAGAAAAACTAGTAGCAGAGGCAGCCATGTAAACAGAGTAGAGTGGTAATATCCAAAAGAATATATGGGAAGCATTGAACAAGTAAACTCAAATCAAACAAGGAGATATAGAGAAAGATCTTAGAAAGAGCATGTGCTTCAATGACACAAATGCTGATTAACAGTGAGCATGGTTATTGATTCAAGTTTCCTTTCCGTCCTTTTCTTCTCTTTCTCTTGGGTGATGGATGATCTGAGTTCCAAGGAGGGTATTGGTCTGCAGGCCTCCTCTTTCCTCACTGAACTCTGGGGGTTTCATTTGGTCTGTATTGTTGTGTTGGCCTCCTCTGATATTCATGGTCCTCCCATGACTTCTAGTCTGATAGCCCTCTCAGTACATGTGGACCTTCCACAAAGGGCTCTGAAATCTCTCAGCTGGTCTCCCTACCTCTTGTTGGGGTAATTCAAATCCTTTAACCTGACCTCAGATCCATCTGCATGGACACTATCTCACACATGGCATGATAGGGTGGGAATTTTCTGATATGCATAGGCTTCCCAGGCTCTACCAACTTATCTTCTGTCATGTAATTCTGAAAGTGTTCAACCTTGGATGGGTGACAGAGAACAGGCATCCCATATTCATGTCTAGCTTCTCTCCTCTCTTCTGCCTGTCTCTCTCTAGGCCCCACCCTTTATCCCAAGAAAGGTGTTGATTTCTTCTTTCTGTCCTTTTGCATCAAGTCTGTAGCTTTCCCTACTATAATATTCTTGATGTAACTTATACATTTTAAATCTTCCAGACTCTACTGCAACTTACAAATATATATTTTTTCCTCTCAAAAGGCCCAGCTCTTCTGAATCAAAAGCTCTTTGGCTTTCAAAACTGTTGACTCTAATTTCAAGGACCTATTTTGGAACTCAAAGCCAAGAATTGCACTTTTTGTTCTTGATGTTGCCTTTGTGTCCTCCCTTCCCTAAAGCACAAAACTTCAATCTTCTTTAGTTTATTGTTAGAAAGACCAAATTTTTTTTTAATTAAGTAAGAAAAGGAAAAATGCAGTGGATTTCATAATATTATTTTGCTACACAAGTGGCCCATACCAACTTTCCATATTTAATTATATGCCCTTCCATTTTTAAATTGTCTTCTAATTTCTTGACTCAGTATTAAATTTTTTTTTAATTATTTAGGGCATAGAATAAGGCAGAAAAGTCTTTTGTCTTCCTCAGAGCACCTGAGTTTATTCATTCATTCATTCATTAAGCAAACATGTATTGAATACCAAGAGCTGTTGACAAAAAGGTGAATGACAGTTCCTGTCCTTCATGAGTTCATGAGTTAATAAAAATCACTGTTAGGTAGTAAAAGGAAAGTGGAAAGTAAACCAAGATGACTCAGAGGAGAAAAATATAAATCAGAATGAGGAATCCAAAACAGCTTCCTAGGGGAGGTGACACTTGAGCTGAGTTTTAAAGGTTCAGTGAGTTCAACATGTCAAGGAGAGTTTTATTCCATCCATAGTGATCTACATGTATGAATAAATGGGAGCATAGTTGGGAATTACAACTATTTAATTGTGCCTAGAAAAAGTAAAGAGTCTTTGGTGATCAGAGAAGAGAGATTAGTATTCAATAAACAGTTTAAGAAGGACCTTTTATGCTTAATAAGAATTTGAATTTAACTTTGAAAACTGTGAAGAATTATAAAGAACTTAACTTTGCAAACTATGAAGAAAATAATTTCTATAAAGAAATAAAAGGATTTAAGGATTTTTAAGGAAATCCTTAAAAAGGATTTTAGAAAGGTCACTCTGGCCACAGTGTCGAAAATGTAGAGAATGAATTACATTTTTAGGTGGATCTCAAATTAGGACAAAAGTTATAAGATTACTGAAAAATTTAGATGAGTGGTAAGAACCTGAGTACAGATGACGAAATGCAGAGGGGAGGATATGGAAGATGTATAGCAGGTCTAATCTTCAGGCCTTGGAATTGGGAGTTGAGGAAAAGGAGGATGATGCTGAAGTTTCTAGTCACTCAGTGATTATGAAAATAGCAGTTTTAATCTCTGAATTAGGGAAGGGCAAATTTGAGGGGAAATATCAAGTTCAGATTTGGCTGTCTTAAATCTGACACATCCGAGGGACATGAAGTAGAGGTGTCTAGTGGAGAGCTTCACATTAGGATCTGTGACTTAGTGGAGCTGGAAGCATTGATGTGATTGTTAGAGGCATGAATTTGGGCAGGATGATCTATCAGGAGGAATACGAAAACATGGAGAAACAGAAGGTGAAGAAGAAAATCCTGTGGAACATGGTGCAGGCCAAGGAAGAGGAGCCCTCAGAGACCAGTAAAAAGGAACTAGTGGGAGGAGAAGAGAGCCAGCAGAGACAGGCACAGAATCCAGGAGATAAAAGAGATAAGAAGGAGGGCTAAGTCAGCAGGTGCTTATGATGTGGCTCCTGTAAATTAAGGATGGAAAAGTAATGGGGGAACAAGTGGAAAGTATGAACACAGAACTCTGTGGCTTAAGGAAAGAATAAGTACTGAGTTCTGCTTTTTCTAGAAGATTAACAAGAAAGAAAAGTCAGGGTGATGTATCAATTGGGGGGGGTCGTTTTAAACCAGATTCTGAGGTGTTAAAACCAAGTTTTGATCAGGTAAATGTCCAATTATGACATGTAATATAAGGGAAACTCATTTTAGTAAGGCATATATACAGACACCCTTCCTAAATGAATAATGTTTTTGTATAATATATGTAAAAGTTACTTAAGAGAGAAATGTCCTGGGGCAGTAAACTGTTTGTTTTCTCTGGATGTCCTTTAAAAAAAAAACAAAAAACAACTAAACAACAACAAAATCCTCCATAAAATTGTATTAGCCTACATGTTAAAAGAATTATATCCCCTCCTCGGTTTTATATCATATGACTGAGGACCCAGGAGGATCTCTGCAGAAGGGCTTCTGAACAGTTAACAAACTCCAAAGAAATGTTTCCAGCCTCTTGTCATATTATGTGAGCTTGTCATTCCTGTGGCAGAGAAGCTTTTGCGAGGGTATCACCGTAGGGTATAGTAACCCTGCCGCCTCTGCCTCAAAGGAGCTATTTTCTTCCCTGCACACAAAAAGTTCGAGTTGGCTGCGTGGGTAAGTGAGAGCATCACAGCCGGGAGCTGTCCTACTCAGGAGCCCCATTAAGATCTGTCAAGGTTTCCATTTCCTTTCTATGTTTGTTAGTCATGGAATAAACACAGTAACATTTGAATACAGCCATTGCATCTCTAGCCCATCTTTGATGTTTGTTTGATTGTATTTACTTAGAAAATGACTTCTTCTCCATGAAACATATACCCCTTGAATTACTTCACATACTTGGAAATGCACCCCTCACTGCTGTGCCCACCAAGCAGGCTGTGACTGAACACAGCACACCTATGCTTGACAGTGGAAATAGAATTGATTCCAAATATCCCAAATCTTGGAATACCAGGTATTCCAGAGTTAGCATTTCCTTACCTTCTCCATACAGAGAGGATAGCACTGAATGCTGCAAATATGCTGGGAGACTTTTAAGACCCATAAGCAATTTGCCTTTCAGTATCTACTTTTTTTTTTAATCTTGAGAAAATGCCCACTTCCCAGCACTCCACTCCCTCCTTAATCACCATGATCAGCATAGCAGGATTTCAGTGAATCACCATCAACTTTTATATAAGTAGGCGGGAAGGAAGAGCTCACTCTAAATTAGTGCTGCCTAGATAGGAATTTGGAAGGTTTCAAAGGGAAAATTCAAATGAATTTTCTGAGAAAGAAATTGTTCAGTCTGAGGGTTTGTAAATTGTCATAGTTTCCCAAAAGTACATTACTAAACATGAAAAAGAAGAATTTTTCCTTGATTTGTCAATTCATAAGTCATCATGATATAACTCATTTGATCCAAAGGAAAAATAACACTGAAGTATTCATATTTGTATTATTTATACCACATGATTGTTTATAAAAACAAAGTGATTTTCCTTCTCTTAACTCAAAATTCCGTAAAAGAGGTTATTTATGCTAATTTACAATTTGAAGAATTGTCATCCTTAGATCATGTATACTGATGATTCCCTACCAAGCTTCCACCCCTCCTTCCTTCTTCCAAACAGAACCTGAATTTGTTCAGGTATCCACCCCTCCCCCAAGCAGCCCAGGAGACTGAAGGGAAGCTAAACACATCCCAAGGTCCAGAGACAGTCTTGAATTTCTAAGCTAGGCAGGATCAGATTCTCCTGTAATGACTGTAATAAGTCTAGTTAGCTGGTCATGTGACCTAGTTTCAGACCACAGGAAGGATTTTTATTGCATAGTTGGGGCAGGGGTTTTCTTTCTCACGCGAGACATGAATAAGGAAGTTATGTAGTTCTCATTGCTAGGAGCACATATCTAACAAGGAGGAGAGGAACCAGCCTTAGGAACAAGTCAACACCAGATTATAGAGGAGACGGATAAAAGGAATTTAGCCCAGGGGGATATGGTATGGCTAGTGAATTAGCCAAACATGAAATCTTTTCTCCTTGTGGGCTTGCATTATGTGAGATAATTTCCTTATTATTTAAGTCAAAGTGAATGGGGCTTTTCTTTCTTTGCATCTTGAATAATACTATTATGATTAACATTTTATATTCATGTCTGGACAGACCCTGCAAATAATTGAAATCCAAGTCGGTCTAGGTACTTTGATTGGAAGAGTACCAGCTACAGATTATCTCTCCTACCAATCTAACACCAGACCTGCAATCCTGGCCCTTAATGACTGCTTTAAGCTAAAGCACTGTGTATCCATGGAGGTGTTTGTTAGGATGCCAACAGGACTGACATCTTAAACTGGGTAGTCAAATGGAATCAAAGTTTTATCAGAAAGTAGGGTGTGGGAGTAAGAATTGGGAAGACTTCCAACAGTGTCCAACACAGTCTGTTATCCTGGGAGCTGGAAGCTGGTATGTTGGGTAAACTTTGAATTGGATTTCCCCCTAAGACATAAACCTTGGGTACAATAACTGCAGCAATTCTTATGATAATATCTTGATTCTAAATAAATCATTTCAAATTGTAAATTTTTCTAGTTTTGAGTAACATTGTTGATACAAAAATTAGCCCCATCAATTATGAGGCTTTAAACACAATCTTTTATTGATATCCTTTCTACATGCAGATGTTAATGAAAGGCTGGTATAGCTGGAGGACTGAGAGGCAGGTAGGCAAGAAGATGACTGTGCCTGTCTTTTCTCTTCAGGTCAATTGATGCTTCTTTGTACACTCACAGATTGAAAGCCAATAGTCGTATCAGTTTCCCACAAACAAATTTTCCTTGTTACAAAAAATAAAGCTCAAATGCTTTAGTTTTATAGTTAGTATTTTCTCAGGCAGGGCCTAACATGCAATTTTCACTCTTGTTCGTGAAGTCATTTAGTGTTGTAAATTATACATCAGCCTCCAAACTGCTGTAAGCATCACCTCTATTATTTGTGTTCTTCATCAATAAATTATGCCATTTCAATAATATGCAAATTTCTTTCAACATTTTTGGTCTTGAAATTACAAACCTCAAGCTTGTATAAATAATATATGGAAATGGAGATGGTATCTGCAAACTGATTTTATTATTGGACACTTAATGATAATGAAATATAATATTGTGTTAAGTGAGTTCTTTCTAAAACATCTAGAAATGGGTCCCAAGCTGTCCTGCATATCTCTCTTGATATAAAGTTATTTAGGTATAGGGGTAAATGATAGAATTCTGAGGGACAAAGACCAACTTGAAGCCCAAAGGATAGTTTTAAAGAAGTAACTCTTAAAAAGCACTTAGTGTGCCCGCATTAGGGGTTTGTGAATGCATAAAATGGTCTGTAGCCTGGCAGCATTTCTCACAAGCAAACTGAAAATTACTTTGGTGCCAGTATCCATATTAAATGATAGAAGCTTTAATTGATTAAGAAATTGTGAGTGGCCTTGTCGACCTTGATGGAAATAAAATGTAAAACCTTTCTACTCTGTGGAATTGCTATAGGGCAGAGGCCTGAAATTTTTGTTCTAATTCAGAACCATCCTGGGAGACACATCTGGTCCAAGGTTATCTGTGATCCAAAGAATCCACAGGATGTTTTGGTGGGCAGGGAATGAGAAACCATAGGATGAGTCTAATGCTGGCCTTCTGGGTGGCCTCTGACAGACGTGGGGCCTCCATCTGGCCCCTGGTACCATCAGACTTTTGAGCCCAGAATGAACCTACAACATCAGCCCGGTAGATGCTCCTCCCTAAACATCAGGGGAGGAATTCCTCTTTATATTCCCATTCCCCTTTCCTTCTTGTCCTCACACCTTGCTTCCTACGTTCCCTCACCTAAACTATCTAATGGGTGTCATCACCTTGCCCCAGGAGCCTGGCATCCTATTTCTTGGCTCCTTTCTGCCTCTATCTTCCTTTCAATGTCATCAGCTCTTAGAGTGTTATATCTAGGACCTTGCAGAGAAATCAACAATTGAGACCTCATTTTAGTGATAAAATAATGTAATAACAGTGGTAAAATTAGTAACTAAGAATTATGTGGTATGGTTATAACAACTATAATAATAGTAATAAAGTAGCTCTTTATTGTAACCTTCCTATGTGGTAGCCACTGAACTAAGCAATCTTACATGGTTTCTCTTGTTTAATCCTCTAATAGGAGCCACGATTATTATCCCCACTCGGTACCTTTTTATTCATTTCCTTTTGCACTGAAACTGTGTCCCTTTTGCTTTCCAGCCGTCTACAGAGACATATTTTATGTTTTCTGGAAATTTTTAATTCCACATTCTTTAATTATTTCATTTTTATAACAGTCTCTTCTTGTTTTACGGTGCTGTTATCCTCTAGATTCTCTCTTAGAATGTTATGTTTATTTAAGTATTGAAGTATTCTACTGGTTCTATTAATTCTGTTTCCTTATGTACTTTTGGGGGGTATAATTTGTTGACCTTTGTTCATATTTTTCATGTTGCTTTTGGTTTACCCCAAGTATTTACTAATTTGTTTCTTATTTGTGTTGACACTTTGTGTTTGAAAATCTTTTGGGGGAGGGTTGAGGGAAGAAGATACAGGTTCTAATTACAGGTGCTCTTGAATGAAGTGGAAAGGAGAAATATATGCTCATTGTAGTGTGCTGGGAACTTTCTTTCTGGGCTTGGGGTTGCCTTGCCCCTCTTGGAGGTCTCTGGTTATCTTTGGTCGTGCCTGTCTTCCAAGTCACAGGGCCCTTTTTCACTGTTTCAGCAAATGGAGGATTTGAGGTGGGGGAGTAACAAGATGGCTGATCAGAAGTTAGTTTGCAAATTACTCAGACATGCCTCTGCTACATGTATCTCTCTCTAAGCACAGAGCACATTTTTTAACCGCTCTCATCTTCACAGGGTGCTCTCCTCATATTTGGGGGCATAGTTTCCTCCAATCTTAGTCTCTGATTTCTAACTTTCAGGAATGCTTGAAAATCTCTAGCTTTTTGGTAGCACAAGTCCTTATTTTCCAATGCTACATGGTTTTATAATTCTTTTTAAAAATACCTTTTCTGTCATTTCGTAGGATTTTGTATAGGAGGCAGTAGGATTCCTGAATTCTATCTACCATTTCGAACCAATATTTACTCCCACTTCACAGATGAAATAACTATAATTAGCTTAAAGAATGCAGATAAAAATCTGAGATCCTATCTATTCTGATCAAGTCCTCTGATGCCAGAGCCTGTGTTCCCAACAAATATGTACTCTGATTTTCATTATAGGCTTTGCAGTTTATATATAATCACATTCAATAGTTCATTTAGTTCACACAGTATAGCCTGTAAGGTTTTATGACTATTGTCTCCAGTTGATTGATGAGGGATCAGACTCAGAAATGTTAAGTGACTAGACCAGGAACTCACAGCTAATAGTGGCATGTAGCAAATATTTCTACATGTGCAGCAAATAATGCTTGGTACATGATAAGAACTCAGGATAAAAGAAAAGCTTTATCCCCCTGTACTCCAAGACCTCACAGAATAGAACCTGAAGCAGAACCCAGCTTTCCTAATTCTCAACCTTTCTAGGTACCTTTATACTAAGCCTCACTACCTCAATTTCCTTGGTCCTGTTATTAGCCCTTTTTCAAAGTCATCTTGTTAATACACACACACACACACACACACACACACACACCCTTACTCTATTGGAGATTACAAATGGCAAGACCTGGCTTGTTTTTGATATGACTACATCCAATAATGCATTGATGTTTTATGCAAGTATACATCAAAGAACTAGCCCTTAGGTTTGCAAAAGATTTCCAATATGGGCTCAAAGCTCCAAAAGTTTTGCATCTTCATTTTAAGGTAGTTCTGCAATGTACTTGGAAATAAAAGAGAGAGAACTAGTTGTATCAAAGAGAAAACACTGACAAATCAGAAGTTTACAGAAGAGTCTAATCAATTGGGGGGTCTAGTAGACCATGCTGATTTTTAATAGTGCTAGTAGACACTTCAAATAACACAAACCACATTGCACTGAGGACCTCTAAGAGACTGTTATTGTCAACTGGAGAAAAAATGGAGAGCCTGTAATGAAACAATTATAAGCACACTGCATTACATTATTTTGATTTGGGTACTGTTACCTAGATCACTGTACTCTGGGTAGGAGAGTAACATTAGGTATCAACAATGAGTGGCATCACTGAAGTGAAATTTCATTGCCTCTGCATAAAGAGGTTTGATCTAAGTCCACTCTTTCCCCTTAATTAGCTCATTAGCTATTGTTGTTAATAATACTAGTAATAACAACAACTACCGTATGTTCACAGGGCTATTGAGATGAATATCTGGGCTCCAAGAAGGGAATTTTATCTTATTCATTACATCCCTACTGCCTTACTTCTGTTTTTGCTCTAATGTAAAACAAAAGAAGAAAATAATAGAAACAATACTTTACATTTGCTATTGCTTAATTTATCATAGCTGTCTATAAAATTTCCTCTTTTAATGCTCATCAAAACATTGTAAAGTAAATATTATGATTTTTAGATTATAGCTAAAGTATGATATTTAGTTATTAGAATAAGGAAACATTCTGAGAATTAAGTGACATCCTGTGTAACACAAACACAGATTAAGTGTGATGAAAGGAAAACTCATACTCCAGTTATCTGTCTCTGAATCTGCATGCTTATGCCACACTGCCTTGCTTCTCCAGCAATACTCAGAAGAACAAGTCTGGACCACTGGGGTTTTCTAATACTAGTTTTCATCCCTCAGATGAAGATGTTCACCTTATAAATATATGGGTCTCAGGATTCACTAACACCACAGGACTCTTGAAATTGCTCTGTTCTGCCCCCAACTCAACTCATCACACCTATCTGTATGTTCAGCAGAAAATCACAAAGATACGTAAAAGTGAATCTAGTGTTTTTCCTTATTTTACTGAAATAACAATTTCCTTTCTGTGACTACTAGATTAACATGACTTTTTAGTTCATTGTTTTCAGTGTCAGGTATTAATGGTTTGCCTGGGTAAACACAATTTCTGATATTCAGAACTTATCAAGAAATTCAGCATGGCATCACTAAGAGCTATATATTATTTAAAAAGAAGAATTTTCAGCTGGTTCCAAAATCTCACTTCAGCTCTGTACTGGCTATGATGAATTTGGTTTAAAAGCAGTAAAGTGTATTCTGGCATTTTGGCTCCATTTAAAAGATTATGAATTGCAGACATTCATTTTAGCATGATCTTTTCAGTCCATTCATTTCAGTACCTCTTTAAAAACTGAAGACAAGACACATACCACAGACTTTTTAAAGGGGGTCAGATTTATATGCTCCTTGGTATTTGAAGTGAAAACTTTTGACTTTAAAAAGTGCTTTACAATCCCTAAAATAACAAAACCAAGAGTTATAGCCCATAATCCAACAAAAGAAATGAAACAGGAATCATAAAAAAAATATTCATTTAATCCAGAAGAAAAGAGAGAAAATAGAACAAAGAACAAATGAGAAAAACAGAAAACAAATAGCAGGTGAAAGACCTAAATCAAACCATATCAATCATGACATTAAATGTAAACTGTTTAAATGCCCTAATTAAAAGCAGAGATTGTTATATTGAATTAAAAAAATCAAGACACAACCATATGCTGCCAAAAAGAAACACACTTCAAATATAATGACATATATATATTAAAAGTAAAAAGGATTAAAAAATATATGCCATGCTAACACTAATCAAAAAAAGCTGAATGGCTATATTAACTTTAGATTTCAGAGCAAAAAATATTAACAGGGTAAAGAAGGTTATTTCATAATGATAAAGGAGCCAATTCAAGAGGACGAAAGAGTCCTAAATGTACATATACCTATTGAGTTTCTAAATACATAGGGGGGAAAAAAAAACTTGGTAGAGCTGCAAGGAGAAATGGTGATCTCCACAATAATTGTCAGAGATATCAATGCCCCTTTGTCAATAATTTATGGAACAGAGAGACAAAAAATCATCAATGATGTAGTATACTTGAATAATACTTATCAATCAACTTTACTTGACTTATAGAACACTCCAGTGAACAACAGCAAAATACATTCTTTTCACATGCACATGGAAAATTTACTGAGATAGACCCCATTCTGGGCCATTAAAATATTTTCAGTAAATTTAAAAGGATTTAAGTAATCCAAAGTGTATTCTCTGACTACAGTGGAATTAAATTAGAAATCAATAACAGAAATATCTCTGAAAATTGTTCAAATATTTGGAAACTACATAACACAATTCTGAATAGTCCATGGATCAAGGGAAAAATCAAATGGGAAATTATAAAGTATTTTGAACTGAATGAAAAAAATACAACATATCAGAATGTGTGAAATACTATTAAAACCGTGTTTAGGAGGAAATGTATAGCACTAAATGCCTAAATTGGTAAAGAAGAAGGTCTAAAATTAGTGACCTCAACTTCTACTATAAGAGGCTAGAAAACAAAGAACAAATAAAGCCATAGTTAGCAGAAGAAAGGAAATAATAAAGGTCAAAGTGGAAATTAATGAAATAGGAAACAAAAACAATAGAGAAATCAATGAAACCAAAAGTTGGTTCATTGAGAAGATGAAATAAAATTAATAAACCTTTAGCCAGACTGATCATGAAAATAAGAAAGACATAATTTACCAATATCAGTAATTAGAGTGGTAACATCAGTACAGATTTTACAGATATTAAAAGGATAATAAAGAGATATTATAAACAACTTCTGCCTGTAAATGTGACAACTTAGATGAAATGGACAAATTTCTTGAAAGAAACAAACTACCAAAGGTCACTCAAAAAGAAATAGAAAACCTGAATAGCCCTAGATCTACTAAAAAAATTGTATTTACAGTTTAAAACATTCTCATAAAGAAAACTGCAGGCTCAGATAATTTCACTGGGGAAATTCTACCAAACAATAAGAAATAAATAGCAATCCTACATAATTCTTCCAGAAAATTGAAGTTGAGGAAATAGTTTCCACCTCATTCTATGAGACCAGTATTATTACCCCAATGCCAAAACCACACAAAGACATTGAGAGAAAACTACAGACCAATATTCCTATGAACATAGAAACAAACATTCTAAACAAAATTATAGCAAATGGAATCCAACTTTGTAAAAAAAAGGATCATGACCAAATGGGCATTATCTCCCGAATGCAGGGTTGGTTTAACTTGCAAAAAATCAATGTAATTCACTATGTTAAGAAACTTTTAAAAATCTATGATCATCTCAATAGGTGCAAAGAAATCACTTCACAAAATTCAATATCCATTCTTGATAAAAACTCTTAGCTAACCAGGAATAGAAGAGAACTTCCTAAATCTGATGATGGTGTCTATGAAAAACCTACAGCCAATATCATACTTCATAATAAAAGACCAAATGACTGCTCTCATCACTTTTATTCAGCATTATACTCAGGGTTTAGCCACTGCAGTTAGGCAAGAAAAAGAAATATGAAGTATCTAGATTGGAAGGAAGTATCTAAATTTAAAGGAAGGTATAGGGCTTCCCTGGTGGCTCAGTGGTTGAGAGTCTGCCTGCCAATGCAGCGGACACGGGTTCGAGCCCTGGTCCGGGAAGATCCCACAAGCCGCGGAGCAACTAGGCCCGTGAGCCACAACTACTGAGCCTGCGCGTCTGGAGCCTGTGCTCCGCAGCAAGAGAGACTGCGACAGTGAGAGGCCTGTGCACCGCGACGAAGAGTGGCCCCCGCTTGCCACAACTAGAGAAAGCCCTTGCACAGAAATGAAGACCCAACACAGCCAAAAATAAATAAATAAATAAATAAATAAATAAAAAGGAAGGTATAAAACTGTCTTTATTTACGGATCATATAAGCATCTATATAGAAAATCCAAAATCTACAAAAACAGAGAGTGAGTTTATTAGCAAGATTGCAGACTCTAAGATCAATATGCAAAAATTAATTGTATTTTTATATACTGACAACAAGCAAATTTTTTAAAAATTAAATAATACATATACAGTAACATTAAAAATAAAAAAGAAAACACTTCAGGATATATCTGACAAATGATATGCAAGACCCATACACTGAAAACTATAAAGCATTGCTGACAGACATAAAGACCAAAGTAAATAAAGAGAAACACCTTTTTCATTGGTTGGAAGACTCGGTACTTTCCCTACATTGATCTGTAGATTTAATGTAATCCCAATCAAATTCCCTGTGTGATTTTTGGTGGAAATTGACAAACTGATTCTAAAATTCATGTGTAAATGCAGAGAACCTAGGATAATGAAAATGACTTGGAAAAAGGATGAAGTTGAAGAGCTAACATTACCTGATTTCAAGAATATCATAAAACTGCAGTAATCAAAACAGTGTGACATTGGCATGAAAATAGAAAGCTTGTAAATGGAACTGAATAGAAATAGTTCCACACATACAGACAATTGATTTTTTTTCACACACACACACTGTATTTTATTTTTACAAGAGATAAATAAACTGACACCAAGCATTTTAAATGGATGACCACAACAAAAGCAACAATGATTGCAATTACCAAACACGAAACACACTCATACTATGATAGACAATTGATTTTTGAGAAGGATTCAAAAGCAATTCAGTGGAGAAAAGATAATCTTTTCAACAAGTTGTGCTGGATCAGTTGGATGGCTATACACTAAAAAGAATAGAAAAGAAGAAGAACTCTGATCTATATCTCAAAACATATAAAAGATTCACTCAAAGTGGATTATAGACCTACATATAAAACCTAAAATTATAAAAAAATTTTCAAGGAAAATATTTGTGGCTTGAAATTAGGCCAAGATTTCTTAGATATAACACCAAAAGCATAATCCAGAAAAGAAAAAATTAGTGAATGGGACTTGAGATTAGCAAATGACTCTAACCACCCTTGTCCTTCTTAGCCCTGGAAGACAGATCAACTTGAACTCAAGGTTCATTCAACATTCTTGTTTAGGAAACTGAAATTGACTTACGTTGCCTAAGAATCCTTTTTCTTTTTTAACTTTTAAATATAGCAGCAATGCCTGACTTTTGCATAATGTTGTTAAAGTTACAGATGGGTTTTCTATATATCATCTTAATTATACAGCAACTTTTATAAAGAGGATACTCTTATTATGCCCACCTTACACATGACTAAACTGAGGCTCAGAGAGATTCAGTTACTTACCCAAGGTTACATTGTTAGAAAGTGGTAGGGCCAGACTCTAACACAAGTTCCCTGATCTTGGAGTCTGGTTGTTTTTCTACTGTCTCACTTTGCCTCTCTATACAGAATGGTGAATTTGTCCCTGATTTTTAAAAAGAAGCCAGTTTTTGCTAGAAGAGAAGATTAATGACAGCATCAACTCTCTCAAGACACCAGGATATTACTTAGTGAACTAGATATCTATCCTTTATCTTTCAAACCTATCATGGCTACCGTCCATGTTTGTAACTATGGCTAACGGGAAAAGATGCACGACCAACTGCCCTTTCTATCTTGTATAGAAATAAATTTGCCTTAGCCTTTAATGACACTTTGCCACTCTGTACTCAGGTTGCTGTAAATTAATGCAATTCCCAAAGTGACTACCAAATGCCCATGGTGTAACCTCTTCACCCAGTAGGAGCTGACCCGATATTCCTCTGATGTTGTCTAAATAGATGACTCACTTCAGGGAGCCTCCCTTTGAATTCAGTGCTCTTGGCATTTGCCCCAGTTCTGTAATAGCCACATACCCCAGGGGTAAAGTAATGGATCTCTGACAATCTGGCTGTCCCCTTTATTTCTCTTTCACATTTGTTTACACATCTGTGACTGTCCTCTGAGAATGGCACAGAGTAGAAAGGATAATATCCACCCACTATCCTCTCTAAGGGTCAAAACCACATGAGCAGTCTTATCAGTCTCAGTCAGATTATTCTTCAATTGTGCTTCTAGACACGGATAAGCCATTTGAAAGCCAAAGTAGAGTGTCCTTAACAGAATCAAATTTAGACCAGTATACTTACTGCAAAAGACAATATTTGAGAAATGTAAATGAATAAAAAGTGAGCCTTTCACATTATAGCCAAGCATTTAACATTTGGAAGGGGGGATGCATTTTATAAAGCTATCCAGAGAAATGCAAAATTGTATTTTCTTAGTAGTAGTAATCCTAGTCCTTTCCCTTGGAAAACAAATTTAGTATCATACGTGTGTGGCATCCAGAGAAACAGAAAGGGAGCAAGAGGTTGGAAAACTATGGTTGGAAGTAAAATACTTTACTTCCAGTGCCTCATGTACATGTTTTGTCTGACACGAGCAACAGTTTTTATCCTTTTTGATTTGCATTATTTCTGCCTATAAACCTCTCTATTCTTTCTCTATTGTTGTGAGTGAAAGTCTTTATAACAATGCTGGCAGGAACAGAGAGTTGGTTTCTCTTCTTTCTCCTAGTAGAGGCCAACGTAGTTAGAAAGAGAGAGAGAGGGAGAGAGAGCGTACCAAGGTGTGTCTAAGTTGCCTCTGCCACTTGTTAATTGTTTGACCTGGGCAGGAGGAATTTATTTAACCATGCTGAAGTTCAAGTGTTTCATATATAAAATGAGATCACAATACACATGTCATTGTGAGAACCAAATGAGTTACTGTAAAATGTGTAAAATGACAGACATGTAGGAGACATCCAATAAGCATAATTTTTAACTTTCCCCTTAATGAATTTAAGAATATGACTAATTTCTCTCTGTTCTATACCTTTGTTGAGGCATGTATCCTTATTTGGATCAAACAGTAAATAAATTCTTATTTGGGCATCAGAAATTAAATAGAAATAGTGCAACCTCCAAATCCTGTACTTTTGATGATTATGGTTCTTTGTTTTGGAACTTGAAATAAGGTGTGATTTTCAGTTCGGTTTCTGGAACTTATAACTTAAAATGTGTCAGGTAGGTAAAATTTCTACTTTAAGAGAAAGAATAGTTCATTGATAAATATTTAAGTATTAGATATTGGAAAGAGGGCCACAATTTTCCACACTTATGGTAGAGGCAGAGGTATGGATTGTCCCAAATGGTTCCCAAATAGTTCTTCTGGTTCTAAAATGCCATAAAGAGCCAGCTACTCTTATCCGCTCAGTGCCATGTCCTAACTCCACTCCAGCACAGCAGGGCTTTTGGCATCCTAACAGATTAGTGGACGAAAGGCAAACCCAGCAAATCAACAAGGCCGATAACCTGGACATATAATTAATATGTAGTGTGATGGTAAAGACTAGTCAGACACACCTGTCTTCCAGTCCTTGCTAACTGTGTAGATTGTGATAAAGATTAAACAAACCTCTTTCTATGTAATAGGAGTCTCTTCAGTTTTCATTGTTGTTGTTGTAAAATGGAGATAATAATGGTACCTGTGTGGAGTACCAGGCACATATAGATGTTCAATCAATATTAAATACCATTATGAGTTATCTAAAAGAGACCATTCCCTGTTTACATTTAATTCTAACTACAGTGTTATAAAATGAGAAAATGTAAAAACAAAACAAAGCAAAAACTATGGGCTGTCACATCGATTTGCTCCACCCATTCTAACTTTCCTTGGGTTTAAATGATCTTTATTTGATATCTTTCTGAAGCGCCCCCGCCCCCCACCTTCCCCTGCACCACCATTACCCAGTGGGATCTTCCCACATGTGAGAAAGCTGTAGGGCATACTGCTTAAGAACACAGCTGAGTTTGAATCCTAGCTCCTCCTCTTATTGACTTTGTGCTTGGGGCAACTTTATCTAATCACTAGGTACCTATAAAAAAGGATAATAATAATACCTGTCTCCTGGAGTTATTGTGATAATTAAGTTAATACATGTAAAACACCTAGAAGAGTGCCAGGAAAGTAATATGTGTTCGATAAGCGCTAACTATGATTAAATGCTAGCAATTAGGAGTAACAGACTGTATTCATTGTTTCTCTTCTGAAAGCACCTGTTTATTCTGGGGTCCTGACTTTCTATTGTGAGGACTTTTTTCCCCTTGATCTCTTTTTCTTCTTTTTTCCCAATAATAAAAGAAGGAGGGCAAAGTGTTATCTATATACAACATACTGGCCCCATATGTTGTCAGTACAATTGTACTCTGTTGAAGGTATAATGATGAGTCCCTCCCTGGGTTTCCTCGTTATTCACATGAGGGTTCATTAAAACAGGGTTTTCGTAAATTATCAAAGGTACTCCAATTTTGACCTGGCTACAACTTTCAACCTGGGTTGTAATTCACATGCATTTCTCTGTATTCCACATTAAACTGTCATCTTATTGAGGTCAAAGGACCATATCCTAACTTCACTGTATCTACAGCACCTAATGCATACCCAGAAATGTTCAGTAAACTGCCACATAACTGAATGAATGAATTAATGAATGAAGTCACATTCAAAGTATAGTATGCTAGCCCTCTGTTCAGCAACAGAGTAAATGTCCAAGTAAGTTTTGGGGTAATCCTGGAACTTTTAAATTTTCAGGGAAAGTCTCATGTATTCTATTTTGGGACTTCCCACCTCCCTAGTGTCACCATTCCTGCCATAGTTCATAGTTCACAGTTCATAGTTCAGCCACCCCCCAACATAATTTGTGTTTTCCTGTCTCTGCGCCTTTACTCTCACTGTCCTTTCTTTCTGGAATGCCTTTGTCTCCTTCTCTACTTATGTGAATCTCAGCTCACATCTCACGTGAACATTTCCTTCTCTATTCTAAGTGTACGTTGTTTCACCTTCTTCTGACCTACTATAGCAGCTGCTATCTAAACCAATAGCTGTCACTTAGTATGTACTGTTGCATATTTTTAGTTATCATTTTTCAATTAAAATACTTAGCCAGATTTTAAATCCCTTGAAAGCAATGGCCGTGTCTTACCCTTCTATACCTAGCACTGCACCTCCCGCTTGGTGCAATAATAAATAAATAATTGCTACTGGGGTGACTTGGTCTATACCATCAGAGAGCAATGCAAAATAAAACTAACTCAGCACAATTAAAACATTGATTTGTCAGTAAATAGGGAAATTCGATGTGCTGAAACACATCAGGACAAAGATGTAAGTTGCAGGTAGAGTTTCATCTTTATTAGTTCCTTTTGATTCTGTGCTTTCTTTTTACTTGGTTTGATGCATCTTTTTATTTTTGTTTAATTCATGCTTTGGGGCAAGCATAGCGGGGTAAGGGCATTTAACTTTAAATCTAGTTGCATGTGCTAACAAATAAAAACTCTACTGCAGAATTGTTTATTTTACAATGAAACATTTCAAAACAAAACATGAGCCAACTGATGCCTCTCTGCCATCTGTTCTGAAGAAATGTGGGGAAGGTGTAGATGGGGGTGAAGTGTTATATGCACAGTTCCCTCCTCCTCTTCAAACCTGTCAGGAACATAGTGCTAATGACTGTGGCGTGGATATCACCCAGATTTACTGTGTGTGGCAATATATTTGAGCATCCTGATTATCACAATACGTGGAGCTACCAAATCCAAAGCAGTGTAAAGAATTGTAAATAAGCAGGATGCTAGAAGATCATGTAAGTTCTTGTTCGTATTTTAAATCCTGGTCAATGAGTCTTCCTTAAACGCAGATGAAAGGAAAAGCATTACCAACCATTGCTCCAAATCTCAGAGCAGCCACAATGATAGCCGATCCGTGCCGAGGACCAAGGTTGTCTTTGACACTGGACACTTCTTCTGCCCCAGTTGCCAAGAGCATCTGGTCCCATGCATTTCCCTTACTCTGCATTAAAATTTTTTATATCTATTCATTGTCTGACTATTACCATCTGGATAATGTGTCAGCATTGCATGGAGCTAGATCAGCAGCTTCCTTCACTCATCACCTTATTAACATTGCCTTTGATTGTACATCCACCGAGGAAAGAATAACGTCCCATTTGTTTTAGGATCCGACAGAACACTTTAGGACTGGTGTGGGCTGCCTCAAGTCATCAGCTAGGCATAGAGCCATCTCCTCCAATGAACCTCTACCTCGGTTCAGTTTGGCACGCTGCCTTTCTTATGGCCTGCATCTGAGAGACTCACTGTTCATGCGCTTCCATGAAACTGCCTTAATGCCATCTATCCCTTTCTTCTTTCCATTAGTATGAAGCTCTCTTCCCATTCCTGGATTATTTCCTTTATTCCTATGATGAACTTTCAGTTTTTCTCTGCTTACTCTAGTCAGTCTTCCAGGAGCATCACAGAGAACCGACATTTTGCCCATCCATCTTCTATCTCCATTTTCCATCCATTCATCCATTCATTCATCCTTCCATCAACTTATGTAGATTGATTTGTTGTGTGCCAAGCACGATTATATGTATTGGGTAAACAAGACAAGTTCCAGCACTCATGGACCTTCAGTTCCAGTGGAGGGGGTCAGAGAGTAAACAAATAGACAAACACATATGTGCCAGGTGGCAATAAAAGCAATGGAGGGAAATAAAACAGGGTAAAGGAGAATGATGGGTGGTTGGGGCAGGAGGTGGGGTGTTCAGGCAAGGCCTCACATGGCAGATGAGAAAACAGACACAGGAGGGACAGGTAATTGGCCTGGGGTCACACATTTAGTGGGTGGCCAAGCCAGATTCAAAACCAGGCCACCTGGCTCAAGAGCCTGGACTCTTTACCAATGTGCCAAGCTGTGCTCTTGATCCTACGCCATCCTACGTTGGATAGCTGAGAGTATTTCCAGGGGAAAGTCCATACCTGCTGTAGGCAGCACTGCAATCCCAGCAGGAATTCACATGCAAGAACCCAAGGAATTGAGGAGAATGTGCAATACCGATGCACAGCCCAGTTGACTGAAAACAGACTAAGCAACAAATAAGGTTTAACAGATAAATACCAAGATTGCCAATACAGTCATCTCATTCCTTTTATTCAATCAGTAGGCTTTGTGAGCATTTATAAGTCTCAGTTTGAAATTGTTGTCTACGACTTAAATCTATTACAATTATCTATTACAAATCTATTACAATTGTAAGCAATGCTAATTTCAGGAGAGTCTTAAATCCATAACCTCAGGATCACACTCCTTGTTCAATAAGGCAACTCTCTCAGTCAGTGTTCCTTCAGATGTGGCAAATACTAAGTAATTAACCTTAACAAAGTCAGTCTTTGTCCATTTCCACAAAATTAGTTTCTAAAGAAGTGTTAAGAGCAGTGGTTGCATCACAGTGCCTATTAATAATACTCCTGGGCCCAAATAAATAGAGCATGTCCTCACGGCATAAGAGATCTGGAAAATGCTGACAGGTTGCATGTCAGCGTGTGTGTAGCATAAATGCAAACTCAACGCAAGCATAATCATGCTGTCTTTTTACAACTCAGGGTCATCAGCAGTGCTATTAGGGAAAATAGAAATTAGATTTATGTAAAATGTTCTGAAAGCGTGAAAAAATACAAATATCTTACCTTAAAACAGAACTAGTATTCTGTGATTTGGGATTTATCACCAAGGTTCCTTGCATTTTTGAAAAGTGTCCCCTTTATAAAAATCTACCTAATTGAAAAAATGGCCATAACAAAACAAAAAGGAAATCATTCCTTTCTTTGCCTTTTTTATTTTTGTGGGATTTCTATCAAGCATCTCACTTAAGGAATGCTAAATTATGAAATAGGAACAACTTCAAACCAAAGATCAGCTATATGTCCTGACATTTAGTGACAATTAGTAAACAGAACCCTGATGAAGCTTAAATTAGTTAATGCTCAGAATTTCCAGATATCTGGAAGAAAGTGTAAGGAAGCAGCACACTTCAACAGCAGATGTTCCATTAAAGGAAATCCGGGCCATCAAAAAACTCCATTTCCAAATCCTTGAAAGAAATACTGAAAAGGCCATATATATTTTTAGTGACTTGCTATATGCTGTAGATTTGTTTTGAAACAGTAACCATCTGAAGTAAAATTATATACCTCCTGGAAACTACTTTTTTCTTCTAGGCTTCTAATTCGTATGTCCCATCCTTCAACATAAGTCAGTTTTAAAATCATGAGTGCGTTGAGTAAGGCAAGGTTAGCAGAAAACAAGATTAGATAGCAAGGAATAGTGCATTCTTATTCAGCCTATAGGAAGACCACCTTTAATATTTGGAGCTATCATTTAATATTTAAGTGACTGTTTCAAATAGAGCAGAAGTTAATAAAATAAAGGTAGAGCTTTTCCCTCCAGAGCTTTATTCTCATCAAGAGTTAGCTACGTATGAAGGACAGTAGAAGTGTTGGGCTTAGAAAGAGATTAAAAAAAAAAAAATCCTGCCTTTGAGGAACCAAGTCAAGATGAAGCGAAAAGACATGTACATAAAAGATTAATTACAATACAGTGTGACCTTGTGTAACAAACACTAAAGAGAACAATGATGTGTGGGCTTGTGTGAGGTCTTCTTAAAGGAGGAGGAGTGGAAGATGAGGAACATTCTGGGCAGAAGAGTGACCAGCAGCAAAGGTCAGAGAAAACATGGTTGAGGCAAACTAGTGGACCAGACTGCCTAGAACAGGAAAAATATTGAAACAAAAAGTTATTTCTAGGTTGTATGAAGACTTAACTGCCAGGCTAAGAAATTGGAATTTCCTTCTGTAGGCAATAAGGCAGTCATCGGAGATCTTGATTAATCTCATGTGTAATGGGGGCAAAGGAGTATACATATTGTATCAGCTACAGTATGGATTAGAAAGGAGGGTGATTGGAGGCAGGGGATCTAATTAAGAGGCTACTTCACAACTCCAGATGTGTGTAGACAGCACAGTCTAGGGAGAGGGCAGTGGAACACATGTGGGAAACTTTTTGAAGGTGTGGAGACTTTCTGGAGAGTTTCTGCATGAGAGACAAGACTATATTACAAATGACTTATTGTTAAAGCTTATGTAACCAGAAGACATTTGGATCCTTAATTGTTAATGCTTGCTAGTTTGATCAAAGGCTTTTGTTTTTCTTCCAGAAGTAAATGAAGAGTAGCTTCATTTTGTTCTAAGTGAGTAGGCCTTTGCACAGAAAGGACAGAATGCACAAAATCACGAGATATGGGTGAATATCATCAGCAATATTAATAATGCTCCTGTCCACCTGAAACTCAGAAAAGGGAGGATCCTTAGAGGAAAAGCGAAGTTCAGTTACCTCTCCAGGCTAATAATATTGGCTCTATAAAATAAGTGCCTACTGTATACCAGGCACTCTTGTTAGACATTATCTCATTTAATTCTCCCCAAAATCCAATGAGATAGGTTTAAACTGCCATTTTACAAATGATGAAATAATGACCAAATGATGATAAAACCACATATCTAGCTAGGGCCACACCAGGACTTTCCCTGGCTCTAAATCTGATGCTCTTTCCATTAAGTGGCACACGTGCAACAGGACAGAATCTCAAGGAAGGGAAAAACACTTCTTCAATTTAGGAAAGGGAGAAATTAATCTTTTTTCAAAAGGCATCTGAATATTTTAGTAGGCTTTTCTCCCCCTTCTGATTGCTACATCTTTAAAAAGTCAAAAGAATAAGAAGGAACAGAGAGGGCAGACAGCAGAAGCAAGAATAACTACAATTCTGCAGCCTGAGGAATGAAAACCACATTCACAGAAAGATAGATAAAATGAAAAGGCAGAGGACTATGTACCAGATGAAGGAACAAGATAAAACCCCAGAAAAACAACTAAATGAAGTGGAGATAGGCAACCTTCCAGAAAAAGAATTCAGAATAATGATAGTGAAGATGATGCGGGACCTCAGAAAAAGAATGGAGGCAAAGATTGAGAAGATGCAAGAAATGTTTAATGAAGACCTAGAAGAATTAAAGAACAAACACCTAGAAGAATTAAAGAACAAACACCTAGAAGAATTAAAGAACATACAAACGGAGATGAACAATACAATAACTGAAATGAAAAATACACTAGAAGGAATCAGTAGCAGAATAACTGAGACAGAAGAACAGATAAGTGACCTGGAAGACAGAATGGTGAAATTCACTGCCATGGAACAGAATAAAGAAAAAAGAATGAAGAGAAATGAAGACAGCCTAGGAGAACTCTGGGACAACATTAAACTCAACAACATTTTCATTATAGGGATCCCAGAAGGAGAAGAGAGAGAGAAAGGACCCAAAAAATATTTGAATACATTATAGTCGAAAACTTCCCTAACATGGGAAAGGAAATAGCCACCCAAGTCCAGGAAGCACAAAGAGTCCCAGGCAGGATAAACCCAAGGAGAAACATGCTGAGACACATAGTAATCAAATTGGCAAAAATTAAAGACAAAGAAAAATTATTGAAAGTAACGAGGGAAAAATGACAAATAACATACAAGGGAACTCCCATAAGGTTAACAGCTGATTTCTCAGCAGAAACTCTACAAGCCAGAAGGGAGTAGCACGATATATTTAAAGTGATGAAAGGAAAGAACCTGCAACCAAGATTACTCTACCCAGGAAGGATTTCATTCAGATTTGACAGAGAAATGAAAAGCTTTACAGACAAGCAAAAGCTAAGAGAATTCAGCACCACCAAACCAGCTCTAAAGCAAATGCTAAAGGAACTTCTCTAAGTGGGAAACACAAGAGAAGAAAAGGACCTACAAAAACAAATCAATAACAATTAAGAAAATGGTAATAGGAAGATACATATTGATAATTACCTTAAACGTGAATAGATTAAATGCTCCAACCAAAAGACACAGGCTCGCTGAATGGATACAAAAACAAGATCCATATATATGCTGTCTACAAGAGATCCACTTCAGACCTAAGAACACATACAGACTGAAAGTGAGGGGATGGAAAAAGATATTCCATGCAAATGGAAATCAAAAGAAAGCTGGAGTAGCAATACTCATATCAGATAAAATAGACTTTAAAATAAAGAATGTTACAAGAGACAAGGAAGGACACTACATAATGATCAAGGGATCAAACCAAGAAGAAGATATAACAATCATAAATATATATGCACACAACACAGGAGCACCTCAGTACATAAGGCAACTGCTAACAGCTATAAAAGAGGAAATCAAAAGTAACACAATAATAGTGGGGGACTTTAACACCTCACCACAATGGACAGATCATCCAGACAGGAAATTAATAAGGAAACGTAAGCTTTAAACGACACAATAAAACAGCTAGATTTTATTGATATTTATAGGACATTCCATCCCAAAACAGCAGATTACACTTTCTTCTCAAGTGCACATGGAACATTCTCCAGGATAGATCACATCTTGGGTCACAAATCAAGCCTCAGAAAATTTAAGAAAATTGATATCATATCAAGTGTCTTTTCTGACCGCAATGCTATGAGATTAGAAATCAAAGAGGGGGAAAAAGGTAAAAAACACAAACACATGGAGGCTAAACAATACATTACTAAATAACCAAGATATCACTGAAGAAATCAAAGAGGAAATCAAAAAATAACTAGAGAAAACTGACAACGAAAACACGTTGAACCAAAACTTATGGGATGCAGCAAAAGCAGTTCTAAGAGGGAAGTTTATAGCAGTACAAGCCTCAAGAAAAAAGAAAAATCTCAAATAAACAATCTAACCTTATGCCTAAAGGAAATAGAGAAAGAAGAAGAAAGAAAACACAAAGTTAGTAGAAGGAAAGAAATCATAAAGATCAGAGCAGAAATAAATGAAATAGAAACAAAGAAAGCAATAGCAAAGATCAATAAAACTAAAAGCTGGTTCTTTGAGAGCTGTTTCTTATCAAACAAAATTGATAAACCTTTAGCCAGACCCATGAAGAAAAAGAGGGAGAGGTCTCAAATCAATAAAATTAGAAATGAAAAAGGAGAAGTTATAAAAGACACCGCAGAAATACAAAACATCTTAAGAGACTACTACAAGCAACTCTATGCCAATAAAATGGACAACCTGGAAGAAATGGATAAATTCTTAGAAAGGTATAAGCTTCCAGGACTGAACCAGGAAGAAATAGAAAATATGAACAGACCAATCTCAAGTAATGAAATTGAAACTGCAATTAAAAAATCTTCCAACAAACAAAAGTCCAGGACCAGATGGCTTCACGGGTGAATTCTATCAAACATTTAGAGAAGAGCTAACACCCATCCTTCTCAAACTCTTCCAAAGAACTGCAGAGGAAGGAACACTCCCAAACAAATTCTATGAGGCCACCATCACCCTGATACCAAAACCAGAGAAAGATACTACAAAAAAAGAAAATTACAGACCAATATCACTGATGAATATAGATGCAAAATTCCTCAACAAAATACTAGCAAACAGAATCCAACAACACATTAAAAGGATCATACACCATGATCAAGTGGGATTTATCCCAGGGATGCAAGGACTCTTCATTATACATGAATCAATCAATGTGATACACCATATTAACAAATTGAAGAATAAAATCCATATGATCATCTCAATAGATGCAGAAAAAGCTTTTGACAAAATTCAACACCATTTATGATAAAAACTCTCCAGAAAGTGTGCATAGAGGGAACCTACCTCAACATAATAAAGGCCATATATGACAAACCCACAGCAAACATCATTCTCAATGGTGAAAAACTGAAAGCATTTCCTCTAAGATCAGGAATAAGACAAGAATGTCCACTCTCGCCACTATTATTCAACATAGTTTTTGAAGTCCTAGCCATGGCAATCAGAGAAGAAAAAGAGATAAAAGGAATACAAATTGGAAAAGAAGAAGTAAAACTGTCACTGTTTGCAGATGACATGATACTATACAGAGAGGATCCTAAAGATGCCACCAGAAAACTTCTAGAGCTAATCAATGAATTTGGTAAAGTTGCAAGATACAAAATTAATGCACAGAAATCTCTTGCATTCCTCTACACTAGCAACGATAGAACAGAAAGAGAAATTACGGAAACAATCCCATTCACGATTGCAACAAAAAGAATAAAGTATCTAGGAATAAACCTACTTAAGGAGATAAAAGACCTGTACTCAGAAAACTATAAGACACTGATGAAAGAAATCAAAGATGACACAAACAGATGGAGAGATATACCATGTTCTTGGATTGGAAGAATCAATATTGTGAAAATGACTGTACTACCCAAAGCAGTCTACAGATTCAGTGTGATCCCTATCAAATTACCAGTGGCATTTTTTACAGAAGTAGAACAAAAAAAATCTTAAAATTTGTATGGAGACACAAAAGACCCCGAAGAGCCAAAGGAGTCTTGAGGGAAAAAAACAGAGCTGTAGGAATCAGACTCCCTGACTTCAGGCTATACTACAAAGCTATAGTAATCAAGACAATATGGTACTGGCACAAAAACAGAAATATAGATCAATGGAACAGGATTGAAAGTCCAGAGATAAACCCATGCACCTATGGTCAACTAATCTATGACAAAGGAGGCAAGGATATACAATGGAGAAAAGTCTCTTCAAATAAGTGGTGCTGGGAAAACCGGACAGCTACATGTAAAGGAATGAAATGAGGACACTCCCTAACACCATACACACAAAAACTAAATGGATTAGAGACCTAAATGTAAGACCGGACACTGTAAAACTCTTAGAGGAAAACATAGGAAGAACACTCTATGAAATAAATCACAGCAAGATCTTTTTTGACCCACCTCCTAGGGTAATGGAAATAAAAATAAACAAATGGGACCTAATGAAACTTAAAAGCTTTTGCACTGCAGAGGAAACTACAAACTAGACGAAAAGACAACCCTCAGAATGGGAGAAAATATTTGCAAATGAATCCATGAACAAAGGATTAATCTCCAAAATACATAAACAGCTCATGTAGCTCAATATTAAAAAAAAAAACAACCCAATCAAAAAATGGGCAGAAGACCTAAATAGACATTTCTCCAACGAAGATATACAGATGGCCAAGAAGCACATGAAAAGCTGCTCAACCTCACTAATTATTAGAGAAATGCAAATCAAAATTACAATGAGGTATCACCTCACACTGGTTAGAATGGGCATCATCAGAAAATCTACTAACAACAAATGCTGGAGAGGGTGTGGAGAAAAGGGAACCCTCTTGCACTGTTGGTGGGAATGTAAATTGATACAGCCACTATGGAGAACAGTATGGAGGTTCCTTAAAAAACTAAAAATAGAATTACTATATGACCCAGCAATCCCACTACGGGGCATATACCCAGAGAAAACCATAATTCAGAAAGAGTCATGCACCCCAACGTTCATTGCAGCACTATTTACAATAGCCAGGTCATGGAAGCAACCTAAATGCCCATCGACAGACGAATGGATAAAGATGTGGTACATATATACAATGGAATATTACTCAGCCATAAAAAAGGAACGAAACTGGGTAATTTGTAGAGATGTGGATGGATCTAGAGACTGTCATACAGAGTGTAAGTCAGAAATAGAAAAACAAATATCGTATATTAATGCATATATGTGGAATCTAGAAAAATGGTACAGATGAACTGGTTTGCAAGGCAGAAATAGAGAGACAGATGTAGAGGACAATCGTATGGACACCAAGGGGAGAAAGTGGCGGCGGGGGGCTTGTAGTGGTGGGATGAATTGGGAGATTGGGATTGACATATATACACTAATATGTATAAAACTGATAACTAATAAGAACCTGCTGTATAAAAAATTAAATTTAAAAAAAATAAAAAGGAGGAACAGGAATTAAAGCTGGAAAATAAAGACAGTGACTTGGAGAAAAAGAAAGTGTGAGCCCAGTCTTCTTTTCCTCTGTTCCTCTCACCTCTTACCCTCCATGAAGAGGTTAGAGAGAGTTCTGGATGGTCAGTGGAGTCCTCAGATCCTGAGAGAGTGAGCGGCCCCACCACAGACCGCTTACGTGTATCTTCTGGCAGTAGCGATGTGACTGATCTCTCAGGCAGAATTCTTGCATTATGTTCCCTATTTGACAGTGCCAGTTCTGGGCTTAGAGGTTTTAGAAGCAGCAGTTTGCTTGGAAGGAAGAGCTAGGAGACCTCCTTGAAATTCCATTTGCATATCAAAGGCACTGTATATGCTTAGATGGCATGTCTGTGGCTGAGAGGGGGCCGCTAAAGCCCTATTCTGAGCCACATTCACCCTGCAATAGACTTTAGCAAAAAATCTAAGGAACTGTCAGATTTACAAGGAGGCCTAAGTAATCTCCGTAACCCTGACACTGTTCCTTGAGGTCAGCCAATGTGGTGTCTGAGCAGCTCTGCTTAAGCTGAGACTCAGCCATCAGGGATCAGCAGGAGAGAGTAAGCCTGCCAGCCTCTTAGAGTAAAGTCATCTAGAAAGAGACTGTCACACAAAGTGAAGTAAGTCAGAAATAGAAAAACAAATATCGTATATTAATGCATATATGTGGAATCTGAAAAAATTGGTATAGCCAATCTTATTTACAAAGCAGAAATAGAGACACAGATGCAGAGAACAAAAGTATGGATAAAAAGGGGGAATGGGGGGTGTGGGATGAATTGGGAGATTGGGATTGACATTTATACACTATTGATACTATGTATAAAATAGATAACTAATGAGAACCTACTGTATAGCACAGGGAACTCTACTCAGTGCTCTGTGGTGACCTAAATGGGAAGGAAATCCAAAAAAGAGGGGATATATGTATACGTATAGCTGATTCACTTTGCTGTACAGTGGAAACTAACACAACATTGTAAAGCAACTATACTCCAAAAAAAAATTTTTTTTTAAGATGAAAAAAATAAATAAAAATAAAAGAAAATTTGTTTTAAGGGGACGTCCATGTGCTTAAGAACACAGACCTTTCCATAAAGGCTCCTTCTCTGGGTCTCATAGATCATCTGCCTCAGTGCGTCACTCCTAAAGTTCTCCATTACATTTGTAAAGACTCGTTAGCCCGGGAACATAAACCCAATGTGTAGTTTATGCTTTGGTGTATATGCATATACCTGAGAGTGCTCAGCAAGAACTAGTAGATGGTGAAGAAACTCAGACATTATGTCCTCCAGGAAACCTTCCTGATTAACCTTCTCTTTCACCCCCACCCAGTACCAGATCTGGATTAAGTGCTCCTACTCTGTGACTCTAAGTAGTCATAGCATTTTCTTGTCCACTGAATTGACACTGTAAAAGAATTAACTGAGCCTGAAGCAGACAAGCTGCTTAAAGAGGATGAAGAAGAAAATAGGGAGAACAAGAAACTTGAGGAGGAAAAGGAAGAAGAGAAAGCAGAAGAGAAACCTTCAACATCTACAGAGAAGGAAAAATTCATTCAAGTCATTGGAGTATATGAAAATGTCCATTCCCAACCTCTATCTGGAACAGATGTATTGTCTTCTCGGAGAGAATCAGCTAATGAAGATACATTACCCCAAAGTATCTTGATGCAGTGGGTATAATTGAATGCACGCAGGAAAAGTTAATAGAGGTGGAAACCAGAGCCAGACAAGCAGAGGAGAAGTTTGATGATGTGAATGAAAAACTTCATTATATGCTTAATAAGAAATAAAGAACTGGAGAAAGAGCCAGAGGAAATATTGATGAAGTATAAAAAGAAGGAGTCTGAAGGAGAAGAAGAAGAAAATGAAGGAGAGAAAGAAGAAGAAAAAGAAGAAGAAGAAATCAGGTCAATAGAAAGAGCCTCAAAATCTCCAAAGAAAGAGGTACAGTGCAAGGAGGGTTCTAAATCCAGAACTCGGACTAAAACCACTTACAGGCTGAAACCCTAATAACAACCATAGGACACTGGGCTTCACCATGGCTCCTGTCACTGTACCCACCCCAGATATCTCTGCACTTTTGAGTGACATTGTGGCGCAATTGAAGGGGCTCCCTTTGCAACAGCTACCAGAAAAGCCATGACAGACAACTCAGGAACATCTTCTCTTTAAAAGTCACAGTGATGGCTGTAGGGAATCAGTGCATTAGCTTATTTTCAAGATTAAAAATAGTTTGTGCAAAGATTAAAAAAAAAAAAGAACTAGTAGATGGAGATTTTTAACCAACTTAATATCCTGGTCACTTGAACTGCTTGTGCAATTCCATGAGAATCCTGCTAATGGAAACAGAATATGGAGAGTGTATGTTTGATTCTTACCTTGAATGAGAGCCTTTTTAGCCATTCATTCAGGATATTCCTTAAGACAGATTTTGTAAGCCTTTGGTGAAACAAATACCATCATTTTAGATGGCCAAAGTTGAGGACATACTGCTATTTTCAATAATGTCTTAATGAAATAAGTGTGCACAGACATGGCACAATATGGTGGACTAACAATGCATGCTTTCTAAATACTCCCCAAAATAACTATCTAGCTTTTTTTTTGGCTGCCCCATACATCATGTGGAACTTCCCCAACCAGGGATCGAACCCATGCCCCCTGCAGTGGAAGCACAGGGTCTTAACTGCTGGACCACCAGGGAAGCCCTAATATACTCTAAGCTTTGTGCAGTGTTATAGTGAGCAGAGCTCAGTGTTAGAGTTGGATTCAGTTCTCAAACATGCCACACACCAGTTGAGTGCCCTGGGAAAAGTCCTTTTACCTCTGAACCTTTATGTCCTCAACTGTAAAGCAGGATTAATTATGCCTACCTACCACGGTTGTTGCAAGAAGAAAATGAAATAACATGTGAAAGCATCTAGCACATATAGGCATGAAATAAAGGAAATTCTGATGAATCATTAGCTTCATCAAGACAAAAAGGTGGCTACCTATTTCTGCATCTCCAGCAAGGAATTAAAAAAAAAAACCTCATTGTTTCCATTCTGAATTTACTAGTTGATTGCTGAACCTTAGCTTCATTTTTTAAGGATATTTTCATGTATTTTAAAAGTCCATGGATATCCACTTCAGATCACTAACTCTAAAAGGGAAAGTGAGTAATTATACAACACATGAATATAAAACCGTATTCATATCTGCATCTTAAAAAGAATTTGTCTACAGTACATAAAGTTATGTGGGCAAGAAAAAGCCAAAAATCATAAAGATTCCAGAGAAAATGATTTGCTGAGGTCCTAAGCTTGAAATTTCATGAAGTGAAAATGAAGAACATTTTTAATGCACTTTCTTTGTTCCTGTTCTCCAGGGGAGATATTGAAATTATGGCTGAAGTCCTCAGCATTGCCATAATAGTGTAGACATTTAAAGGGCTACAATTCATATTTCAGGAGCTGGCCTTCAAGTCATCTCAAGAAACAAGAGGATCGTTTTATTCAGTACTGTTGGCACTTTGACCTTTTTGGGAAACATGCTGTATTATGTTTCACGCTGTTACACTATTTGTTAATTTACCTGTCATATTAACATAGTAGACTATTTACAGCTGTTCTAATGTAAAGTTTTACTACTAATAATTCACCATAAATGTGGACTCTTGTCAGTGAAAAAAATAACTACTTCAATAATCAAAGGCTTTTAAATCTAAATTCCAAGTTAAATATGGTATATTATACCAAGATTTTCTACTTATAGAAAGCATATAAGAAGAAACACCAATTTAAAAGGTTTGAGAAATATCTTCTCAAACCACATGTACAAATCCAAGTTTTAAGCTGTTAAACAATACTGCATTCTTTAGACCCTGCTGTTTAAAAGTCTTTGGAAATTTTAAAACACATACAATCGTGATTCAAAAAGTACAACTTCCCCCAGAAGAATTCAGCAGAAAATAAAAATAACCTAGCTGAGCTCCCACTCCCCTCTCCAAACATATCATAAAGCCTAGGAAGGCCAGATTCTCGTCCTATATAATTCCGTGAGAATTCCCACAGGGAAATCTGTGAAAGAATTCAGAAACCTCCCTTGCGGAAATTCTCATAGAGCTATATAGGATGAGAATCTGGTTTATAAACAATAAACATAAAATTCTTTAAGATGTGATCTTTGCCCTCAATTAAGCCCCAGATGTTAACAGGGATAAGATAATCTTGGGGCTTCAATACACCACTTCCTGGGTTCCCAAGAATTCAGTCGGTCATTCAGCAACTCTACTGCCATAAAGAGACATAAGAATATTTGTCAAATCGCCCCATTGTTTTTTTATCCAGTTTTCAACAAGGTGGGAGCTAGGAGACATAGGACATATCAAATTTCAGCAGAAGGGTAATATGATTATATTTGCCAATGAAGGTTTTCTTACATTACAAAAAATGGCACAGGCTTGTTGTAAAACATTTGAAGAATACAGGTAGAAATAAAGTTAAAAAAAAGTTATCAAAAAAAATTTAATAGACCTTGCCAATTTAACATAATTCTCATGTTTCTCTTCTAAGAGCAAAGAGAAAAAATGAGGTCAGGTTATCAGGTGGCAACTGAATAATTTTGAAACCTTCACCTACTTAGAATTCACTGCAGCATTTTCTCTAAGGAAAAGAGAGTGGGAGTTTTTAATGTGCCTCAACTTATAAGATAGAGTTGCTCTGATGCAAATACAGAAACAAAAATCAAGGTCAGGGTTATGGAAGGGCAGAAATAGGCTTTGTCATGCTAACCATGGTCCGAACACTGAAGGTCCAAGGAGAGGAAGGCAGGAGGAGCCCCACAGGTTAGATTTACAGAAGAGTGCAGAAGTCAGGTCAGCCACAGGATGGGGAAACTTTGAGGACCAGAACTGTTGCCATTGAGACCTTACTAGTATGTCCTTCTCTTCCACCTGTTCTTGATTTTCAGATTAGCCAATTCACGTACATTCTTGTCTGGGAACAAGAACAGATGACCTTTATAGAGTGTAATGGGCTAACACTAACTGAGTGCTTACTATGTGCCAGATTCTATTCTAAGGTTTGTATGTGTGCATCTCATTTAATCCTAACGAAATTACAGCAACTCAGTGAGACAGGACTACTATTATTCTCATTTTACAGATAGTAAAACTGAAGCTTAGAAAGATCAAGTAACTAGCTCAATCATATAACCAACAAATGTATATGAAGTCAACTTTTATTCTTTAAGTATTTCTATAGGCACAGATACCAGTGACACTGTAGTCACCTTATTGATGGAATTGGGGGGAAAGGCCATTCAAAAAAGTACAAATCAACTCAATCTAATAAATGGCATGGTTGAGATTTTGGATATACCATCAATCCAGACAATCCAGTCAAAATCTATCTTTTGAACATAAACACAACCTATGCACTCTTGAATTCCAGTGCTTTCAAATGCCATATACCCTTTCTATGCTTCATAATGAGCTCTAGTTATTTCCAGCCGGGATTATTTATTTGGAGAGAGGTGAGAGCTGACATCATTAACAGGCAAAGAGAAATAAATATTTTACCATCTCATAAAACCATCTATTATGGGTTCATTTGCCCATATGCTCTTGAACTTTCACCCTGATCTTCTGTTGCCTTTCCAACACCATGGAAAGTAGGACCTTTTTAACCATGCCCGGAGCATGATCTGAGTAACTGTTCACACATACTTTTTACTATCTGTGTGCTTTCCATCTGGTACTTTGGTTGGAGGCAGCCTCGAAACCTAGAGATTTGGGGTACTTTTGCAGTCTCCTTTCTATCCATTTCTCCCAGAGTTCTAGCCACCCACAGCCTGATTTTCTGCCTGCCCTTCTCAAAAGCATTCCTCCCTGCCCAAAATCAAACTTCAATGTATTCATTGCACTAGATCTAACAGGCACAGAAGCAATCTGGTGAGCTAATCACAATCAATTTAAAAGATAAGTTTGGTTAACTAAACGAATCCCTAATGGGTAGGTTGATTGGAGGGGTCATTTCTGAGCAAGGGAGTCTTTTCAATACTTACAACTCCTAACCCCCACCCTATATGTCATTAAAATAAGAGTTAACAAGGTCCAAAAAGTTGCTAGTGACTGCATTTGACTAAAACTTCAAAAGAGCCTTTCTGCTTTTTTAATTTTCCTGTTCATACAGTAAGCAAAATGCACACATATATTTCAGGATTTCACAGAAGAAGGCATCATAGTCAATGCTGAACCTCTAAAATCAAGTCTCAAATAGTAACCTTAATCTTCTTCAAGAATCTGATGAGGGGTATGTACACCACACACATGTAGATATAGCATTTTAAGATCCCATGAAGTAAGCAGTTGTAGAGCAAAGAAAAGAAGTGGAAACTATGCCCTGAACTAGTCTTTAAATACCAACCTCATCATTTCCAGCTTCAGTTTCCTCATATGTAAAATTATGCAATTTGAATTTCCTTATCTCTTTTTTTAAACTTTTTATTTTATATTGGAGTATAGTTGATTAACAGTGTTATGACAGTTTCAGGTATACAGAAAAGAGATTCAGTTATACATATACATGTATCTATTCTTTTTAAAATTCTTTTCCCATTTAGGTTGTTACATAATATTAAGCAGAGTTCCCTGTACTATACAGTAGGTCCTTGTTGGTTGTCCATTCTAAATATAGCAGTGTGTAAAGTCAGACAAAGAGAAATATCATATGATATCACTTATAAGTGGAATCTAAAAAGAAATGGTACAAATGAACTTATAAAACAGAAACACCCTCACAGACTTAGAGAATGAACTTTTGGTTACCAGGGGGGAAGAGATAATTAGGGAGTTTGGGTAATGTCCCTTCAGCTCTAAGAGTTTTTGACCACCTTTTTTCTGATGCTCATGGAAAGCTTTTTGTTACACTCCTGGAGTTGTAATGATACAGTCTCTCAAGACAAACTTAGATTAACAGAAGACCCAACTGTAAGCCTTCTGTGTATCTTTCCAAATGGATTCAGAATACTTGCTTCATGGTAACCAGGCATCAAAAAATAAACTAACAGAACTAAACTCCTTACAGTTTCTTTAAAGTGGAAGGTGTGTGTACATAGAATCAGCCTAAATAAGAAAATGACATGTTATTTGTATTAATTTCTGTAGATAGAAAGTATTTTCTATATCTTTAATTTTGGTATAGATGTGACTGTGGAGACTGTTTTCCTTTGCTATGAAATATAAAATGAGAAGATCAAAATAAGGTCAGAATTCTCAGTTGCTGACCTATTAAACTCAAATTATGAGTAGAGGATATTGACATGGGAAAACTTTGTAACTGTCTGCAAAAGGAATAGAAAATAGAATGGGTCAGATCTGACCAGATAAATTGTCTGAAACATACCTGAACATGAGAATTGGAGACAAAGCAAAAGAGTCTGATTTGCCAACCAAAAAAACCACTGACGCACCGAAAGGAGCTATCTGAAAGAGGAAGGAAGAGGCCCTTAAGGTTAAATGGAAAATATGCCCCCCACCATTTCACCTCAGTGATGCTTAAGAGTTTGGGCCAAGCTCCAAATAGAGCAGTGAACATTTGGTCAGCAACTTGGAAGAAGACCATAAATACAAAGCAGAGATGGTGTGAGATCAGGTTGATGTAAGATCAAGTCAGTATAACACCAAGTAGGTGGAAACCCTTAAACGTGGGCTCATTTTAAAGTGAGGGAAGGGAACACACTGCCATTCACTGCTGTTTTCACAGTGCCAAAAGCAATGTTGGTACACAGATACTTAGTATTTGTAGAATGAATGAGTGAGTGAATGTCAGGCAATATTGGGAATGGAGATATAGTTTGTATGTGAGGAAAAAACTGCAGGTCAGCAAAAGCTATTACCAGAACTGTAACATAATATGTAGATTAGTGAAGGGGAGTGGAGCAGAAGAAGAAGATCAAGGAAAGAAAAAGACACTTACTGCCAGAGCAGAAGGATTTTGGAGCATTGTAACTGGAAGCATTTGAATGGGAACCAGGCGATCTTTGTCTTCAACCTCCACCGTGGTACATTATGTGACCTCAGGTGAAGGATCTGGCTTTATATTTTCTTCTTAATAACAGGAGTTGACATTTTCTCCCCCCTTTAAAGGAACCAAAGAGATTCCTCAAACACCGTAGTGAATGAATATTCTTCTCTGGGGCTGGACATCATCAACAGATCTGTGTCCAAAATATAGACTTTATTTTACTTTTTAAATTAACTTTATTGGAGTATAGTTGCTTTACAATGCTGTATTCGTTTTTGCTGTATAGCAAAGTGAATCAGTTATACATATATCCCCTCTTTTTTGGATTTCCTTCCCATTTAGGTCACCACAGAGCATTGAGTAAAGTTCCCTGTGCTATACAGTAGGTTCTCATTAGTTATCTATTTTATATATAGCAGTGTATATATGTCAACCCCAATCTTCCAGTTCATCCTACCCCCCTTCCCCCCCTTGGTATCCATAACTTTATTCTCTACAGCTGTGTCTGTATTTCTACTTTGCAAATAAGTTCATCTGTACCATTTTTCTAGATTCCACATATAAGTGACATTATACAATATTTGATTTTCTCCTTCTGACCTACTTCACTCTGTATGACAGTCTCTAGGTCTATCTACATCTCTGCAGATGGCACTTTTCATTCCTTTTTATGGCGGAGTAATATTCCATTGTATATACATACCATATCTTCTTTATCCATTCCTCTGTTGATGGACATTTAGCTTGCTTTCACGTCCTGGCTATTGTAAATAGCGCTGCAATGAATAGTGCTGGGCATATACCTGGAGAAGACCATAATTCAAAAAGATACATGCAAGCCAAAACATAGACTTTAAATATTTCTAGTTTTTCTTCAGAATCAGTTGTAAAGAAGAAAGTTTATTCATTCCACAGACACTTAGAGAGCACCCACTGTTTAACAGATACCTTTCTAAGCATGGGTAAAGATTTTTATATGTCAAGTAGTTCAGCAGTTTGAGGTATAATCTACAGAGAGTAACTGGGAAGCTATAGAATATTTAAGATTATTTTCATTATTGCTAAGTGTCTTGAGAGAGTGGTTCTTCCCATACCACCTCACCCCTCATTCATCTCTCTTCCCTGTGCCATCTGATCTCAAGCCTCCTTGCTCCAAGGAAACTACCCTTCTCTAGGGTCATCCATGACTCTCTAATCCTTTGGATGTTGTTCAGGTCTTTCTTCTTTTAATTTCTGTTGAGGCATTTGATATTATTGATCATTCTATTTGTCAAAACTCCCACCTTCCCTGGTCTTCTTATCAATGGTGTAGTATTTCCTAAAACTTTATAAAGTGAGCTTGGAGCCACAGAGATAGGAGTGCAAATCTCATGTTTGTCGTCTTGTAAACCTGAGCAAATTATTTAACCAAGTTAGTTTCTTCGTCTGTAAAATGAGGTGCTTGTAGTTTCATTCAACATCCTCCTTATTTTATTGTTGTAAGGATTTCATGAAGGTAAAGCATCATGCCTGGTACATACTAGAATAATAAGATCAACATAAGAGTTCTATTTTCATTCCCCTTCCCTCCATCTGCACTACTACTATCTTACTTCAGGTCCTTCTCATCTCCTCCCTGAAATATTTGAATGGCCTCTCAACAGTTCCCCTGTCTTACATATCTCATTGATTCCATTTTATTTCTCACTTGCAGACTTTCTGAAATGCAAATCTGATCATACCACATTCCTTCTTAAAATTCTTCAGTGGAACAAAGTCCAGACTCCTAAGCATGGTGTGACCCAGGTTCATCTCTCCAGCATCATTAACCATAACAGCCTCCCACACCCTTCATTTTGGCCATGTTGAACTACCTGTAGTTTCCAGAGCACTCTGTATGCTCACACACCTCTATGCCTTTGCACATGACTTTTGCTCTACTTGGAAAGACTTTTCCCTCCTTTTCTGCCTGGATAACTTCTGTGTGTTCTTCAAATTCAGCTCATCATTACATCTTTTAAAATTTTTCCTAAAGCAGATAGTTAGTTCTCCCTCTGCCGTGCTTCAGTATTATCTAATTCATACATTGTGTTTTACCTAATTTTGCTTATTTGTCTTCCTAACTGAGTATGCACTCCATGAGGGACTGTATCTGTGTCCCATTTTTTTCATAAGGCCTGGCACCTAGAATGATCAATACATGTTTGTTGACCTAATTACGTAAACAATGAGTTTCAGTGTTTTGGCAGGAATGGAAGTGAAAAAAAAAGCATGGACTTTGAGCCAGTATGAAGTATGTATGTGAAAATGCATCAACCAGGAGTAAGTAGGCAGATTTGCAAAATCAACGATGAAGGTGGTGTGAAACAGAATTAGAGTCCGCCTAACAACAAACACACGTGCAACATATATTTTCCCCATGGTCCAGTGAGGAAACAAATTCTACCTTTTCAAAAGCAAGGAATGAATAGGGGTATATATATGTTCTAGAACATGGAACAATGATTAAATGTTCATACATAAATTATTGGGAGCACTTATATGTGGAATCTAAAAAACCTGAACTCATACATACAGAGAACAGATTAGTGGTTGCTAGGGTGGATGGTGGGGTGTGGGTGAAATGAGTGAAGGTGATCAGATTTCTAGTTATAACAGATTTCTAGTTATAACTAAGTCCTGGGGATGGAATGTACAGCATGGTGACTGTAGTTGACCTACTTTATTGTATATTTGAAAGAAGCTAAGAGAGTACATTTTAAAAGTTATCATAAGAAAAAAAATTATAACTATGTAACATAACCAATACTAACTAAACTTATTGTGGTAATCATCTCATAATTTATACATATATCAAATCACTGCATTGTACACCTAAAACTAATACAATGTTATATACCAATTATATCTCGATAAAACTGGAAAAAGAAATTTTAAGAGAAAAAAGTCTTTGAATTTTTACTCCTATGCCCTTAAATTTGGCATAGAACCTTTCCTGTATTCTCCACTGTTTCATGAATATTGCCATTATATAGACCAAAAGTTGGCAAACTACAGCTTATGGGCCAAATCCAGCCAGGCTCCTGCTTCTGCAAATAAAGTCGTATTGGAACACAGACACACTCATTCATTTATGTATTGTCTGTGACTGCTTTCATGCTATAATGTCAAAGTTGAGTCCTTGCAACAGAGTCTGTATGGCACACAAAGTCTGAAATATTTACGATCTGTCCCTTTACAGAAAAAGTTTGCTGACCTTTGATATGGCAGTAGATATTAAGACAAATATCAATAAGTGAAGCCTGCTCTTTAGAGTGTAGAACCCAGAGCTACTGCGCTGACAGACTTCCAGGTAATTTCTCTTAAAAAACGAAAGCTAAAAAAGTTTTGAAAACAAAAAGCTGTCAGTTATCAAAAATGAATTTCAACTCCACCAGCAATTTTTCAAACAACTAACTGACAAGAGTTCCTTCAGTTTGGAAGCTTAAAGTAAAGGGCATTTTATATGCATAGTAAGTGATTAATTTGACTCTGTTGCTTTATTTAATCATTTGAATATTATAAGTGACATTCATTGTCAGATATAGGGGAGATGGCCTGCAGTCTAGAATTGATTTCTTATAAGAAAGTGGAGAGTGAGATACAAAATCACTAAGTCAGAGAGGCTCTAATGACTCATAAAATCTTTCTGGGCTCTATTTAAATCATTTGAAACTGAAATTAATGATTCATATATGTGATGGCTCTTGCAGAAGTAAGAAAGGAATTGTGATTCATCTAATATTAGTACATGATCTTTGTTCTTATGGTACAGGGTGGAGAAATGCATTTCAAATGCCTTGAGATGCGTGTTCTTGCACATGTTCTTTTTCCTGATTTTGGATCCCAAATGGAAAATAAGGCTAATTAAATTACTTCCTAATCGCATTACTCTGAAAATGTTCACAAACAATACCTGAAACTGAGAAGTCATTCCTGATCCCGCTGATTGGAAATGGTGGTATCAGTGAACATTCAACAAATGACTAAATGACCTTGTGTATAGATTCTTGTTTTTATCCATACCATATGTGTAAATAATTTTACATAGTAGATAATTTCTTGAACCGTTGAACAATTTGGTGTAAAGTAACATTTTTGTAAATTGAATTTTATTTTATTTATTTAAATTGTATTTTCAGAAATGGGTCTCCACTATGGTTTTTTCTCCTCAATGCATTATCAAAACACACATATACAAGCGTGCACACACACACACACACAATTAAAACAAATCGCACTTTTCATAAAGAAATAATTTACCAATAAGCCAACTCAAATCCTTTTTGGAACAAGGAAAGTTATAAAAGTAACTATTGAACAATAAGCCAAAAAGAATTTTCCAAATAAAAAATTTACATTATGTAAAACACCAAATTGAAAATTCAGTATTATTCAGTATCTAAAATGTGGAAAGGGAGAAGTTTCATCTCACTGCATAATGCTTACAGATTAAAGAAAAAAGAAATGGAAAAGAAAAACTTTCACATCTAAGTGAACAACTCTTTTCCTTGTAAGTCACCATGATTATCTTTTTAAGATGTATTTTGGCCACTTTCCAGACACCCTTACCTGAGGTGCTGAAGGTATAGTTTAAACACATTAAACAATTGCATTTATGTGATATGTGTACATCTCTTTAACAGCTGGCCTCTTCTTTCATCTTTTTTGAGCTAGCACTGGAAGTAGGGGGCAGAGGTAAAGACAAGTATGAAAAAAATTCAGCAAAGCAGTAGAGAGGACAGAAGAGCCAAAGTTCATACTAATAGCTACTTCCTTAGATGGAAGCATTTTATGCTGTGTGTTAACCAAGTCTGCAAGTCAGGTCACCAATGTCATTCATGTTTTGCCCACAAAAAACCAGATTTCCCTGTATTACAGAGTCAAATACTAAAACTGAAATCAGAGTGCTCTAAAAATGACTTTCAAAGCAGGGGCATGGCTGTCCTTTTTAGCCCCAATAATTATCATCCCCTTGGTTAGGCCAGCAGCTGTAGCAGGGCAGTGGTAGGCACCATGAAGACTAGAACTGTGCATTTGCATTTTGTTCCTAGCACTTAATAAATATTTGTTGACCTACTAAAGAAGCTAAAGTTGGCCTTTCTTCATTTATTTACACTAACTCCTGCTATTTTCCCTTCATTTTCCTCTTATGATGATGTCACCTATTATCTTTTTTTTTTTTTTTGCGGTACGCGGGCCTCTCACTGTTGTGGCTTCTCCTGTTGCGGAGCACGGGCTCCTGACGTGCAGGCGCCGCGGCCATGGCTTACAGGCCCAGCCGCTCCGCGGCATGTGGGATCCTCCCGGACCAGGGCACGAACCCACGTCCCCTGCATTGCCAGGCGGACTCTCAACCACTGCACCACCAGGGAAGTCCAATCACCTATTATCTTAATTCTTATGCCCCTCTCCTCCTCTGCACTAGTAGTATTTGTTCTCTCCTAACACATCAGTCATATATAACACAGTCATCTCTCTTTTTCTTACCGTCTCAGGCATAAAGGAACCTAAGAGTGTAACTGTAGAAAAAAGAATTACAAATCAAACTAAATCAGCAATGAAAACCATAAGCCAGCCTTTCTGTGTTGCATTTTTGTAACAAAAGTTTTTTTTTCACATGTACAACATAATGATTTGATATTTTCATAGATTATACCCCATACAAAGTTAATATAATATTATTGACTATATGCTCTGTGCTGTGCTGTACATTACATCCCTATGACTACGTTGCATTTTTTCTTGGGGAGAGGAACTAGATACTCAAGAGGATGGAGATTATGTTCTTTTATTGGCAGTGGGCTGGCATATTCCACGTGCACCTAGAGCTAAATAAGAACTTTTTGATGTTGACAATTATGATAGTTCAAGGGAGCAGGAAATTGAAAGAATCAGAGAAGGAAATGAGGCCTGATCTATGTCTGCCAGATTTGTATCTGCAGTCCACACCAAAGCAATTATTTTCACCCACATCTATGAGATTTGGAAGTAAATCACTAGACATGCATCATTTAGTTATCCTCACAACTTCAAGAAGCCTACACTAAAATCATCTCAAGGTAGTCAGTCGCCTTCCCGGTGCTTAAAGATCTCCAGAGAAGAAACATTTCCAATTTCCCAGGTGCCAGGAAGTTTTTCCTAAACCTAACTATAATTCTTTCTTCTGTAATATAAGCCCTGACTCTGCCCAGCTGACTAAAACAGCTCCTTATCTTCATCTGGATAATATTTCTTTGCCTTTTTGAAGGTTGTTATTATAGCTTCCCTCTACTCCAGCATTCTTTTCCCTGGGCCAACTGATCCTAGTTCCCTTAGCTTTGCCTATTTCGTAACCCTTTCAATGCTTGTATGTTTGTGTTTTGGATAATCCCAAGTATACTGGATTTTACTAAAATTACCCAAGAATAAACTAGATGGAATTGGGGCAATGCTGAGTTAAGTGTCCAGGTTACCTCATGGTTTCTCTTTACTACGTTACTTATGTACCCTGTGTTATCAAGCTTGAGTTTTCCATTGTAGCACCAGTTTGCTTCTTCCTGATAAGATCAGGATTTGTTATGATCTTCAGATTTTTCTCTTTAAACTTGAGTTGAATTTTCCCCTTTCTCTAATTCAAAATTATGCTTCCTTCTCTGGGTAAATTACTGTTCCATTTTGAATATTATTTGGCCCATGACTTAAGGGTTTCGAAAATAGTTTTAAACTCCTTCCTATCTGTTTTTAGGAAAATCCTTTCATAGTTTTTCAGAATAAAATGTCCAAAAAAGAAAAATAGAGATAGCAGAGGTCTGAACTGCAGAAAAGGTTAAGTCCAACTCCTTCATTATACAGATGATGAAACTAAGACTTAGAATGATTAAACAGTTTGTGCCAGGTCACAGAGATTCCCAGGGGCAGAGGCAGGGTAGAAACCAAGGTCACACGATTCTCGGTTGCATGCCCTTTCTACAACTCACTGAAGCCTTTAAACCTGCCTTATGTTACACTAACAAAGTTTCCAAGTAAGATTGCCAAATGAGAAAGGTATGGAAATTGTAAATTTGAAGGAATTTAATAGAAAATTGCTTTTATTGTAAATTACACAATGTTACTAATGAATAGTATAGACATTACAAACTAGAATTCTATCCTGTGTTATACTGGAAGACTTTATGTGTTTCAGTTAGCCAGAAAAAAAAAAAAACTACAAGCACTCTTCAATTAATCAAAATAGGTTCTCCCCACTGAACTTTTATTTTTAAATTTTTATGATATAAATCTGCAAATGTATATAAATGTAGAGTGTAGAATAGTGAATCCAGATTCAGCAATCATTAGTACATGGTCACACCTGTTTATCTAGGTCCCCATATTTTATGGAAATCTCAGGCATCTTGTTGTTTTTTCTGTATTTCAGTGTGAATTTCTTTAAAACCATAAACACAATAGTTAAATACACCCACAAATATTAACAATAATTTCTAAATATCAACTATTCTGTCAATAATTAGTTAATATTATCAAATAGCTAGTCAATGTTCATATTTCCCTAATTTTCATATCTGTGTATGCGTAACAGTTTGTGTGTTTGATCGAGATCAAAATAAGGGTTTACACTATAACTGCAATTGCAATATAAGCAATGGATTTATATGTCTCTTAAGTTCCTTTTAATCCTTTCTTTTTCTCCCTTGCCTTTTTTTTGTTGAGGAAACCAGGGGTTGTTTATCCTTTATAGTTTCTACAGTCTGCATTTTGCTGAATGCTTCTCCATGGTGTTACTTAACATGTTCATGTGAAGCCAGTATTTCCTATAAATTGATGGTTAGATAGAGAAGGTTGATCATATTCAGATCATACTCAGATTCATATTTAGAGAAGATCACTTAGTAAGTGATATCATATTCTTCTATCAGGAGGTAAGCTCTTGTCGACTATTAATGATCATTGCCAAGATCCATTAATTCATTAGAGATTTTTAAAAATGTGATATTTTAGTCTATTGGCTAGATTATTTCTAAGGAAAATTCAATTCATTAACTAGTGGACTGCTCATCATTACTTGTGTCAATATCTCTTCAATAATTGCTTATCTAAACCTTCTTCTCTTAGACATTACTCAGTAAAAGTGTAGGTAATTAATATTTTCTGAGTTCTCAAATGTTCATCACAGTTTGTATATGGCCTTTTTACTTGAAAATCATTTTGGCTGGTTATAAAATCCGTGGCTCACATTTTTCTTCCTTTGAGTGTTTTAATGTGATACCCCATTGTCTTCTGCATAAAATATTGCTATCAAAGAGTCTGATAATAATCTGAGCTTCTTTTCTTTATAATTGACTTGGTCTTTTTGTTTGGATACTCAAAAGATTTATTTTTTTAAAGAAACTTTTAGCTTTAAGACGATTAAAGTCCCAAAGTTTTACTAGAATATATCTCAGCAATGGCTGTTCTTGGTTGATTGTTCCAGGGACATGATGCACTCTTTCAATATATAGTTTTGATCATATTTTTTTAGAAAAACTATGTTTAGTATTTGTTCTATTCGTTGCTCTGGTTTTCTTCCTCTGGAACTTCCATCATATAACTCTCTGGCCTGTTTGTATCATCTGTAGGGAAATTATTCTGCCTCTTCTCATTTGTCTTATAATGACGTTGTATGAACAGTTTTATTCTGCTGCTTAGTTTCAGTGAATGAGATTTCCTATACTTTGAGAAGAGAGGTGTGAGGCAAAATAGATTTTGAGAAGCTCCTTCTTTTGAAAGGTGTGATCAAAAATATGTCCTCATACTTTCTGAGATCTGCCTCCTCTGCTCTCTATCCCACTTTTGACTGGCCCTTTTGTTTCCTCTATCCTTTTGCTCCAGTGTGTTCAATGGGTTCTCCTCCCAGAACTTTCTCTATAGTGTGAGACTCTGTCTTATTAGGTAGCTTTGGTTTGTTAATTTTGAGAATATCTATGGCCCAGACGGGTCCATCACCTTCAGATCTAATGAATCACAGATGCTTTGCACTCACTATGAATTGGATTATGCAGAGCACTCTCCCGGTTTCAGCAGCCATATACGAGGATGTGTGTGATACTCTGTCACTTCATTTTGTTTGAGATGTTGTCTGCAGGCTTTTAATTTTGCTACCCTACTTGTTTTATTTTTATAGAACATAATTACTTCTGTGCTATTTCTGCCCAGAATCCTCCCTGCATTATCTTTTAAAAAATAAGCAAATCAACATCAAAAAGGTGATGCAAAACACCATCTTATATGGTATTTCCTAGGGCCTGGCCATATTCAATTATATCTCTGACACCTTTTATCCTATAGCAGAACTGTTAGAGAATTGCTCATGATAATCATGATACTTCAGCAATGCAGAATCTTGAATTATCAGGAAAAAAGAATCTCTGCCTAACTTTTAGTTTACTAGAGAATTCATTCAATTAGACCCCCCCATTCCAGTGGTGTTTTGACAGTCTGAGACTGTGAATGCTAAAGGTATTTGAATTCTGTCCAACTATTCCAATATTTTCTGGGACCAAATTCCAAATATATGATTAAAAAACCTGTCTCAATATTTATTATGGCTAATTTACTGAGAATGGATAAATTATTTGGTATTACTATATTTAGAAAGAATTTATATCCTTCTGGTTTAGGGAAAGCATGTTGATTTTTATTTATGTTCTTGTTGCATTGATTTTTCAGTTTATTCTCTCAGAATAATCAGAAGTACACTTCTGCTAACTGATGTCTCTCCTAAAGGTAAAATTTACCTTACAAGACAATGGTAGTCTTTGGGTGATGGGGAAAGAGGGAAAAAAGTTGGGGGGAGTCCTGGAATTTAACATCTAGAATAATTTGAATTCTTGTTTTCTGAAGGAAAATTAAAACATTTTGTTAAAGGACAGGATTGAATGCTATTTAAATATGATAATATTCAAGAAGTAAAATTCAAGAAATTATATTAAATAGCACACTGAGAAATTTGATTTACATATCCATATTTGTAAAAAAAATCAAATGTTCTTCCAAACAAATCTAGGTCACATAGAACCATTGGGATAACTCTCAAAAATTGAGAGAGCAGGATATTTCCACAAGCAGCAAAAGTCCTGAATGAGTAAAATTTAATTCAAGCCTGTTCTTAATGAGCAGCGATTACTTGGGTACTTACAATGACCATTGATAATCAACTGTTAACTCATTCATTCAAAATACATGTGTTTTTATGCCTTTTATATGCCAAGCATTTTGCTTAACATATATGTAGATTAACATCATATTGTCCCTGCTTTAAGAAACATGGTCTAGTAGGATAACCAAATATATAAACAGATTAATAAAATACCAAGTGATATGTGTCAAAATAGAAGTGCTATGGCAGTAAAGAGGATAGAGATGTCACTTTTTCTTAGAGAAGCTGTGAAAGGATTTACAGAGGTCATTAATAAGGACCTGAAAGACTGGGAGTGTGACAAAGAGAGGAGAGTATGTTTATGGAGGGAGCAATATACACAAAGGCATGAAAGGATGACAAAGCATGGCATAAAGTTCAGTGTGGCTAGATCAGAGAATCCAAGGGGAAGAGATAAAGCTGCAAAGGGAGGGTGGAGGAAAATTGAGATTCCTCTACATCATTCTAAGGAGCTGTGATCTTATAGACTGGTGGTTCCTAATTCAATCAAACCCTTTGGTATGCTGAATAATGGACACCTAAATATATCAGGTTCTAATCCCTGGAACTTGTAAATGTTATAAGGAAAAAGAATTTTTGCAGACATGCTTAAGTTAAGTCTTTAGATGAAGAGGTTACCCTGAATTATCTGGTGGACCCTAAATCAAATCACAAGTGCCTTTATAAGAGAGGTGCAGGGGCAGATTTACCACAAAACACAGAAGAGGAGGAGGCACTGCGACCACAGAGGCAGAAATTAGAGTGATGCAAGTTTAAGTCAAGGAACATTGTGTTGGCAGCCACCAGAACCTGAAAGAGGCAAGGAACAGCTTCTCTCCTAGAGCCTCTGGAGAGAGCACAGCCTTGCCAACAACTTGATTTTGGCCCAGCGAGACTGATTTCAAACCTGTAGCCTCCAGAACTGTAAGAAAATAAAGTTCTGTTATTTTAAGCCACCAAGCTTGGGGTAATTTGTTACAGCAGCCATAGGAAACTAATATCCACCCAATGTCCTCTTTTTTTAATTGAGATATAATTCACGTATCATAAAATTCACCCTTTAAGGTTTACAATTTAGTGTTTTTAGTACCTTCACAAGGTTGTGTTTTGACTTGCAACCATCACCTCTATCTAATTCCAGAACATTTTCATACTCTGAAAAGAAGCTCTATGCCCATTAATGGTCACTCCCCATTCCCACCTCTGGCAACTATTAATCTTCTTTCTGTTTCTATATGTTTACCTATTCAAGACATTTTATATAAGTGGCATCATACAATTTGTGGACTTTTGTGTCAGCCTGTTTTTCATTTAGTAATATTTTCAAGGAGCATCCATATTGTAACATGACTTCATTCTTTTTTCTGGCTGGATAATATTCCATTCATCAGTTGTTTATCATTCATCACTTGATCCACATTTTGATTGCTTCAGTATTTTGGCCATTATGAATAATACTGCTATGAACATTCATATACAAGTTTTTGTGTAGACATATATTTTCAATTGTCTTGGGTACATACCTACAAGTGGAATTGCTAAGTCATATCTAACACTATGTATAATTTTTTAAGAACTGCCAAATTGGTTTCCAAATGCATTTCACCATTTTACATTCCCAACAGCAAAGTATGAAGGTTTCAGTGCTGCTACATCCTTGTCAATGCTTGTTATTGTCCCTTTTTTATGACCATCCTAGGAGGTATGAAGTGGTATTATTCCATTGAGGTTTTAATTTGCATTTCCCTAATGACTAATGATGTTGACATCTTTTCATATACTTATTAGTCATTTGTACATCTTCTTTGGAAAAAATGTCTACTCAGATCATTTGTCCACTTTTTCGCTGGGTTATTTATCTTATTATTGAATTATAAGAGTTCTTTATTTTTTTAAGATAAAAGTCTATCATATATGATATGCAAATAGTTCACCATTCTGTGTGTATCTTTTCACTTTCTTGATAGTGTCCTTTGAAGCACAAAAGTTTTTCATTTTGATGAAGTCCAACTTATCTATTGTTAGTTTAGTTGCTTACACTATTAGCGTCTAACAAACCATTGCCTAAGCCAAGGTCATGACGATTTATACCTGTGTTTCCTCCTAAGAGTTTACTGTTTTAGCTCTTACATTTATATCTTTGACCTGTTTGGGGTTAATTTTTGTATGGTGTGAGATAGGGGTCCAATTTGTATTAACCATGTCTTATATTTTCTGTATTCTGATGATTCAACATCTGGGGTCTTGCTGATCCTAGAAAAAGTGCCCCACCCAGGGTTAGCCAATTCTTAGAGATAATAAACAATTCAACCCTGAGTGTTCCTTTCAAATGCAAACCAACCAATCCAAAGCCCATACATTCAGCCACATCTTTCATCAGACTCTCACACTCTGGGCTACTATTCACCTGTCTTAATTACCCCAGGGCCATGTACCATACAATTTAGGGACAGCCCCTGTGCCCCAGAGCCTGCTAAAATTATTCAAATTAGCCAGTTCTAAACCTGTTTATCCTGGTTTACCTGTTACTTACCAGAGAAACCACAATAAATGGTCTTGCCCACAATTTCCCCCCTCCCTCTACCTCCTGACTGAACTTGATGCTTCCTCGTGTGGTACCCCATAATGTAGTATGCCCATTTCTCTTGGGATCTGTGAGTATAACAAACTGTCTGTTGCAATCATCTCCTGATATGTTGGTCTTGCCATACCTAAATAATAATAAAACCTATATTAAAACACAACTTCATTTTTTTGCATGTGGATATCTGATTGCCCCAACACCATTTGTTGAAAAGACCATTCTTTCTCCCATTGAATGGTCTTAGCACCTTGTCAAAATCAATTTGTCATAGACATATGGATTGATTTCTGGAGCCCCTGTTCTATTTCACTGATCTATATGTCTGTCTTATGGCCAGTACCACAGTGTATCCTCTGTTTTTTTTCTTCTTTAAGATTGCATTGCTATTCTATGTCCCTTGAATTCCCATACGAATTTTGAAGGAGTCAGCTGAGATTTTGATAGAAATTATATTGAATCTGTAGATCATTGATTTTCTCTGTCATTTTTCTATTGTCTATTTTATTTCCACTCTAATATTTATCATTTTCTTCCTTCTTCTTTCTTTGGGTTTAGTTTGCTCTTCTTTTTCTAGTTTCTTAAGGTGGAAGATTAGTTTATTGATTTGGGGTCATTGTTCTTTTTAATATAGGGCTTTACAGACACAGATTTCCCTCTAAGCACTGCTTATCTGCATCCCATAAAGCTGGAAAAGTATTTTCTAATTTCCCTTATTTCTTCTTTGAGTCTTTGGTTATTCGGGTGTGCGTTGTTTAATTTCCACATATTTCTGAATTTCTGTCTGTTATTGATCTCTAATTTCATTCTATTGTGATCAGAGAGCATACTTTGTATGACATCAATCCTTTTAAATTTACTGAAATTTGTTTTATTGTCTAACATAGGTCTATCCTAGAGAATGTTCCATGTGTACTGGAGAAGAATGTGTTATTCCACTTTCGTTAGGTGGAGTGTTCAGTATGTCTCTCAGGTCTAATCAGTTTATGGTGTTGTTCACTTCCTCTATTTCCTTAATGATCTCTTGTCTGATTATTCTATACATTACTAAAAGTGAGATATTGATGTCTCTGACCATTATATCTCCGTTCACTTCTGGCAGGTTTTGCTTCATGTATTTTGGTACTCTGTTGTTAGATGCATATATGTTTATTATTGTAAACATCCTTCTTTGTCTTTAGTAACAGTTTTTGTCTTAAACTCTGTTTTTTCTGGTATTAGTATAATCACTTCAATTCTATTTTTGCATAATATACCTTTTTGCATCCTTTAACTTTCTACCTGTTTGTGTCTTTGAATCTAAAGTGTGTCTCTTGTAGACAGCATAGAGTTGGATCAGGTTTTTTAACCATCTGACAATCTTAGGCTTTTAATTGGAATGTTTAAGCCATTTACACTTAGTGTAATTACTGAGGTGGTAGGATTCACGTCTGCCATTTTGCTACTTGTTTTCTAATGTCTTTTTTGTTTCTTGATTCCTCCATTACTGCCTTCTTTTGTATTAAGTAGATATTTTCTAGTGTACCATTTTAATTCTCTTGCCGTTTCTTTTACTATGGTTTTTAAAAGTTATCTTCTTAGTGGTTTCTCTGGGCTTACAGTTAACATTTTAATTTATAACAATCTAGTTTGGATTAATACCAGCTTAATTTCATTAGTACAGAAAACTTTTGTCCCTATATAGCTCCATTCTCTCCCCCTTATTTTGTGCTGTTACACTCATACAAATTACATTTTACATTGCATGCACATAAACACAGATTTAGAATTTATTGCTTTATAAAGCTATCTTTTAAATCAGATAAAGAGTTACAAACAAAAAAAAATTTTATACTGTCTTTTATATTTACCTATATAGTTATCTTTACCAGTGCTGTTTATTTCTTCATGTGGATGAAGTGACCTTCATGTCTAGTGACCTTTCATTTTATTCTGAAGTATTACTCATACTAATAGGGCAGGTCTTCTAGCAATGGATTCTCTCAGTTTTTTGTTTTTCTGAAAATGTCTTGATTTCACCTTCATTTTTGAAGGATAGTTTTGCTGAATATTTAATTCTTGGTTGATGTACTTTTCTTTCAGCGTTTTGAATATGTCATTGCCACTGTATTCTTACTTCATGGTTTCTGATGAGATATCAGCTGCTAATATTATCAAGGATCCCTTTTACATGGTGAGTCATTCTCTCTTGCCACTTCAAAGTTCTCTTTGTCTTTGTATTGCAGCAGTTTTATTATGATGTGTTTAGGTGTGACTCTCTTTGATTTTATCCTTCAAGTTTGTTGAGCTTCTTAGATGTGTAGATTAAAGGTTTTCATCAAATATGGAATGTTTTTGACATTATCTCTTTATATATTCTCTCTACTCCTTTCTCTCCTCTCTCCGTCTGTGATTCCCATTATACATACGTTGGTAATTTGATAGTGTTTCCCAGGTTTCTGAGGCTTTGTTTATTTTTTCTTTATTCATTTAACTTTCTTTTCCTTAGACTTGAAAATATCAGTTGACCTATCTTCAAGTTTGCTAATTCTTTCTTCTACCTGCTCAAATCTTCTACTGAACCCCTCTAGTGAAAATTTCACTTCTATTATTTTACTTCTCAACTCCAGAATTTTCATTTGACTCTGTTTTAGAATTTCTGTCTCTCTATTGATCTCCTCTATTTAGTGAGAAGTCATTCTTATGCTTTCCTTTATTTCTTCAGATATAATTTTCTTTAGTTCTTAGAACACAACTAAAATAGCTGATTTAAATCTTTTTCTAGTAAGTACAGTGTCTGGGCTTTCTCAGGGACAGGTTCTATTAACTGACTTTGTCCTCTATGTGAGCCATACTTTTTGTTTCTTTGCATGTCTCCTAATTTTGTGTTGAAAACTTACATTTTAAATAATATACTGTGACAACTCTTAAAAATCAGATTCTCCCACCTCCCAGTGGTTTTTCTCAGTTGTTGTTTGTTTTGTTGATTTTTCTAAACTAACATTTTTACTGTCTGATTTCTTCATCATGGGTGGCCACTGGAGTTTCTGCTGGCTAGCTTAGCATTAGGCTTATGATTGGACAAAGATTTCCTTAAATGCCTGGAACCAATGAGTCCCCCCAGGCTCTGTGTGTGTTTGGGAGAATCTTCAACACTCTAACAGGCAGTGAGCAGCTCTGCCTTAGCTTTTACTTCCTGTTTTCACAGAGCCTCAAGGTTAGGCAGAAGTGAGAGTTTAGATTCTTTTCAGCTCTTTTCTGAACTTAGCCCTGGATATGGTCACATCTCTATGCATGTGCTTGGCCTTCTGGATTACTAGGAATATGTCTGTGCTCTTCAAATATCCCTATGCACATGCCTTTCCCTAGCTTTTCATTTTAAGCTTCTGTTATTTGCCCCAATTATTATCTACCACATCTCGCAGCTGTAATGTTAAACAATTGCCCCTGACTCTTTCTACAAATAATAGAAAACTATTTCTACTGAGAAAAAGACTGTTTACAGTGAGTGGGTAAGCTCTGAGTCAAATTAAATATAGACAGTGTTCTGGTGGTTCCAGGTAACTATCAGGTCAAATAATGACAATTTTTCTGGGAATGGAGCTTAGAAGGAACTCTAACCCTGTATTGCCTCCATTGGTTGCCAGGCTGCTGGTTTTTACCATGATTGCAGGCTCTTGGTTTTCAAGATTATTGCAGAGCTGGGAAGGGGTGTGATGGGAATAGAGCAAGGTAAAATCAGACTAATCTATTTTTACTGATATTCAGCCATTTTCCTTGAAGAAAAGATCCTCTGATTGCTGCAAGCCTGTGGTTAATTCCCAGAGTTCTGAAAAAAGTTTATTCTGACAATTTTTGCCAGTATTTTCATTGCTTTTATAGAGGAGAGGGTTTTTAGTGTTCCTTATTCTGGTATTTTTCAATATCACCCCAACATACTCTTTTTTTTTTTGAATTTTATTTTATTTTATTTTTTTATCCAACATACTTTTTTAAATTTATTTTTTTTAATTTTTAATATTTTTAACATCTTTATTGGAGTATAATTGCGTTACAATGGTGTGTTAGTTTCTGCTTCACAACAAAGTGAATCAGCTATGCATATACATATATCCCCATATCTCCTCCCTCTTGCGTCTCCCTCCCACCCTCCCTATCCCACCCCTCTAGGTGGTCACAAAGCACCGAGCTTATCTTCCTGTGCTATGCAGCTGCTTCCCACTAGCTATCTATTTTACATTTGGTAGTGTATATATGTCCATGTCACTCTGTCACTTCGTCTCAGCTTACCCTTCCCACTCCCCTTGTCCTCAAGTCCATTCTCTACGTCTGCATCTTTATTCCTGCCCTGCCTCTAGGCTCTTCAGAACCATTTTTTTTTCTTTTTTTAGATTCCATATATATGTGTTAGCATACGGTATTTGTTTTTCTCTTTCTGACTTACTTTACTCTGTATTACAGTCTGTGGGTCCATCCACCTCACTACAAATAACTAATTTCATTTCTTTTTATGGCTGAGTAATATTCCATTGTATATATGTGCCACATCTTCTTTAGCCATTCATCTGTCGATGGACACTTAGGTTGCTTCCATGTCCTGGCTATTGTAAATAGAGCTGAAATTGACATTGTGGTACATGACTCTTTTTGAATTATGGTTTTCTCAGGGTATATGCCCAGTAGTGGGATTGCTGGGTCGTATGGTAGTTCTATTTTTAGTTTTTTAAGGAACCTCCATACTGTTCTCCATAGTGGCTGTATCAATTTATATGCTCACCAACAGTGCAAGAGGGTTCCATTTTCTCCACACCCTCTCCAGCATTTATTATTTGTAGATTTTTTGATGATGGCCATTCTGACTGGTGTGAGGTGATACTTCACTGTAGTTTTGATTTGCATTTCTCTAATGATTAGTGATGTTGAGCATCCTTTCATGTGTTCCAGCATACTCTTTTAATAACAATGTTTAATGGTACGCTTTACTTCCTAAAATGAAATTGATGGATAATATAACCTACCAATACACATAACTTCAAAACTATCAATATAATTAATTATAATATAACAAACATATGAATAATAGAAAATGCTTGGCTACAACTACACTGGAAGATATAATGAAAGAGTCAAACACACCTCTTTGTACAATCATTTTGAATTGGATATTACAAACAGAAATGATTATGGTTGTGCTCTTAGAGTACTCACATACCACATATGACCACTGATATTACAATTTTCAAAAATGCTGAACAATTCTTTATAAAATTCCAAACAAAACAAAGTACAGTCTTTCCTCAATTTACATTGGACTAACATTTCCGAAAAATTCAGTGTATATTAAAACCTTGAACATTGGTGTTTTTATGTAAAACTGAATTTGGTCCTAGGCTTAGATAATTACATACAGGTTTTTTTTTTATTAATGTACATGAATGGTTGGTGGGAAAATCTAGCACAATGTGGAACTGCTCCTTACATCCTTGGTCACTACCAACTGAATGTCAGTAACAGCCACATAATCATTTATACACTTTGAGACACCCTCCTGACAAAAATGGTTCCCAAACACCCCCTAGGGGGCAGTACCACTCCTTTGTAAATCACTGCTTTAGAGGATTTAGTAGCTGTTTTTGTTTTTGTTTTAATCTGATATGCACAAACTTTCAAAGAAAGGTCCCCAGTAACAAAAGCATCAAGCTGATCAAATACAAGTGTGCTATATTCACAATTCACTGTTTACTCTGCCCTACATTCTACCTTTCAGGAATACTGAATGCTGAAATAATCACTAAATAATTTGCAGACACTTTGATGGATTAGATGCACAAACACTTTGTTTTCTTTTTCCTTTTTAACTTTTATTTTAAATGAGAGTTTTATTTAGTACATTCAGATGAACAAATATAGAACTGATTTATGTGGAATAACACTGTTTCCCTCCATCTTAAGACCCTAAGTCCTCAGCTAAGGGCTTTGTAATTCCATTGACATCTTTTTATAATTGGCTGGTACTCAGATGCCTTGAGTAGGGTTCCTGTGATATGTAACCCAGATTGTCTCCAAAAGACCTTCACTTTGTCCCCTTGTGGAGATAAGTGAGAGCTGCTTTATGAAGGAGTCACTAAATTTCACAGTCACAACAGTGTCAAGGAACCAACACTATAACCCTTGCCATTTTTGATGGACACGTTACGGTTTTATCACCTATGATGAGGAATCTAATAACAAAATTCCTATGAAATGAATCTCCACTGGTTCTCAGTAAAATGCAACCAAATTCTACTTCCCTTTTGGGTTCATGACTTTTTATGAATATTGTTGCAAGTGCTGAAATATCTACAACTTTCTTTTGACCTTCTGAATATAATACCTAATTAGTCAGCTTCCATGTTGCCAGATGATGTGAAATGCTGTAGCTCTGAGCCTTCATTCTAATGGAATTGGGATTACATACATTTATATAATGGCCTTTCCTTTGCAACCCCTGCAGTCTGTATCCCTGAATTTACAAACAGATATTCTGAGACATGTATTTCTTGCAGTCCCTCAATAGCAACAGAACCCTTCTTATAGTTTGTGGACATTTTTATTTAGAATTGCTCCTTTTCTTTAACATAGAGGGATGCATTTTCACTAGATAAGGCTGTAGTTTTCTTTTCTTTTCTTTTCTTTTTTTTTTGTGGTACGCAGGCCTCTCACTGTTGTGGCCTCTCCCGTTGTGGAGCACAGGCTCCAGACGCGCAGGCTCAGTGGCCATGTGGGATCTTCCCAGACCAGGGCACGAACCCGTGTCCCCTGCATCAGCAGGCAGACTCTCAACCACCGCGCCACCAGGGAAGCGCAAGGCTTTAGTTTTAAAAATGTCCAGATTGGATTCCACCAGAGGGCACCATGGTAAACTCCATTTTCAAAGGGACCTGCAGTAGGTCAGATAAGAAAGTCCCCAAAACCAGAATGTTGAAACGAATGTAATTAAAGTAGCAATATATTGACCAAGACATTGATTCCACTCTGATTTTAAAATCTCTATAGAATGATTCATTTTGCTAAGATTGTGTTCATCATTTATAGGCACAACTTTTCCAAATCAAAAATAGACACAGGCTTTATCATGGCCAATGTGAGCTCCACAAATTGTCAGGAAAATGGCAGTTTTCTTGACTGTTGGGGAGTGGGGACCTCTACTTTTCTAGCTCTAAAAAAGAATGAATGCCTTTCAGCCCATGAATCTTAGGAGGCAAACCAATTTCACACTTTCCTACATGCTACAAAATAGTTGTCTTTGGTAAAGCACCAATTTCAGGATGGATTTCAGTTGTTTACTACTAATAGACCTTGGGAGTGAATTTATAATATCCTTCAAGTCCCAACCCAAATAGGATTCCATTCCCTTTTTCAGAATTCATGGTGTTGGGATTCCACAAAACTTCCCAAATGATGGCAGCTGTATAAGTGCTCACACCTCCAACAGGAATTAACAAATAACAGGGCACAAACAGGAAACACAGTGTACTGTGCCCATGGCTCCATGAGTGCATAGGTGATACGGCACACAGGGTATGTTAATTCCCTGATATTCATTCATTCAGCAAACACTACCTGCCACATACTACTGTTGTGGGCTCTGGGGATACAGTGGTGAGGGAAATCAACTTGGTCTTTGCCTTAATGGAGCTAGGTGACGAGTAGGGGGAAGACATATAAAAAGAAGATGATAAGCAAGGAATCAAATAAAAACATATGTGATTTCAGGAGTCACCAGAAGTTAATAAAAAGGTACTATGACTGAGAAGGAAGGGAAAGTCTTACTTAGACAGGCTTGTGTGAGAAGCCCTATCTGCGTTGGTTACATGAAATAGGAGAAAGAGCCAGCCATTGATGATATGGAGATAGGAAGCAGCAGTATTGAAGCCTCTTCAGCTGGAAAGACTGCAGTATGTTTTAATAACTGAAATGAGGCCTCAGTGGCTACAGTGGTGAGTTTGCAGAGTGTTGCACAGTAAACTGGGGCCAAATCATACCAAGGATTTTGAGTTATATTCTCAGGGCAAATTTTAAGCATGAAGGTGTCATGATCCAGAGAATGGGTTTGAAGGGAAGGGGACACAAGTTGGAGAAGATGGGGTGCAAGAAATTAGAGAAATCAAGTAGGAAGGTATTGCACTGGTCCAGGAGGAGAAAATGGTGGTGACTGTAGAGATGGATAGAAGTAGCCTGATTCAAGATACATTCTGGAAATTGAATCTACATGGCGGATAAATTAGATATGGGGACAAAACAAAGACAAAGATAACTTTCAGGTTTTTAGCTTGAGCAACTGGTAAATGTGGATGCTATTTACTAGGCCCAAGAAAGGAATGGCTTTCAAAGCAAGAGGTGGGAAGTAATAGGTACCCAATTTCTACATGATAAGTGCAAGAAGACAGTGATACACCCTACTGAAATAGATTCAGAGCTGCCCTCTGAGCTCTCAAGACACAAGTCTCATTTGTACCACTATTGTCTCCTCTTCCAAATACCCAAGATATGATCCCTATGTCTGTGTTTTCAAGGTCTGAGGTTTGAGAACCGTCCCCCCACCTCCATTTACCTTTCCTACTAAACTGCAGGCTGATGTGGCTTCTGATTCCTTTTCTACATTCAGAGCATTTACTACTCTCTGTCCTGCAGGACAACTTCAAATCATCTCCACAACACCTGTGTGGCACCAAAAGTGTTGATTTGTGACCAGAAAACGGCCACTATTTTTCTGAGTAGCTGAGCTACCTAGGGCATGCTTTTTAACTTCTGGGAGCCCTGCAGGTTTTTGAGAAGACAATATCAATGATTACATGTAAAAGCACTTTGTAAACTTGTAAGCAGTACTATAAATAGGTGTTATTCTTTTTCTCATTTTAATCTCAGTCATCACTTCTGCTACAAATAATCTGCCATTCATTTTGCCCTGTTCTCTTTCCTTTCTTCTTGCCTGCTTCTTCTGTCTCTTGTCCCTTCTGCTACATAAATTGCTTTCCTGAAAAAGGCTGGTTATTTGGAGACATCATCACCAGCCAATCAGAGCTCACCATTCCTTCTGGCTGGTAAGCCAATCAGATGTAACCTCCAGGTCTCTTTTCAGTGTTGCTAGGGCTTCAGGTCTACTTCTAAAAGCTGACTTGCTTGCTTTCTGCTGGTTCTCATTCTCTCTCTCTCTCTCTCTCTCTCTCTCTCTCTCTCTCTCTCTCTCTCTCTCTCTCCCTCTCCTCTCTCTCCCCCACTCTCCCTCTCCCTCGCCCGTTCTCCCCCTCCCTGCTCCTGTCTTTCCTCTGCATCCCTCTCCCCACTCCCCGTTCAGGGTTTGGAGCAATTCCAAATACTTAAGCCTTCCGGAAGTTTGGGTTATGGATAAGCAAGATTTGACTGTATTTTTTTCCCTTAAGAAATAGAGAACTATTCCATGTTCAATATTGCAGGAAGTATTTTAGCAGCTTAATGTCCCTTGGCTACATACAATTTAGTTTTGTTTATGGGAGCTTTCGGTGTACAAATCAATTTTAATTCAGATAGACTAGAGCATAAACTGGCATTAAATTTGGGAGTGAAAACATCACTGGAACCTCATTGGGCTTCACGAAATATTCACAATATTTTAAAGCTCTTACAATTTTTAACTGATGACAGAAGATGATAAACACATTGTGCTTATCATGCTCCTGTTTCTTCAACTTTCAGTGCTGGGATTATTGAAGAAAACCATGGATAGCAGTGATTTGGGAACTAATACCTAATCGCTAAGTGGGTGTTCTCTCACTTCCTGTGTATCTTTGGAAGCTAATTAACATGGGAATAATAGCTAGAAACCCTCCCTTTTTAGAGGATCTGCTGGTCCATCTTTAAATGCTGTATAGCTGGGATGTTAGGAAGATTCCCTTAACACAGAACAGCTCTGCTTTCTAAAACCCTAAAGACGTTTGATAAGGAAAAATAACTAACAAGTGATGTCTTTCTCATAACCTTTGCTACCTACTTAAAAACTGAAACAGTACAAGAATTTGCAGCTTAAAATGACCAGAGAAGTGGCAGAAAGCCAGAATTCTGTCAGAGCCGGCTTAGAAAAGCTTAATGATTAACAAATGGGTCACTGCCTTCAGGCTCTGACCTTTAGAGCTAACCAGTTTTAGCCTTTTGGTTAGGTTCCTTCAAATAATTCCGTATCAAGGAAAAAAATACTCCCTGATGGCATAGTACCACCCATCCAAAAAGGAATTCTTAGGCAGCCCACGTATTCGGTGAGTAGCTTTTCTAATACCATGTAGTTGGTCCTAAGCACAGCATTAATAACTGTTAAATCATATTTTTTGTTAGAGTTTAAGGAAGGCCCTAAGCGCTACTGCATATCCTGCAGGTGAAATGTACGAAATTCGGTTAACATGGTAACGGCTCTAAAAATACCTAGGCTACAGTTTAACCACAGAGTTTCCTCCTCAACGTAAAAGAGCCACCTTCACGAGCTGTTCGAAAGTGCAACAAAAGCAATCTCTGTCGGACTTTGTGCAAGCAGGCTACTAAATCAGGCCTGGCAATCGGCAGCCACCCTGCATCAAAGTAATAATTAAAGTTTTGCAGACCAGAACAGCAAAGCACAACCCAGCGAAGAAAAATGTTAAATTGATAAGCCTTTTCTTTCCTCCTCCAACCTGTTTTCTCTCTCCCTCACCCCGCCCCCACCTCCAGGTGGACTAAGCGGGGCGTGGCAGGGGTGCAGTGACAAAGAGTCACCGCACTGTAACCGCAGGGCCCCGCCCGAAGGAAAGCCTGGGGCAGAGGGACCCAAGGGGACAGTGGGCCGGCTGCCACGGTTTTCCCAGCAGCCTCTGCTCCAGCTCCCACGGAGCCGCGCGCAGGAGGCAGAATCGGTCACATGGGGGTTCCCGTCTGGGCACTTTGCTTGGCACAGACAGAGAGGGTGGGGTCAACATTTTCCTTGAAGCTTTTGCAGTTAGAGACTTGGAAACACAGTCGGCTCTTTTGAATTCTGGGGGTGGTTGGCTGTGCAGGGCAAGAGGTTTCTTACTAAATTCTGTCGTGTCTAGGCTGCCAGATTTAGTAAATAAAAATACCTGGCACCCAGTTACATTTGAATTTTAGATAAACAGTTAATAATTTATTTAGCGTAAGTATGCCCTATGCAATATTTGGGGTATACCTATACTAAAAAAAAAAAGAAAGAAAGAAAAAGAAAAAAAATGGCGTTTAGCTGAAATTCAAATTTATCTGGATGTCCTGTATTTTATCTAGCAGCTCTAGCAGGGTCCTTTCATTTTTTTCCTTCCCAATAGTCTCCCAATCCTCCAACACCCAATCAATAAGATGGGGGTTTTTTGTTTGGAGTTTTTCACTTTGGTTGATTTTGTTGTTTAGTTTTGCTTTGGATCAGTTTAGGAAGGCCAAGGGAAATGAACTAGCATTTACTGAGTTCATTCTTATACCAAGCCTTGTATTAGGTACTTTGATGCATGATTTTTTTTTTAAATCCTCACATCATTCCTGAATGGTAAACTACTTATAATCTACATTTTACAAAGGAGAATACTGAGGATCAAAGAGGTTGAGTGACTTGGCCAAGGTCACACAGCTAATAAGTAGCAAAGGTTAGAATAAGCCAGGTATGACCCCAACTGGCTTTCTCAACGACTTTAGTATATCTGCATTAGTCAGATTTAAATGTAATGTTTAATTTTTGCATGTTTATAACATATTAGGGTTTTTTTTTTCTTGACAAACCTCTGCCAATAGCACAGATTCTATAAGTGAAAAGCTCTAATTGCCAGCTGAATTGGGAATTATTCTCCATCAGCTCCTTCTAAAGAATAAACTATTTTATTGATCTTTTTCCTGTTATTGGACCTTCAGTCCATTTCTGACTGAAGTAATTAATTTAATGACATGCTAAAAGAATAGCTCTCTCCACTAGAGCTATTCTAAGGGCTTTCCATATATTAATGTAATACTTAAATCATTCCTATGATATAGGTGATACTGTAGTTATAATCTTCATTTTACAGATGTGGAAACCGAGGTTTAGAGACGTTAAGTAATTTCCCCAAGGTCACACAGCCTAGGCTTTGCAGCCAGGAACACCAAGTTTTAATCATGGTTAATTCAGTTATTAGCGTACACAACGTTAGGAAAGGCTCCATGCCATAAATTGTAAATAATAGTGCCTCTCTCACAAGGAAAAAGCTTTGTACATAGTGAGCACTCAACACACATGAGCTTATAAGATGATTTTGAGAATTATCTTTACTTGGCACTTGTGACAAGAGACCTAAGAGAATATTCTAGGTCAGGGATTGGCAACATTTTTCTGTAAGGGCTAGAGAGTAAATATATTGGTCTTTGCAGGCCAAGAGACAAAACCAAGCATATTATTTAGGCAGTTTCATAATAAGAGAAAGAACAAATTTCCACAAATCTTTTTTTTTTAAACTGAAAATTTAATAACAACTGAATACAATTTTCTGTAATATAGGTCTCCTAATGAGAAGAAGGGAATTCTTTTATTGTGGAGGATGGATATCATTTCACTTAATTGGGGTTCAAAGTTAAGTGTTTCCTGTCATCAGAATCAGTTGCCCATGTCCATCTGTTAATGCTGATTCATAATGAGGTTTTACATATTTCATTTTTGAAAATGTCTTTTCATACAGATAGGTACTGCCAAATAGTAATATCTGTCTATGAGCATATGATTTTAATTGAACACATTCATTGCTTGGAAGGCATTTAAAGAATTCTATCCGATTTGTCTCCTGATATTTGCCTTTTAGCATGTCATTAAATTAATTACTTCCAATTGAAGGGGAGGTGGAAGCTCCTCGATTGCACAGTTAAGTAGATTTTGAAATATGGAAATTTCATTTGCACTTGCATCAAGGTCCAAAAAATGCCACTGGAACTGTAGTTTGAACTCAGAAAATATATCTGGTGCATACTTATGTGGAAATGGAGGCCTTGCTTTTTTTAACTTTTGACAGCACAAGAAGTGTATAAAGCAGCTTGACATTACATGTGATTCAAACAACAATTGTCGTTGAAATGACTACAGTATAAGTTTTACTTTTAAGTGCTGATTTGCCTTGTAATTTTAGGTTTTATTTGTTAAGAAGCAGTATCAATTCTTCAACAAAAGCTTATTTCCAAATCCATTCAATGTCCAATGATAGTAGTTGATGGTAGCACATACCATTTACAAAAATTTCAACCTTGGCCCTCAAAAAAAAAAAATCACAAAAAATTTACCACTGCTCAGCAATTAATCTGCTATATAGTATAGAAATAGCAGATTTAGATTCTATTCTGACAAATACAGAATTTATAATGGTTAAGTCTACAAAAATAAAGGAAGCTCACCATGAACACTGTTTCAATTATACATGGTATATTTAAATATTTTCCACAAACCACTGGCTTGTGAATAATACAATGAATATCCATAGGTTTAAAATGCCTTACAAGTTCATAAGCTTTGTAAATTTATATAACTAAGCCTTTTTTCTGCTTAAAAACCGATATTTTTACCACCATCATTTGGAACACATCTTAGAAGATTCTCCTTCAGGTCGTACTGAATTAGTGTTCTCTCAATTTCTTCAAAAATATTCTCACCTATAGTTTTTATAATGCAGACAGTTCATAAAAGATAATTGTTCAGTATCTTCAAAGACAGGACTGACTCTAAATAAATAACAACTGAGCAGTATCAGTAACGTATGTCAATTCATCAAGAGCCAGGCAAAACCACCCAAAATCATTTGCGTTGTTTTTTTTTTCTTTTTTAAATATTTATTTGTTGTCTTTATTTTTTTGGCTGTGTCGAGTCTTAGTTGAGGTATGCAGGATCTTTCATTGCAACGCAGGCTTCTCTCTAGCTAGCTTCTCTCTAGCTAGCTTCTCTCTAGCTTCTCTCTCTGTGCACAGGCTACAGGGCGCGTGGGCTCTGTAGTTTCGGCATGTGAGCTTAGTTGCCCCATGGCATGTGGGCTCTTAGGTCCCCGACCAGGGATCAAACCCGTGTCCCCTGCAATGGAAGGCTGATTCTTTACCACTGGACCACCAGGGAAGTCCCTGCCTTGTTTTTTAATTGACTATTGATGTTGCTCCCAATATTCTGAACTCTTCAAGCAACTGTTCTCCCTGGAAAGCCAAGCCTTAAACAAGTTTATTTTGTCTAGACAATTTCTTCAACTGTTGCAGTCAAACACAATTTAATGTACTCACCATCGGCAAATAGCTTTCCTTGCGCAGGAAGCAAAGGAGACAGTCAGAAACTTGCTTTGGTTGAAGCCTCATTTTCACTTTTAATTTTTGTAAAAAAAGGAAAAAACATTCTGCTGTGATGAGATATTCCATCTAAAATTCTTTGATTTTATGACCAATTGCTTTCCTGCGAGTTGTGATTAGTATTTAAATCTAGTATCGCCTAAGTATATTTTTTAGCATAGCTGTAGTATCTTTCCACAATAAGCACAATGCTTTGCCATCTAATTTGATAACAGAATCATCCACACACCACTCTACTTGCCATTTGAAGTTGACATTTCTCTTCTTATTTGGACATGATGAGTATGCAGTGGTAATTTAAAAATAATAATAAAAGATGTCATAATACAGCATGGCACTTAAAGTCAAATCATAAGTACATCAGTGTGGTTTGTAGTGCACCTAATCAGCACCACAAAGTGATAAGAGCAACCTATACCAACTATGTCACAACCAGTCTACTTACTGTGCCACTGTAGGAGGAAAGCAGCAATGAACAATATGTAAAAAAATGAGCATGGCTCATTCCAATAAACCTTTATTTATGGATACCAACATTTGAATACATATATTTTCGTTTGTCACAAAACATTATTTTTGTTTTGATTTTTTCAATCATTTAAAAATTTAAAAACCATTCTCAGCTGGAGGACCATACAAAAACAGGTAGGGGTCAGATATGGGCCATGGGGTATCTTTTACCAACCCCTGTTCTAAGTAACTAAATGTTGAAGTTAATTTAAAAATTTGATGCAAAATTTTCTAAAGTAGATGATAGATACATGATCTGCATTTTAAAACGGGCTCTGTTAGACATATACTAATCTTTCTTTTATCACAGAAAGTTAGTGCAGAGTAAATATTAAGAACAAAGGCTTTGAACTTGCTCACTTAGGGCTGAGCCTTGCTCTGACATTTGCCACATGGGCAAGGTCCTTAATATATTTAAATTTGTTCATCTACATAAATGGGCAGATAATTAGAATTCTTAACTGAGGTCATAAGTAAGACACAGAGACCAGTATCATCACTACTACTTAACAGGGTAGAGGACTTGGTCACTCAAAATGTGGTCTACACCAATTGGCAGCTCAGTAAAATCAGAAGCAGCACTTTAACAGGATCCTCATGTGATTTTCATGCACATTAAAGTTCAAGAAGCACTGGTAAAGGAGACACTAGCCAATGCAATCATGCAAAGAAAAGAAATTGAAGATATACATTTTGGAAAGGAAGAGGTAGTCCTATCATTATTTGTAGATGACATGATGGTCATTTATAATTCAAGAGGAAATTCAAGGGGAATCAACTGAAAACCTATTACACTAATAAAGTAGTAAATAGAAGAAAAGAGAGCTAAATATAAGAAATATAAAATATATTTTGATACATATATGTATAAATACACACATACACAATTCAGTATTTTTATTATACTATAACAATGACCAATTAGAAAATATAATACTTAAAAAAAAACTTCTATCCTCAAGAATAACAAAAACAGTAGACTACCTAGAAATAAATCAAACAAGGGATTGTACATGACTGGATGAAGAAAACACTAAAACTTTACTGAATGACCTAAAAGATGACCTGGATGAATAAGGAAGTATACCATATTCATGGTCAAGAAGAAACTCAATACAATAAATGTCATTTAACCCCACATTAATCTATAAACTCAGAACAATTTTCTTAAGACAGTTGGCAAGTTGTTTCTGCAATTCATCTGAAAGATGAAATGTTTAAAATTCACGAAGAAATTTGGAGTGTCAGGAGGCATGGGGAATAAACCAGCCTAGGTTACTTGCTCTGTCAGATGTTAAGACATACCAAAAAGCTATAGAAATTAAAATAAAATGGCATTTTTATAGAAATGGTCAAATTGATCAGTGAGTCAGAATAGAGTCCAGAAATAGACATATGTTTAAGAATTTAGTTGATAAAAGAGGCATTCCAAAGCAGTGGATAAAGAATGGATTATTTAAATAAATGATATAAAGACAACTGACTATCCACTTCAAAGGAGCTCAATTTCCCCTACTTCATACCATATAAAATAATAAATTAAGGATGGATTGAAGTGTTGGTCATAATTCAGAATCTTGTAATAACCTATAATGGAAAATAATCTGAATATATATATAAATATGTGCAAAAATATTCAGATTATTATATAATATATATAATATATTATATATAAATATTAAGATTGTTTTCCATTATAGGTTATTTTCCATTATAGGTTATTACTATATATATATATATATATATATATATATATATATAAAACTGAATCACTTTGCTGTACACCTGAAACTAACACAATATTGTAAATCAACTATACTTCAATTTAAAAAAAGAGTTAGGGGCTTCCCTGGTGGCGCAGTGGTTGAGAGTCCGCCTGCCGATGCAGGGGACACGGGTTCGTGCCCCGGTCCGGGAAGTTCCCACATGCCGCGGAGCGGCTGGGCCCGTGAGCCATGGCCGCTGAGCCTGCGCGTCCGGAGCCTGTGCTCCGCAATGAGAGGCCACAACAGTGAGAGGCCCACGTACTGCAAAAAAAAAAAAAAAAAAAAACTGGCCATTTTATTAGAATATGAAAAATTACTAATTTTGCACACTCCACTTAAATAGCTATACATTTTCACATTTAAGTAAACAAAAGCAAAGAAATTCTGTCCTTAATTTAACTCACTCTTCAACATTAGAGCATATGCACTACTGAACATAAAATTGCATTTTTTCCCCGTATTTTATAGTTGGAGTTAAGTTTAGAAGTGAATAACAAAAATGGTTTGTGTGTGTGTGTGTGTGTGTGTGTGTGTGTGTGAGAGAGAGAGAGAGAGAGAGAAGAGAGGGGTGAGAGGAGAGAGAGAGGAAGAGAGCAAGAAACATGCAGAATACACCTTATTTTGTATTTGAGCTTTTTAAAGAATTATTTGAATTGTATTCAAGAAAGCAAGAAACTCATGCAGATAATTTTATGATTTTAATAAGCCATACAAATATCATTTTGCTTCAAGAGAATTTTCCTATATAAAAGAGTTTCTTAAGTTTAATAAATGATTTGTAACTAATGGGTTGCTATTTCTGGTGAAGTTTAAAGTATTATGTTGTTTTTTTACCTGTTAAGTGCATTAGCATATAGGGTAGTATTTTTACCATGACTATTAGAACAGAGAAAATTTTTTTCCAAAAAGAAAATGTTTTGTGTTCTTTACCAAAGCCATCTGTGTTCTTTTAGTATTATTAATGTGAATGTATGATTTTATGTTTATTTACTGTACCTGTGATATTTACATAATGTTAATTGTATAGTTAACTACACGGTACATAGCAGAAGATTTGCATTAATTTCATACAGCTGGATTGCTGTATATACTGTTATGCAAATTCATAATCCCACCATGATTTTGGTTCTTGGCACCACAGAAATAAAGGCAGGGGATTCAGGGACTAGCAAAGAAAAACGAAGAGTGCCTGCTTTTTCCAGCCCTCCTGGAGTAATAGCTGGAGCTGCTTTCCCCTCAATATCATCTCTTTGACACTTGCAAGAGAATGACAAGTTATTCTTTTGCACTTGCTGGTAAAATACAAATACCAAGCTAGCAAATTAAAAAGTTAAATTTCTTGGAGTGACATTGATTCATCTATATTACGTATAAGAAATAAATATTTTATTCACTGCATCATTCAATTCAATTTCTCAATATGCATTACTCGAAATAGAGGTGAATTAACTTTTTTATGGGCTGACTATTCTAACTTTCTCCTTTTGTACCATGTCCCTGCATCTTCAAAGAGGACAACCTAGCATAGTAAAATTGGTACTGAGTGAGAAACCAGAGTGTAAATCAGTTCCCACTCCAGGCAGTTCTTAGTCTATAAACTCTCTGTTGGTAATCTGGTTGTTTTGAATTAGGAATGTGTATTCTTATAGAAACAATGTTCTAATCTGCTATCTCAGTCTTGCCCACAAAAGCTTATTTACCATTAATAAAATAGAAATACTATTCATTTGCTCAAATAAAATAGAGAACAATACAATTGTTCTATTTATATTGGACACTGGTTATTGAGAAAAAGCCAGATGAGGAGGTAGATGGAGTCATTTGTGAGATTCTGAAGAGGGCTCCAGGGAACTCTTACAAGTTAGATCGTTTATTACTTCTAATATCTCTACAAAACATGTGGCTTTCCTTATCCTTCCATCACCAACTATTAAAGCCATTTTCAATTTATTGAAAATGGGGCTCAAGGAATTATTCTGTTCTGTTATTGTGGTAGTGGCCCATGTCTTGTTCATAAATAGAATAAAAGAGGAAAAGAAGAGAAGGCACTTGGTGACCTAAGAAGAGATTACAGGACAACTTGGATGAGGAAGAGGACTAGTGGGAGGAGGTATTTGGGTTTGTAGTAGAGGAAAGGAGGTGGCAAGTGTAAGCCATCACGTGTCCATCTAACCAGGACAGCATGTTTGCTGCCTAAGCTGGAGGTGAGGGTGAGGTGGGTAGGTGGAAGCATGGAAGAAGGATCTACCATTGAATTCTCATATACATGAGATATCCATAACCTAGGGTGAAACCAGATATGTCTGAAAAGATTTCAGCAAGTAATCCAATAATATTACCCTAAATTTGCTTGTAATCAGTGAGACTAGCTCCATTTTAATGTCCCTAAGCAGACACAGGTGTGGAGAAAGAGTTGATCTTTGGAATTTGCTCTTTAAATAATACAATAAGATCCCATTTGTCATCCCATCATGGAGATCATGCCCTAGCAGATGTACACATTTACCTGCAAGCAAAGAGTAAACAGGTATTTGAGGACAGGAAAGCAAAGGAGGAATTTATGTTTCTGACCACAAATGGTAGAACCATGAGTCTGGAATATGTCATAAGAAGGAAGAAAACTACCTACTGTGTTCCAGCCTATAGAGATACTTTGGTTAACTGTATTAATATAAATTATATACTAACTTTGATTAATAACAGATACCTAGTAAAAACCCATACCTAGTAAAAAATTTTTTAAATAAATTTTATAAAATAGTGCTTAAATGAAGTTAAGTTATAGATCAGAAGCAAACACCTTGAGGCTATACAGTTGGCTATAAAAGTTATATCTTTCCAAAGATGAGCTAGGAAAAATTCTGTTTTCTTCCTTCCTTGCTCCCACTTCTAAATGTCCTTTTAACAATTGTATCTTCCTATACTTTCCGGTACCTTTCTATATCAGTTAAGGCTATCTTGTTAATCCCTTTCCCTGCGACAAGAACAAGAACAATACTTGTTATTATTACTTTTTATTTGTCCCTATTTTGTGCCAAGTGTATATATAATTTTATAATATTTAGAATATAAAACTTCTAAAACTTTTAAAAATAATATTTAGAACAAAATTTCTAATCTTCATAACAACCCTTTAAGCTAGGTCATACCACTACTTAACAGATTGAGGAAACTGACGCTCAGTAAGGAGAAATATGTGTATCACATTATATTGATATGCACTTATTTATACACAGAAAGGTTTTTGCTGAGGCTCAGAAATGCAAGTGTTCAATTAAGGATAGCCTCTGTCAAATCTTTCATGTTAAACATTCGCAGTGATGTGAAGGTAAGATGAGAAATAGGGGGCAATGATTGAAACCTGGCAGTAAAAACTTAAATGGGAACAAAACAAAGATAACAAAGAAAAATGAACAATATTTTACCGGTAAATTCACAAAAAAGCTTTTAAAACAATTGTGCTTTTCATCAAATTGAGATTTTTGTTAGTTATGGGAGTATGCTGGTTTTAAAAGAAGTAAAATGCTGTAGGCTTCCACTAAATGAAGTCTGGTGCCACTTACAGTTTTTTTTCCCCAAGTCCACTTTATTTGCTTTGGCTTTATCTAAGCATTGTGGGGAGTTGTTATTATGTAAACAGAAAAGATGCTAGCGGATTTGGAAAGTACAAGGTGAACATATTTCCGAGTGTCCTAGAGCTTACACCACCAGACTCTGACATTTTGCCTTAATACTGAAGATTCCAGATCCTAGCAAATATTGCTTTCTAATTTCTAAAACTATGAAAGTTTTGAATTACAATATTAATTCTCCAAGTCATTGCCCCTGTATAAATTAACTCTAGCCATAAATATAAAAATATATATCTGTATAAAAATATGAGGTGACATGTAATAAAGTTTTTACTATTATGAATTTTAGGATGACTATATTGCTCATGAATGGCATGGCCATAAAGTAATTAAATGGACAGGCTGGGAAGAGCAGCTGTAAAATATGTATGATATTCTGTGACATTTTGTATAAGAGTACACACAATGCTTTATTATTATATTCTTTCTCATCTGAAACTCAGCACTTTTCCTACAATAAGAATGATGGCATAATAATCTAAAAATTTAGAATGTATGGAAACAAGGCAAGCATTTTCCAACCTTATTATTGTGGTTTCCAGACTTACTGTACGTGTTCTGCAAAGAGAACAGGAAAAGCCAATCACATTTCTATTCTGAAATCCAAAAAGAAGGTTCCCAGGGATAAAATTGATAATAACCAGGGTAAAATTATTTAATGTCTCAGTCCAAAATCTATCCTAGTCTTCTAAGTGTTCTGTTAAGAGGGATTTTATGGTGACTGGCATAGTGCCGGATGCATAGTGGACTTACAGTAAACAATGCTTGAGTTAAATAATCCCACGTTCTTTCAGGAAACAGCTTCTACATTAAAAAATGTTTATTTTTCTAATCCCATGGTTAGAACTAGTTGCTATAGAAAAAATTGACTATCATTTTAGTTTCACAGAACCTCCATCCAGAGAAAGAGGAGGGTGGGTAGTGAGTTTGTGAAACAGCAGAGACTTCATATGATTGCAAGAAAGTCAAAGACTTTATGAAGAGCCAACTACAGGCACATCTGTATAGCTAAGTGCTCTTTTTCACAGAGTGGCAAGAAAGCAGAAACAGAGACCAGAGAGAAAACAATGTTTTTTTGTCCTTGACAGATTGTTCCTTATGATTAGAGAGATGGGAAACAGCAGGGATTAAAAATCCCTCCTGGATCACTGGGGAGAGGGGAGGGAACCTGATTCATCACCAGTGCTGGTAACAGCACTAACAGTTTGGGCTTTCGCTTTCACAGTACTGCAGAGACATTTTATAGCAGACGTGCCTATTTAATCATGGAAGCCTAAGAACTTGCTCCTAAAATAATGCCTTGTTTATTTTTATTTTTACCACAAAGTAAGATAAAGTCACGATCAATTAAGTGTTATTGGAGCTTAGAAACTTTAGTATCTTTATGTCTCAGTGTTTTATGGAATTTTTTTTTTTACCAAGGCAATAAATGCGGTTTATGACTTCTTTAAATTTACATAGTATTCCAACATATTAATACCCTGTGAACTTCAAAAAAACCAAATACATTTTTAGTGGTATACCTGGTCACCAAAATGAGGGGAAGGAAACTTTACAATTGTGAGAAGTGCAAATGTTCTCATTAAGGCAGTATTGACCCAGACAGCCATTTAGTATCTATCCCCTCAAATACCTCACAACTCTGGAATGCCCACTGGGACAAATAAACGTCAGCACCTAAATTCTTACATTTCCTTCACTTTCTGATTCATCTGGTGAAGTGCAAGTAGGAAGTATCTTTCTTTTCTTCCCTTTTTAATGCCACTTAATGCATTGATTTTAGGATCCCACAAAATTTGGGAAACATGATAAACTTCTCTTACTAGATATGAACTTAATTGTCCTAAGATGCCTATGATTTTTAATGTGTTCTAATGACTTCCAGAAAACAGCAACATGTAGCAACTAGATGGAATGCACCTGTTAAAATTTGTATTCAGATAATGATTAGCATATTCCCTAAACACGTGAGTATGAAACCAGCTTAATCCAAAATTTTTAATCAGTATATTTTTATTAAGTGACCAAAAGACAATACAGAGAAGTCTATTTGTTTGAAACCTTTCATTTTTATATAATCTTGGGATAGGATTAGGATTAAGAAAATGTAATGCCGACATACTAGAATAATGACACAAAATATGGGTTTTCATTCCTTTCAAAAGATAAATCTTTCAAACAGTCAGCATTCTAAATTAGATAGCTAAGGAAGCCCACAATTTATTTTATTTTTCAAAAACTATTATCTGAAATGGTTTTAGCATCTTTAATACTCCTTACTTTTCAAAGAAAAGCTTTGGGTTTTTTTACCCTCTGCTCTGAAAAGTGAAGTGTATCCAGTATGTATACTCCACTTACCAAAGAGATATCTTTAGTATTATCCTGATATGCTTGAAACTTAGGATGTTGCCTCTAAAGGCTTTTTAAAAATTTTTTATAAAGTGTGTTACACATATAGACACCTCTAAAGGCTTTTAAATTCAAGAGCTATAGTGTTGGGTTTTTGCAATACACTTATTTGCCAGGCGTTGTGCTAAGCACTTGATATTATCTCATTTAATTTTCTTAACAATCCTTTAAGGCCAGCACTGTTATCATTCTCATTTTATAGGAAAACAGATGCTTAGAGGGATTAAGCAATTTGACCAAGATCACACAGATTCTGCGTCAGAGCCAGAACTCAAATCCAAATTTTTCTGACTCCAGAGATACCTCTCAGGATGAAAGAAATATTTCCCTGGGGAAATCCCACATAGATATAACTGCTGAAGTCTGTCCCCAATAAACTTTAGATTTATTGCTTGAGAAAACTATTTTTGAAAATGTGCTTCCAGGAGTTATGACTTCTATACCTACAGAGTCCACGTGAACATTCAATTTATTCCAGGTGAAGTGAAACGAGACTGGCTCTGGGACGCTTGTACACAAGAGGGGTGACTCACGAATGGTGAAAGTTCACACTCTACTGGCCTGCTAGGAGAACTATTCATGGAAAATGGGTCTTTCAACACTATTTCTACAACCACTTTGAGTAAAGAGAAACCAGCTACTCTGGCTAAAATACTATTGGTTTCATGTACCCACAGAACTAGATGGTCTAATATTAGGAATTGAATTTGTGCATAAAACTTGACATTCTTGGAATTCAGTATAAAAGATAAAAGCAATAATAAGCAAATCAAGAGCAGCCAGTATCCCCTGATGCAGAGCTTAAATAATTATAATACAAATTGACTTCCTAACTTCAACTGTCCCTGAGCTGAAATTCTTTATATATGGTAGCAAATTGGGAAATTAGCAATCCTCTAAAACTGGCTATAAACAACAAAACTTCTAAGAAGGAGGTTACTGCTTTTAGCACAGAGTGACCATCAATGTGAACATTTACCATGAACTACAATATTGATAATGAATGCCAACTTAATGCTAAAAGGTGTTTGTTTTACTATCGATATTGAAATATTCATTGTCATGCCAAAAAACATCAGCCTTTGGTAAGGAGAAATTCAGTTGAGAGCAGTACTTTTTTATGAAAACACAGACCTTCAGAAATGAAAGAAAGAAAGAAAGATGAAAGAGAGAGAGAGAGAGAGAGAGAGGGATGGAGGGAGGGAGGAAGGAAGGAAGGAAGGAAGGGGAGAAAACAGATTATCTAAATAAATATTATATCATATACAATACTAGAAATAAACAGCACATAGGAAAAATTTTATAATGTACAATAAATGGAGAATCTCTATAATATATCACCCATTGATAAAAATCAACTTAAAAACATGAAGAATTTAATAGACCAATTAGCAGAACAACATGAACAGATTTTTTTCCAAAAGAGACTATGTGCACTAGAAGATATACAAAGAATGTTTAGTCTCATCGGTAAAGAAATATATATTAAAACTAAAATGAGATCTGTTTTTCCTATTAAGTTATCAACAGAAAAGGTAATAATCACAGGCAAGGAAACAGTGAAATGGGTCTTTTATACACTGTTGTTGGAAGTGTAAATTGGTGCATCTTTCTGAATGTCAATTTAACAGTAATTCCACTTCCAATATTCTGTCTTAAGGAAATAATCAGAAACGTAAATAAAGATCTATGCACAAAGATGTACATAACAGCTTTAATTATAAGGGACCAAAAAGGGAACAAATGTCCAACATTAATGAAGTGGTTAAATTCAAATTACACAACATCCATTCCTTAAAATTGTATGGGGGCATTAAAAATTATGTTTACAATGAGATATTTTGTAAAATGCAGTATGTAAAATTGTATGTACGATATGGTCACAGCCATGTTTAAGGAAAAAAGTCAGGAAAATACTGAGAAAAAGTGTCAAAATATTGATAGCTGTTTCTCTGGGTAATGAGAATATACTGTTTATTATTTTCCCTTTTGCCTCTTTATACCTATGTGTACTTTCCAAATATTCTAAAATAGATATGTATTCATCAATATTTATGGAATGCCCACATTGCATCAGTCATTGTCCTGGGATCTGGACACACAAAGGTCATGAGGCACAGTCTTTTTCCTCAAGTTGCTTATAATGTAGTGTCTTATTTTTATATTGTAACTTTTAAAATTATAGAACAACAAAGTTGTTGTTTATTAACTAGGGTAGGTGAGAAGTAGTGTCCCATGTATTCTCATTTGATCTCTTTCCCTCATACCACCTTTTCAAGCCAACAGGAATTCTGGCTGATTTATCTTCAAAATATATCCAAAATCCTATGAAAGGTAAACCAATAAAGCTCTGAGAGAAAATAAATAAGAGAATATCTTCAAGACCCTGGAGTAGGCAGAGTCCTTAAACAGAACATAAATGGGCTAACTATAAATGAAAAAATGGTAAATTGTACTAAATTATAATGAAAACTCTGTTCATCAAACCGCACTATTAAGAGAGTAAAAAGGCTACTGAGGGGGAAAAAGCTTTTATAATTCACATATAAGACTCATATCCAGAATATATAAAGAACTCCTACGAAGCAATAAGAAAATGGCAGATAACCCAAAAGAAAAATAAGCAAAGATTTGAACAGGCAATCATAAAAGAATATCCAAATAAACATGGAAAAACTTCCAAATATTAGTCGTCATGGAACACAAATTAAAACCACAATGGGATATCACTACATCCCAAATTAAAAAGGCAGATTGTAGCAAATGTGGATGGAGATGTAGAGCAACTGAACTTTCATACACCCTTGGTGGAGTACAAATTGGTACACTTTAGAAAACCATTTGGCAGTAGCTACCAGAGCTGAACATAAGGAACCCCACGATCCAGGAATTCCTATACTAGTATACACCCAAGAGAAGCACATACATATGTTCTTCACAGTACCTTTGTAATCACCCCAAACTGCAAACAATCCAAATGTCCATCAATAGTAGAATGGATAGACACATATAAGCAATACTATCCCATAAGGAGAATTAAGTACAACTACGTGTAACAGCAATTAAAATATCACCAGCATGATACTGAGTGAAAGAAGCCAGACACAAAGAGTACATACAACATCATTCTGCTTATGTGACATTCAGAAACAGCTCAACTAATCTATGGTGTTAGAATTCAGGATTACTGATTACCCTTGGCAAGGAGTACCTGTAAAGGAGGAAGAAAGTAGCTTCTGGGGTTCTGGTAATGATCTGTTTCTTAATCTGGCTGGTGATTATACTGGTGCATTCACTTTATGAAAATTCAAGGCCTATTTTTCTGTAGTTATATTAAACCTCAATTAAAATTACATTATATATATGTATGTGTGTGTATGTGCCATCCGTATATATATAATACATGCACACATATATTTATAAAATATATATAATTCAAAGGTATGTATTTATACATGCATATGTGTACACACACACACACATGCACATACAGACACACATATATTACATCCAAAATGTAACCACTTCTGACCTTCTCTACTGTTACCTCCCATCTGAGACTACTGCAATAGCTGTTTGCCCCAGTTCCTCTCATGCATCCCTGCAGTCTTCACTTATAGCCAGAATGACAATTTTTAAAGCAGAAGCCAGGTCATATTTGTCCTTGGCTTATAACCAGTAGGAATGGTTCCCCTGTCAATCAGAATAAAATCCTCAGAGGAGACATATATCCCTGACAGCCTATTTAAAGTAGCCTCACTACGCAGACCTGTCACTCTCATCCCTTTACCTGGCTTTAATTTTCTTTATAGTTCTTATCACCAACTGACATACCATTTACTTAGTTATTTATTGATAATTGGTCTCTCTACCACTAGTATGTAAGCTACCTGACAGCGGGAACTTTATCTTTCTTTATTATATCCCTCACATCTAGAACGATACCTGGCATCATAAAGTAGGCAATGAACGAATGAATGAGATCATCACCAAACCACATAGGAAATAAGGCAGAATATGTATGTCTAGCCCTCTTTTATATGTTAGGAGACTAAAAGAATAAAATTACATTAGAAAACAAAAAAATGAAATTACTCACTTGATGTTATTGAGGAGTACAGTTCCAGTCTTCTGTTTTGCTCTCCCCCCCTCTTCCTTTCTCCCTCTGTTCTTCCCCTCCCCCATACCCACATGTACATACATGTGTGCACACACAGGCATAGGCACAAGGAGAATGGGATAAGGACAGTTCTCCTAACTGACAGAAGTATGAATGTAAGCTACCCCATTCAATGCAATTTATAGCCACTTTATTTACATCAGATAGCCATAAAATATATTATTATATAAAATATATATATAAAATATATTTATATAAATAAAATATATTATTATACATACAAACACACATACATGTATTTTATATATATATATATAATACATGTATGTGTGTTTGTGTGTGTATAATTACAGAGATTATATAATCCTAGTGGTTCAGAATTAAATGAGGATGACGTCCTGGTAAAGATTCATTATATTGGAATCAGGCACTTTTATATGAGCCTTATTTTGTGGATATATGGCCCTTTTGAATACACAATAGTAAAGAACCTATTATTTTTCTTGCCAAAATATATGTATCCATGACCTAGGGCTGCTCCCTCCAGCATTTTGCATTAAAAAAATTTTCAAACAAAATAAAACCATTTTGTTAGGTCCTGCAACAATGATAAACTTTCTGGGCCCTGAAGGTAAATTTTTTTGTAAATGAATATGTTCAGAAGTTGAGATTGTTTGAGTCAAAAGTCTCACCTCCCTGTTCTCAGAATGAATTGTAGAGCCCCTGAAGCAGACAAGGGTGTTTAAGGTTAACCTCTGTTTCTATATAGATATCAATTACCTTTTCAGAGTCTTCCCAGTGGGATTTGCCACTTGGCAGCTTGTCTAAAAACTAGCTAAATGTGCAAATGTGTGTGGCGGGGAGGAAAAGGTCCAGTTTGGTTGTCAACCTAGTTGACCCTTCGGTTTTGGTAAAAAGAAAAAAAAAATTTTTTTCAAAAAAGAGTTTTAGGCCCTTTCAGTTGCTAAATAACTGACTTCACTGTTTTGTAGGTTTATTTTTTTAATTGAAAAAATGGGAAACTTAGTGATAACCCCCCAAATACACAATACGTGCTCAACTGCTAGTGTTAGTCTCCTTCACCTCCTCCAGCTCAGAAAGCAGTAAGCATAATATCAGGCCCCATAACTCTAAAAGTAGAGTAAATAATAAAATGAAGCCCAGGATACATTGAGAGTAACAAGGCCAGTGTCAAAAGATCATTTGTTCATCAAGTAGATAAATCTTTTAATAAGACAGAAAATGATGGTTAAAGGGAATGATGGCTTTTACTTCTGAGTGCAAAATAACCATTAATGTCAGAAGAGAAAGAAATGCTAAAGTTCATTTTGAAGCTCAGACTAACTTACAGATCAGGAGGGGAAGTGTGGAGTAAAGAAGACGGGCATGACTCCGATGCGGGAATTCTAGCTTCATCTTGACCGCACAGACTTGGAAGCTGTGTAACCTAGGGAAAATTACTTAACCTCTCTGAATCTCAGCTTCACAGAGATGTAAAATTAGAATGGTAGATCTTGCAGGGCTTTTGTGAAGATTAAATGAGGTCTTAGTTCTAAAAATGTTTTGTAGCCAAGAATATGCTGTGATAATGTGTAGGATTATTACTGTGCTTAAATAATTTGAGTATCCTTCATGTTTTCTCTCTTCCTCCTAAAGCCACTTCTCTAAGGTTTAGCTAAAGTGACCCCCATCCTTGAGGTTTGCCAATCCCTACTGATTTAGATTAGGATATTTTTCACCAATTAAATGAGAATTTTTCATATGCTCCATTTCTGAACTGGCCTGACTTAAGCCTTCAGAATAGAACTGTTGCCTTCTCTGAAACCCAAATTATTAATGTGGTACAGGAACAAGCAGCTCCCTGAGACCCTTAAAGGTAGGAAGACTGGAGATGGAAATTAAAACGTGAGGGAAGTCTTTTCGTTCTTCATCCCAGGATGGAGCATTGTCCCATTTTGCTAAGTATTTTTCTCTCTATAATAGAAAAAATCGTTAATGAACACTTATCATATGCCAGGCACTGTGCTATGCATTAGTCATGTAATCCTCACAACAGATTAATGCATCCTGTACTATTTTTGCCACTTAAAGACAAAAGCACTGTAATTAGAATAAGTGGCTTGCCCACGGTCACTTACCTAGTAAGTGGTAGAGTCAGGATTTGAACCCAAACCTGCCTAATTCCTTTCCCAGTCTTTCCATTTGTTGATTATTTACCTCCTGCATTTTAACTAACTTTGCCTTTCTATCTCTTTATACTCTCATCCTTTGTATTTCTGTAATTAATAGGGTAGACGATTGTAACAAAAAAGACTAAGGTATGGTCCCTGTGCTTAAGAAACTATGATAGTCCACTGACAGAAAGATGACAGGCAAACAAATGACTGTATGACATGGAAGAACTTAAAGAAGTCCATAAGAGATGGAGCATTAGTCTCCTCATTGGTAACATGGGAATAATATTCTACTTTATACGGTGGTTGTTAAAATAGGGTGAAATGCTTGTGTTAACTGTTGGCAAAAACCCTGCTCAGTGTATGGAATCTATAATGTTGCCAGCCAGTCCCAGGATAATAATTAGGACACAATGCTAGAAAAGCAACTTGGTGTCAGATTTTGAGAGACTTAAATGCCAGTCTAAAGACTTTGGACCTACAGCTTGATGAAAACAAGTATGCCAAGGACAGTAATCACTCTGCAAAGAAATTAGAGCTGATGCTATTTTACATTACCTTTCAAAATTCATCATAAGTGAGCTGGAGTCGGTAGAAACAGTTGGAACTGGTTTAAAGGAGTTTTGTATTTGATGTACTAAAAGGAAAGATGATAATTTAAAGTTTGATGCCCTGTACTTTTTCTTCCACAGTAATTAGTGAATGCCAAAGGCAGCAACTGGAGTCTGTGAGCTACTCCTCTCGCTACGCGCTGGGCCTCTTTTATGAAGCTGGCACGAAGATTGATGTCCCTTGGGCTGGGCAGTACATCACCAGTAATCCCTGCATTCGCTTCATCTCCATTGATAATAAGAAACGCAATATAGGTCAGTACCCCCATTATTTCCCTTAAATACAGTAACAATGGTGGGTGTAGATCATGAAAAATGCTGTTTAATTGAGTGTTGCCATTCTGAACAGAGCAAGCATTTAACTCCAAGCCACAGGGGATAAAATTTAATGTCACATTTGGCCAATAATAAAATACACAGTGAAACCAGCAAAGTTTTTCAGAAAATCATTCACCACATGGTTTGTATTACTGAGTTTATGAAAATAGTGTCAGAAGGTTTAAGATTTCAAAATGGCCCAAGTTCTATTGCTTTAATATGGATCCATCTATATGCAAATTTATCTCATCATTTATTTCTTGGTGGAGTTTGCTTTTGTTTTTAAAATTTGACGAGTGCTGCTCTTTCCACTTCCCAGGCTAGATATAAAAAGTGAATTTTACTATGTTATGAAACTCCTTCACTTCAATATAATTGTATTTATTTAATTTTCACCTAGAAAACTACATAAAATTACTTTGTATACAATGCAACTAAAATAATAGGTAAAATGTTTCATATGAGCTTTACTAGAATGGGATAAAGTCTACACTCCACCTTCTTTGTTGAAGATAGTTATTAAAATTAGATTTGAGTTGCAAGAATAAACATAACTGATTCATTTCATGCACAAAGGTGAAAGTATATTCTTATTTGTAGGACTGTAGTGATTGCTAAGAAATTGCTTTTTGTGAAATAAACGTTAATGATCTAAAATGACTAAATTCTTGAAAGGAATAGTCACTGCAATTTGTTACGGTGTTTTATGGTGCAGTGATGGTTTCATCAAGCATTAGTTAGAAGTCTTGCCTGATAAAATCACCAACTAACGTCTCTTGGCTTGCCAGAACTTTATAATGATAGAACTGGGCTAGAGTATGGTTTTTATATCAGAGCACATGATCTTAGAAAAATGTTTCTTTTATAACTTAAAACTCCCTAAGGGCTGGACTGTTTATGTTAACATGATACCACATATATGTACAATCAGCAGTTCATGAAATGCCCTGTAACAGCAATGGACTAACCATTTTTAACTCGACAACTGCTTTGTTCTGAGAAAAGGAAAATAGCCCTTGATCTTCTGTTATGTGTCATGAATTAGACATTATCCTTTGTGTATTGCTTCATAAGATATGACATCTGTTAGGGTATATTTAGTAATACATAACAGAAAAACCAATTTAAACTTGTTTAAACAACATATGGACATTTGTTATATTATCTGCTATGGACTGAATTGTATCCCCCCAAATTCATATGTTGAAGCCCTAAACCCCCAATGTGATTATATTTGGCGACAGGGCTTTTAGGAGGTAATTAAGGTTAAATGAGGTCATAAGGGTGGAATCCTAATTATAAGGCTGGCCTTATAAAATGAGGAAGAGAAAGAGAGAGAACTCTATTCTTGGGCATACACCAAGGAAAGGCCATGTGAGGAGAGTGAGAAGGTTAAAAGGCAGGCCGTCTGCAAGCCAGGAAGAGAGTCCTTACCAGAAACCAAATCAGCTGGCACCTGGATCTTGGACTTCCTTCTCTGGAACTGAGAGAAATAAATTTCTTTTGTTTAAGCCATCCAATCTATGGCAGCCCAAGCTAACTGATAATATTATCTAAAAGGAAGAAGTTGGGGAGACTTCATGACTGATTGATTCAATAACAGAGCAACATCTTCAAGGACCTAGGGTTTATCCATCTCTGCTCTCTTCCACTCTTAATGTTGACATCCTCAGAGGACTGGTAGCAAGATGGCAATGACTATTGGAGTCACATCCAGACCCAGCAACATGCTTAGGAAGAAGACGGACTATTACTATCTCAGTCCCTTTCTGAGAATTAAGGAAATCTTTCCAGAAACCCCTCAACTATCTTGTATCTCATAGGTCATAACTGGGTTACTCAACCAGTCTGAAACCAATCACTGGCAAGGGGGGTGGGACTACCATTACAACCTTAGACAAATCAAGATCTACTCCTGGAACTGGTATCAGGATCATCTTTCCTTTAGTCATATGAGGGTAGATACCTGACTAAAATAGGGTTTTGTTAGGAAGAAAGGGGGGAATAGTGGATGCCGGGTTGGCAACAAATAATGTCCATTATCTTCAAGTAGATTCACATCTTATGTGAGAGATAAAATTGTAAAGTTGGCACAGAAAGAGAAGAATCATGTATATTCAAAATTATCTTTGAAAATATCTTAAAACTACGTGACATTTTGGAGACTAACATAATGTTCAGTAAATTCAGCATAGCATTTTGTGAGCATTCAATAGATTTCAGTTTATTCGGGTGAGGCCAGATGAAATTGTTGGTTTGCATTTATGGGACAGTAGTATCTTCTACTATGAAAGGCACACAGGAAAGAAAGAAATAGCAGTCATATCTCCTAACAGATTAAATCGCTGTGCAAATGGAGTGGGATGGTGAGTGAAAGCACCCACACTACTATGTAGTAGCAATTTATAAAATCAGAGTTATGCAAATTTGAAAGAGTACAACATAAAAATATTAATAAATTCTCACAAGATTGTCAGCTTTTGAAATAATAGAAATACGAAAAGAATCTTTTTTTATATTAACAATCATACAATTTTAAATCTTGAGGGCCAGGTGAATTGGGAACCATGTTTTTGCTACAGCCCATGGTGGTGCCACTTCAGACAGCAAAGAAATACCTTCCTTCCTTTGTCAGTTTTATGAAAAATTAATTTTGGATTATGCAAGTTTTAAAATGTAAGAGACCCCCACTAATGGCATTCCCTAACATAAAATCTAACTAACTGCCTTGCATTTAAACTATTTTTTCTCACTATCTGGGGCCAGGGTGCTAAGTATATCTACTTGAATTCACATAATATAAATGTCCATATAGTGTAACTCCACTGTATTTTATTGACATTGATATTTAAGTAGGCCAGTAAGAATTGTCTCTTTATGTCACTAACACTACCCAACTCTACCCTTTATTTGGGGTGTTCTATTGAAACAAGAATTAATACTATAAATACACACAATCAATGAAGGGAAACATTTGTGTTCTGTCAGGTAGGGCAGCAACAAGACAGAAAAAGGGTGGCAGAGCTGTCCACAAAATAAAGTCTGTTGTCAAGTCTTGAAGAGAGCCAGAGGATACAGGATTAGTAGCCCAAACCAGACAAAGGTCAAGGAGTAATTATTTGTCAAATGTCAGGAATAGACAGTACACAAACCAGAAACAAAAGTCTCCTTGGGCAGAGGGGCTAAATTCCAAGATGTATTAGATTCATACCAGCGATTATGGGTATGACCCAATACACTTAGGCTTGTGCTTTCCAAAATGTGTTCAACGGAACATCAGTTCCTTGATATGCTCTTTGTGAAGGGGCTCTGTCATCAATAAGTTTGCAAAATGCTACTGACTTTACCGCTATTTTAGAGAATCTCAGGGCATATTATCCTGTTAAAAGATATTCCTATAGAGAAGACACCTTCTCATTTTATTTAATCTAGGATTTCCCAAATGTACTTGACCATGGAATATTTTATTTAGGCACCAAACCTGCTAACATCCCACAGAAATTGTTCCCCAAGACACACTTGAGAAAGCCTGACTTGATGTCACCGTTTATGCTTTGTACTTGGGCAGGAATTGTAAGCCAGATGAGAGGATGGGGAAGTCTAGTCCTGAAGTCATCAGTGGGAAGATACTGTGTTTTTTTAAGGTGGAAGAAGACTTTTTGCAGATGAACTCAAAACTTGGTAGGGTTATAACTGGAGACAATTTAGGTTGAAATAAGGTCTGAAATAAGGTCACGTGAATTATCATTAACATGGATAATATTTTAAATTATCAATAAGATTATCACTGTGGGAAGAATTTGGACTTTAAAAGACTCAGATTCAAATTCTGGCTCTGAAACTTGCTAATGTTGTGATCTTGTATGACCCTTGTTTTGTAACAATAGGTTTTGTAACAAACACAATCAAAAATTTTAATGGCCTGAACATAACAGAAGTCTGTTTCTGCTTCACATAAGACCCAAACAGGTGTTTATGATTGGAAGGTAGGTTTCATCAAAGAGGTGATTCAGAGATCCAGACTCCTTCCACCCTTTGACTCTATCAGCTTCCTCAGGTGGCTTATAGAGTCACTGTGCTCATAGGAATCAAACAAGTGGATGAGGAAAAGAATGGAGGAGAGCACATAGGATATTTTTAGGGTTAGACTTAGAAATGGTACATATCAGGAGGGGTCACGTTTTATTGATTAGAACAGTTATGTGGCCATACCTATTTGGAAGGAACGCTGGAATCGTAGTCTACCCGTGCATGTAGGAAGAATAAAAAGTGGGTTGGTGAACATCTAGCCAGTTTCTGCTGGAGCACTTAGCATAAGTCCTTCTGTGAAAGAGGCAGATTAGATCTACATAGATGCTAAATAGATTTCAACACAGGTGCCAATCATTTAACAGGTAATCATCACCTGGGGCAAAAACTAAGAACAATTCCAAGACTGGGTCTAGACTCAGTAGAAGAGGATTCTACCAACAATTGGCAATGTCTGTCATGCAGAGGGCATGGGGAGCAGTGGGACAAGTGAAAGACATTTATCTCCTGTATAGGGAAAACACTCCTGTGTGTTCCTCCTTTACTCTCACACTCCTACCATGCTCACAACACTTCTGACACCAGAAGTATGGATTTTCCACACCTCAAGGAATTCTGCAACCCCTGCTTTGTGCCCTGCAATTCAATTCAGTTCTGACACTATCTCTGAGGAGTTAGCAGCAGATCCCACAGGCAAAGGGTCCAACCCCACAAGACTGCCTCCACTTCAGATACCAATTGCAAGTTTCAAGCTGTCGTCTGTACTTCTGACTAACCAACTATAAACCGGTGTTCCCATGACCCCTCCTTGTGTTTGATAATTTGCTAGTATGGCTCACAGAACTCAGGGAAACACCTATTTACACTTACCGATTTATTGTGTAATAAAGGATATGATATAGCACACAAATTAACAGCCAGATGAAGAGGTACATAGAGGGAGGTCCAGAAGGGTCCCATGTGCAGGACATTCTGTCCCTGTGGAGTTGGGGTGTGACACCTCCAGGAAGGATGTGTTCACCAGAAGCCCTCTGAACCCCATACTGTTGAGATTTTTATGGAGGCTTCAACATGTAGGCATGATCTGTCATTAACTCGACTCTAGCCCCTCTCCTTTCGTGGAGGATAGAGAGTGGGGCTGAAAGTTCTAAGCTTCTAATCATGGCTTGGTCTTTCTGGTGACCAACCCCTATCCCCTATCCTGAAGCTATCTAGGAGTCCCCCAAGAGTTACCTCATTAGAACAAAAGACACTTCTATCACCCAGGAAATTCCAAGGGATTTAGGACCTCTGTGCCAGGAACTGAGGGGAAATTTATATATATGGTTTTACACACTTCCCAAGATCTCTGAGATCCTTCCCAACATCTTAAATTTGGAGTCAGACTGGCCAGGAGTCAAACTTCCTATATTGAACTCAGTTCTACCACTTACTAGCTGGGTGACCTTGGATAAATTACTTAAACTCTCTATTTACTGGTCAATAAAATGAGGAAAATAATACCAACTCTAAAGGGTCGAAGATGAAATGATTTAAACATATAAAGAGCTTCACATAGCACTTAGCAAATAATGTCAGTATCTATGGTGCCTAATATTATAATTAATAATTCCAGTCTTTAATTCAGATATTATATTCTCCAAAGCAAAAGGCATAAATATAAAAGCCTGACTTAAGTGAATGCAACCCTACATTACCAGGACAGATAGGAGTCAGGGTGGCTTAAATAAATAAAATGTATAAGTAACCCTCAAAATGATTGGTCAGAATTTTAGCATCCTTCCTTGTTCACCATCTAGAAGAGTGTTAATGATCAGTACAATCACTAATAGGCAGCAATCTGAGGAGATTAATACAATCTGCAACTCTAGAAATGTGATGGCCAATGACCATAATTACATAGCTTTAAATATCTCATTAAAGAAAACAATCCGACTCATCCAAAAAGAAAACAAGTGAACAAACTTTTGCATCACATGGAATTTATATGTTCAAGGATTGTATTGTTAGGATCCTTGAGTAACAAACACTAATATAATGCATAATGCCTTTAAAGGATCTTTTACAAAAGATGCAGAAATATTATTCCGTATAACTGTTTGTTACATCAACTCTTTATAAAAGACAGGAGCATAATATGAAATTCTGTAAATAATTGGGATGGGCCTGGGGCCATAAATCCAGTCACCTTGTCTTCACTTAGGGGAGTACATGATTATTCCAACTAAGCCATAGCCATGTAATTGACCACACAAAATACCTGCTTTTGGATTTGAAACATTGTGCAATTATTTGTCCTTAAAGTTGCAGAAAATGCAATCCAGATAGGTAACACTTTATAAGTTGAACAAAAAAGGACTAGGGAGAAGAAAAAGGGACAAGGGGGAGAAAAGGAAAGGAAAAGACCTGGGATGATGAACTGGAAACTGGGTTTCCAGTTCAAGCTATTTCTTTAAAATATCAACTCCAGAAACAGAGCTTTCAGATAAGACAGCAATCATCATCTTAAAATAACAAGCAGTAACCAGTTACAAAATTCATAATATTGGTTTTTTTGTGTTATAGACATAGTCATTTGTAATTCAATTATGTAACTGACGCTGTCCATATGAATCTGTTAAGGCAATTTAATAAACAGCAGTCAAATGCTAATTACAAATATCGATCTCACTATTACAGTGATGCCACAGAATGTTACATGATTGTAATATCAAATCTTTTTCCTTGCTCTCTCAGAAAGGAAAAAATATATATGTGTGTATGTGTGTGTATACGTATATATACACACATATATATGTATGTCTGTAATGTATAAATGTACTTACATAAAACATATGTACATATGTATACATAAAAATGAATATCATATGTTGTCATTTAAAGTAATAGGCACAAATTATAAAATAGATTACTCTTATTTCACGTAATATTTGCCACTTTTAAAAATCGGTTTTCTTTAGAAAATGAGATAACTCAGTCCATTTCGTAAGGAGAACATTTGCACATAAAGTAAAAACAAACAGATCCCTTCAGCCTCTGGTTTCCCTATCAAGCTATCCTCAATGGGAAAGATTTACATCCACGATAACACTTGTCCTCCCACTTGCCAAGCAAGTGAACTCAGTCTGAAAATCAATGCCAGAGACAGAGGGAAAGTGGAAAAGCAGCTAAATATGTAACATCAAAAATAAACCTTTAAAATATCCTAAGGAGTATATTACTGGGAAAAATATATATCTTATGGAAGTTTCCTTCAGAAAAACTGAATTCACAAATATTTTATTTATATGTTTTCCATTCTCAGTTTATTCGGTCAAATAATTATTTACAAATATGTATTGGATGCTTCTGTGTGCTGGGCACTCTGCTTGGAAATGAGGATTCCATAGTTTCTGCCCTCATGAAACATAACGTTTACGAAGTCTACTCAAATGAGAAATTCTGAAGGAAATTGATACATGAGGCTCTGTTGGACTAGTGACTTGGAGTCAAGTATGAGTCCTCATAAATATAAACAGACGCACTGAGTATAGAGAGCAACAGCTCACATGTATGATCAAAACTGGGGAGAGTCATGCTGCCTCATGACGATATTATGATCTTTAAAAGGATGCTTTAGACCTGGGACCTTTTGTCAACATGAATCTAATAATCTTCTTTCTTCAGGTGAAGAAATGAAAAATGGGGACTATGGAACATTTAAATCCACGAAAAAATCAGAAACTTTAGCATAGCCTATTATTTAACTTTCTCCTGGGGCTGCTAAAAAGTTTAATAAATACAAATAAGTTGTGAAATGTCCAAGAAGCAGTGAGCAAAAGGATAAAGAAAGTCTAGAGCCTACAGCTGCCTGGCATTTCTGTAATTATAAACAATTCCAAACTGCAGATGTGTAGAGCATCCACACTAAGAAGTGAGTCTTGAACGTTACATCTGCAAGTCTCTTCTCGTGCCAACATTCCACCTTTGTGTTCTGCTTGCCCTGCCCTCTGAGAGTGGTATTTTCACTTGTGGTATTGGCCTAAACGTGTGGCTGTCAGGCTGAGATTTACAAAAGATCTTCAGGTTGTCCAAGAGTTCCTCCAGAACACAAGAGCCGGATGTGTTGGTGACTGAGTGTAGTTCGGATCCACTATTAGGGGGAGAAGAGGGGAATGAGAATCAGATGACTGTTTATGATGAATAAATGTACAGATCTGAAATTTACAGGGTATAGATGAGAACAACAGAAAAACTGAGAGGCTGCCGTCATTGCTGCCAATTTAGAAAGGCAATAGCAAGGGAAAACCCTCTGTTGGCTTTGTAAGGAGGTGAGGAAGGCCAGTCTACCGTAAGGAGGGAAAAATCAGCAGAGGTGCACAGGTAGGAACTGCCACAGTCCCTCTGACCTCTTCACTAACAAAAGTCAAGTAACTTGGTATGTAGCTATCGTGTAATGAAGGCACTGCTGTATTAAATGTAATGACGTCTGATTTTTGCTATTTGTAATTATGATTCCTTTAAGTGATGGCTCTTCTGTCTGCCAAGCACCTAGGAGAGATTAGATGCCAGTTTGAGAGTGAGAATAAGGAGAGCTAAATTGTCTTGCTTAACTGAGGAAAAAATTTCAGACACTCTGAGACTAAGGGGAGGGCGAGGAGCAGAGAAGGGAAAGAGGAAAAAAGAATACTACATAGAGTAGTAGAGACTCTGGCTTGACCTGAGGGATTGCTGTGTAGACTTGTAACTTGTTTGCTATATAATTTACTTTGTGACCCTCCTCCCACAAGTCCCTACCTCCTCAATATAGTTCTGGATTGAGCAATTGTTTTAAATCGATGGGTGCTTTTTATTGGAGAGTTATTTTGTAAATCAACATAGTCCAGACACTTTTTGGAGTATCTAGGGTGAAATTATTAGGAACTTTATGGTTTCTTCACATTAGTTCCTGTGCAGAGATTTGGAGTCTGCTGTCTCTATGGAGAAACCTCACATCTGTTTGAGAACCTTATTTTGAATGCAGACAGAACTCCTCACCAGCTGGACCTCAAGTAAAGCAAGCTCAACTTACTGTTTCCATAATACCTGCAACCAGGTCAATCTGTTGAGGGAGCTGGAAATTGGGAAAATGCTCTCTCTATGGGACTGAACGTTTTGAAGTATCTTGAAGTTAAGTCCTTACTGCAGCCTGAAGTGAAGCTGTCAACACCCTGGGTTTTAAGCCAGGGCTCAAAATGATGTGCTCTGCTCTGCTTCCCAGACAAGGACCTGGTTTTCATCATTCTGGAGGCATCTCAGAACCTCTGCAGATTGAGAATAGTCTTGTAAAACTGTGTAACTCTCGGACAGCTTGTGAGCCTCAGGTCCTGGGAGGCAGTAAAGACTTGTTGAACTGGATGAGAGCTTGACAAGTCTTCATTCTGGTCCATTTTTATCTGGGACCACAACAACACTATACCAAAGAGATGGAAACTTTCCTTTGCCTAGAGCTCCCTCAGAAAAGATTTCACCATTTTTCTCACTGTCAAGAATTGTCTCATGGGCTAAAGAGTTGATATGCCCTGTTTGCAGAGCTTCTGCTTTCTCCAGATTAGCAGCTCTCTCCTTTAGCAGGAATACATGCTGCTATCACACATGCTATCCATGAATTGATCCCTCTTATCTCCATCAAGATTGAAAATATAAGAGATAGACTCTAACATCGTGGCATAACAGGAGTGTGTATTCGGTGCTCAGGAAATATTTGCTGAGCCAGTCGTCCTTTATGCAGCTCTGAGATGCCCTTACCTTGTTCCGAAATAACATTGAGAATTAACACTTCAGCACTGGTCACCCACTTAGCAGGCAAGGAAAAGTAATGGTAGTCAGCAAATTGTTCACCCCTAAGACAACCTAGGTATCTGTTACTACTGCCCTCTAAGTCATATAAAATGAATGAGCTCTCTAGTTGCCAAATCTGCAAGCTGTTGAAAAAACACATGTGAGCTATTGGCGATTAGAAAGATCAGAAGCCTCTTTTGGAGACCCTGTCCCATGCCTCTTACATGGGGAATACTTGACTACATAGTATCAGAGGTGTTGCCAGTAAGACCTGGAAGTTTTATCAAGCTGTCTTCCCAAAGAGATCCAAGTATTCTTGGTAACAAGTTTACCGTGGTCTCTAGGGAATATGCATCTGCTTTGAATGATGCCCTGTAACACAGACCTTGATTTCTAAGGTTACACTTCAAAGGATCCCACCATTCTTTTTGTGAAAGATTTTTTTAAATACTTGGTTGAAGAACAACTGTGCTCCAGCTGAGATATTTAACTTAGAAAATATGTGAGAAGCTCTGCAAATGTGCCATTTCTCTTCCATGGTTTAGCAGTTATCTCTTTTTTGTATCTCAATGGAATTAAAATGATATCTTGCATAGGAACCCTGCCACAAATGATGAGTTCATATTAACCCAAGCTTGGTAAGTGGTGAATTCCTTATTGTATAATTCATGATTTGGTTTTTATTATCATGGATGGTCAAAAGTAACCAGTGTTATCAAGTATGGTTCTGTTCCATGGTTCCATGGACTTTGCAATCACACAAACCTAGTTTCAAATTATAACTCTATACTTAGAATTAGGTTGAACTATATTATATTGCTGTCTTTGTAATTTAAAATGTTCAAATACCAGCATTTTCATGTGATTCAACCTAATAGCTCTGTAACCATGAGTTAAGTTTCTCAGTCTCTCTGAGCTTCACTTATCTGTACTGTAAGGTTAATAGTGTCTCCCAGAAATGTAATAAGGGTTGAATAGTATATCCAAAACTCCTAGCCCCATGCCTAGCACACCGGAGGCACATAGTAAATTCTGTCTTTACAGTTGTTGTCACATAAATTATTTTATGGTTTCAGTCTATCAGCTATATAAACTTTTTTTCATTTTGAGAAAGAAAAAAGGGAAGGATAATGCCAATAGTGCAAGTTTAGTTAAATTATATTATCTTCTGTTAAAAATAAAAACACTTACACGTTAGGGTAGTTAAACAATATCTCATTTCCCGAATAAGGTGTTAAACTCAGAGAACATTAAATGAAATGTGGTTCTTCTTTCTTTTTATGGAATCTCAAATCCCTTTTTGAATAATTCCCCCAAAATTTACACTCCAGCATATCCGAGAGGAGTTAGATACTATGAAGTAAGTTGTCAGCAAATCAAAGCTGAGACTAATTCAAGAGCAGGTTTCAAAGTGTGACTGCAGAATCTCACCACAGGAAATCGCTTCATTGTGCTTCATAAATACTTTATATCAGTTAGCATTTTTAACTCTGTCCAGAATCACCAATCCATCATTTTGCCCAGATGTGACATTACTGAATCAATTTAGCCTAAAGAGTCGTTTGGTTTTATTACCAATGACTTTCTTGTTATTAAGTGAGCTGAGAAGGCTTTGATATGCCCTTTAAGATCGTATGTGGACCCTGCTATTTTTAATAATCACTGCCCCTACAGACTTCATATATGTGCTCATTTAGATAATGAGAAGCATCTACATGTACTGCACAGGACCTTGAATTCCCTGCATAATATGAATGAATATTAAACATCGGAATCTGAAAAGAATCTATTGAAATTCCATTAATATTTATAACTGCTCTGTGGGACTAAGGGAATTCTTCAGTATAAAATATTCCAAATTCATGTTTGTAAGAATGAAGCATCCTTGAATTTAAAATATAGTTTTCCTCACTGAAATAGATTTCTATTATACATATACCTAGTGAATTCTTTGTTGTTGATATTCTATATCCCTATTTAAAAGAGTCAGGAAAGGCATTTTAGAACCTTGGGCTCATTTGAACCTAATCCACTCTTTTTTATTAAACATAAAATGCCTGTTTGTTCCCTTTTCCACTATCTATATTCATAATATTGGTTTCTTAGGAGTAGCTCACAATATCATAAAGGATATTGTTAAAAGGATTATAGTCCCTTTGATTTAAGAACTTTGGCCAAAATACCCAGATTCAATTTTTTTTTCCTGTCAAAATATAACAGGAAGGATAATTCCACTGGTCTTATTAGCAAAGGAGATAAGAATGTCTACAGTAAACGAGTAAATTTCCTCTATCAAAAGCACCAGAAATATTTTGACACATCATAAATAAAAACTTCATCTGATAAGTCTCAGTCTTTCAAATTCAACATTTTATAATGTCAAGGCAAAACTTTCTCTTTAACGCACCAAATGAACTAGAGCAAAGTATTGATATTAGGCCAAATCCTCCAACCCAGAGATATATTTCTTCTGGTCATGGTATCCTTTTGAGCAGTTAAAAGTCTAAAGCTGAACCCAATTACGCAACTACAGTGATAAAGTGATATCCTTAGAGCAGACCAGTATGCTTGCCCAGTTTCAGGAAAAGAGTCCAATCATAATACCACTCAACACACAAAATTTCATATAGGGCATGATGCTGAGTAGGTCAGAATAACGACGTATAATAAGGGATGACTGCTTATTGCTGGTGAGTGTTGGGAAAGTGGCACATTTTAGTTGACTGTCATCATAGAAAACCAGGGCTTTCTTACACACTGTGGAAGAACTCCAGCGAGGTCTGGAACACCAAGTGCGAGTCAGGACAAATCCCCTGCTCTGGGGACCTGGGTAGGCCCAATTAGAGGACTATTGAAACTCTTCCATCTTTCCTTTTGGCAGTGCCAATAAAAGCTGCAACAGGCTGAAAATTTCCTTGTGTCTCATGATAAATAGATGTTTTCCTAAAACTTGGGAGGTCTTAGCCAAAGAAAAAACTTCTCCCAAACAGATCCTGAAATATAAGCAGTCCCACTAAATGTGGCCCCATTCGCTAAATGGGTAGAATCTATGGAATTTTTAAAGGAATTACTGCAAGGAACTTGGAGGAAAGATTATTCCAGCCCTGGAAAGCAAGTAGAATTCAGAATATGATTGCCACAGTTATTTTATTCCTTTTTTTAAAAAATATATATAATCAAACTTAACATGTGGAGCGCTGGCTCTTGATTGCCTGCCTTGGAAATTCAGAACTTGTTCTCTGTTTCTAAAAATGGAGCTACCAGTCTCCTAGCTCCTTGAGCCCCAAATCAGGAATCATCCTTGCTTTTTTTTTCTCTTTCATTGAACTCACTTCTCTTCATCACTGCTGTCACAACCCAAGCACCATCTTATTTTAACTAGTCTCTCCATACTTGCCCCTTTCCAGTTCATTTGTCACATCGCCAGAATGATCTTCTTCAAACACATCTGTTTATGCCATTCGCTTTCCCACTTAAAGCCCTTTATTGCTTTCCCTTTGATTATAGGATTAAATCTCAGATCCTTATCATGACCTACAAGATCCTGAACGATCTCATACAGGGGCCACAGACTTTTTCTATAAAGGCTAGCTAGTCAATACTTTAGACTCTGTGAGCCATACGGTCTCCTGTTGCAGCTTCTTAGCTCTGCTGGTGTCACACAAGATATAAACATTATATAAAGGAATGGGTGTGACCGTCTTCCAGAAGAGCTTTATTTACCAACACACGTGGAGGCCAGATTAGTTTGCCAGCCCCTGGTCTAGCACATGCCTATTTCACTAGCTCCTTCCTCCCTTCCTTACTTGGCTCTCCAGTCACACCTCTCATTCCTGCCATGGTTTTTCCCACTCAAGACCACGGTCCATTTTGTTCTCTCTGCCTAGACTGTCTCAGTTTAAATGTTACTTCCACAGAGGCCATTCCTGAATTCCTAATTTAATTAGGTTTTCCTATTATACTCTTCTTTAACACCTTATATTTTAATTTTCAGTAACTACACACTGATTTGTGTAATCATTTGTTTAATGTCTCTTTCACCTTCATATTGTAAGGTCCATGAGTGGAGAGACTGAATTTGCTTTGCTCCTCTTTGTATCTCCAGCACATGGCACAGTGCTTCTCATATAGTAATTTCTCAATTAAATGTGTGTTAAATGAATAATGAGTTAATGAGATCTAATCAAAACATGACAGAGGAAAACAAAAGATAACAATTTGGGCTCAGATCTAAAATATGAAATGCTTTAAGTCCATTGATCTCCAAGGTATATCATTTTTAAAGTTCTACACCTGAAATAAGGGATGTGTAATTCATAGGCATACCTCAGAATCTTGGTACTACAAAGGCATTTGTGGTTGACACATTGTGGCTTTTACGCAAAGTCACGTGCAGGTTGGGCATCTCTACTTCATCTTGTAGATCTGCTAACTGAAGCATGAGCCCCTAAAGTCAGCATGAAGGTTAAGAAAGAAATGGAAGGCACATAATAGCTCTTAATAGCCTTGGACTAGATGGAACACACTTCACTTCCCCTCATGTCCACTGACCAAGACTAGTTATATGGCTCCAGCTTAACTGCCACATAGACTAGGAATTGTCAGGGAGCACATGGACTATTTAGTGACAGTGAACTATCTCTGCCAGAGAGTGTAAAAAATAGTTCAAATATATTTCCTAATATTAAACAAAATTGGCTATATGAAGGTACTATAAACCACACATATTGGTATACTATAGTTGATATATTTTACCAAATTAAAAAAGCTTTTCTTAAATTTTAATTTACCTCATTTATGTTAATATTCTCACTTGTTAGTAATCTTTAGGGTCTTACTCTCATGTCTCCCCCAGACACTTTTCTACAAAGACTTTTAATGTGTAACAGAGGAAAATGCTCATTTTGTAATAATTTCATTTTATGACCATGGTTTTTCTATATAATCTATAAGTTTTGGTCATTTTTTTTTTTTTTTTGCGGTACGCGGGCCTCTCACTGCTGTGGCCTCTCCCGTCGCGGGGCACAGGCTCCGGACGCACAGGCTCAGCGGCCATGGCTCACGGGCCCAGCCGCTCCGCGGCATGTGGGATCCTCCCGGACTCCGGCACGAACCCGCGTCCCCTGCATCGGCAGGCAGACTCTCAACCACTGCGCCACCAGGGAAGCCCGTTTTGGTCATTTTAAAAGAATTCTATGGTACACTTCCTCTCAAAAGTAAAATATTATAGTCCAAAACTTGACTGTAAGGGAATGATCCTTATAAGAAAAGAAATATCTATATGTTCTCTTTGCTCCCCAAATTGTCTGTCTCCACAAGTTATTCATCAGTCATACACTCGAATATTTATTGCATTTCAGCTATGGGCCAGACATTGTTCTAGGTGTTCAGGTGAATAAGACAGCTCTTCTACTGCTTACGTTTGCCAGGGAATATTTAAACATACTCCAACATAATGATAAAAAGTTAGGATTCCTTATCAGCAAAATTTCAAGAGTGTTTAACCTGATATTCTCTTGTGTCCTTGTTATTTTAGTTCTGCAAATGTTTGTGGAATTGAAGTATCGATATCTCTGTAGGACACTGTCTTTTCATTTGGTCAGTATTCCTAGTCAGGTCTTTAGTAATCCTTGAGTTACACTTACAGGGATATAAAAATATACCTTGTTTTAAAGGGACAGTAATAAGCTCTGAGGCCGTATCTGCTCCATTGAAGAAGGTAGAAACAATTCTCTAGTTTGAAATCAGTGTCCTGGGTCTGTCCTCCTTATTTATATGGGCATACCTTGTTTTATTGCACTTCACTTTATTGTGCTTAGCAGATATTTTACTTTTTACGAATTGAAGGTTTGTGACAACCCTGTGTCAAGCAAGTCTATCGGTGCCATCTTTTCCAATAGCATTTGTTCACTCTGTGTCTTTGTGACACATTTTGGTACTTCTCATAATTTTTCAAACTTTTTCATAATTATTATATTTGTTATGGTGATCTGTGATCAGTGATCTTTGATGGTACTACTGTAATTGCTTTGGTGTGCCACAAACTGTGCCCATATGACGGTGAACTTAATCCATAAATGTTGTGTGTGTTCTGACTGCTCCACCCAACGGCCATTCCCCCATCCCTCTCCCTCTCACCAGGCCTCCCTATTCCCTGAAATACAACAATATTGAAATTAGGCCAATTAATAAACCTACAGTGACCTCTAAGTGTTCAACTGAAAGGAAGAGTCACACATCTCTCACTTTAAATCAAAATCTGAAACTGATTAAGCTTAGTGAGGAAGGCATGTCAAAAGCCAGGAGAGGCCAAAAAGTAGGCCTCTTGCACCAAACAGTCAGCCAAGTTGTGAATGCAAAGGAAAAGTTATGGAAGGAAATGAAAAGTGCTACTTCAGTGAATACAAATGATAAGAAAGTGAAATAGCCTTGCTTCTGATATGGAGAAAGTTTTAGTGGTCTGGATAGAAGTACAAACCAGCCACAACATTCTCGAATGCCAAAGCCTAATCAAGAGCAAGGCCCTAACTCTTTTTAATTCTATGGAGGCTGAGAAGTGAGGAAGCTGCAGAAGAAAAGTTTGAAGCTAGCAGAAGTTGTTGATTCACGAAGTTTAAGGAAGGAAGCCATCTCCATAACATAAATGTGCAAGGCGAAGCAGCAGGTGCTGATGCAGAAGCTGTAGCGAATTATCCAGAAGATCTAGCTGAGACAATGAATGAAGGTGGCTACACTAACCAACAGATTTTCAATGTAGGTGAAACTGCTTTGTATTGGAAGAAGATGCCAGCTAGGACTTTCATAGCAAGAGAGGAGAAGTCAATACCTGGCTTCAAAATTTCAAAGGACAGGCAGACTCTTGTTAGGGGCTAATCCAGATGGTGACTTGAAGGTGAAGCCAATGCTCATTTACCATTCTGAAAATCCGAGGGCCCTGAGAATTATGCTAAATCTATTCTTCCTGTGCTCTATAAATGGAACAATGAAGCCTGGATGACAGCACATCTGTTGACAACATGGTTTACTGAATATTTTAAGCTCACTATTGAGACCTACAGCTCAGAAAAAAAAAAATTCCTTTCAAAATATTACTGCTCATTGACAATGAATATGGTCACCCAAGAGCTCTGATGGAGCTGTACAATGAGATTAATGTTGTTTTCATGACTGCTAACACAACATCCATTCTGCAGCCCATGGATCAAGAAGTAATTTTGACTTTTGAGTTTTATTATTTAAGAAATACATTATGTAAGACTACAGCTGCCATAGATAGTGATTCCTCCAATGGATCTATGCAAAGTAAATTGAAAACCTTCTGGAAAGGATGTGCCATTCTAGATGCCATTAAGAACATTCCTAATTCACGGAAAGAGGTCAAAATATCAACATCAACAGGAATTTGGAAGAAGTTGATTCCAACCATAGTGGATGTTTTTGAGGGTTTCAATACTTCAGTGGAGGAAATAACTGCAAATGTGGTAGAAATAGCAAAAGAACTAGAATTAGAAGTGGTGGCCGTAGATTTGACTAAATTGCTGCAATCTAATGATAAAACTTAGAGGAGTTGCTTCTTATGGATGAGCAAAGAAAGTAGTTCCTTGAGATGGAATCTACTCCTGGTGAAGATGCTGTGAAGACTGTTGAAATGACAACAAAGGATTTAAAATAGTACATAAACGTAGTTGATAAAGCAGCAGCAGGGTTTGAGAGTATTAACTTCAATTTGGAAAGATGTTCTACTGTGGGTAAAATGTTATCAAACAGCAGTGCATGCTGCAGAGAAAATCGTTCATGAAAAGAAGAGTCAATTGATGTGGCAAACTTCACTGTTGTCTTATTTTAAGAAACTGCCACAGCCACCCCAGCCTTCAGCCATCACCCTGATCAGCCAGCAGCCTTCAGCATTGAGGCCAAGCCCTCCACCAGCAAAAAGATTACAACTTGCTAAAGACTTAGATGATGGTTAACAGTTTTTTAGTAATATGGTATTTTTAAAAATTGAGATATGTACATATTTTTAGACATAATGCTATTGTGCACTTAATACCATGGTATAGAGTAAACATAACTTTTATATGCACTGGGAAAACAAAAAATTTATGTGACTCACTTTACTATGATCTTCACTTTATTGTGGTGGTCTGGAACCAAACCCACAATATCTCTGAGCGATGCTTGTATAACTTGCCTAAAGGTACTCCTCTGGAGAGATCTGTCTCACAAAACCAGATCTGCTTCCTCCAAATAAAGGCAAGAGCCTAAGGAATGATGGAGAGGGATGGATTCAAACATGAATTCTTGACCAAGTGGAAATCTTCCCTGACACAGAACCTCCTGAGACACTCTGCCACAGGGATTCTGTTGATCTGCAAGGATTTTTCTTTGCCATGGAATCTGGAAATCTTGCCTCCTTGGTTTTTCATAATGGAAGTCTTTAAGAAATTGCTTTCTCTGAAAAGGTCAGAATTATTTGAACAAAAAAAAACAAAACTGGAATTTCCAATTTAGTAGTTAAATGTGATTGGAATAATCAAGAAGTCTCATGGGGGAAAATGTTATCTAAGACCCTCCATAATGTAGAAATACTTGTGAGTCTTGAGCTCTGATTTCCAAAATGTACATCTGGGTTTGGGGGGAAAACATGAGTCTGCCCCACAGCCTTGAGTCACCCTCCTCTTGCCTCTTGCTATATCAGTGTATACATATTTGCTTGTATGTGTGCTAATTATGTCTCAAATTACAAATAAGAAAATGTATTTGTCCTCTATTACAATATATTTGTACGTAGGAAGCAAAGAGAACTTTTCTATAGCCTGAATTTAGAACAGCTTATGTCAGGAGTTTGAAAAATAACAAAGAATGAAAAGAAAAACCAGAACAATGTTGTTCAACCTTTTTAAACTCCATACCCATAATCTTTATTAAGACAGGCACTGTGCTAAGTGCTTTTATGTTTGTTTGTTTGTTTTTTACATTTTATCTTTACAACAACTCTCTGAGGTAAATATTATTATCCCTGTTTTTGTAAGTGAAGAAACTAAAGCTTAGAGAAATTAAATAAAATGATGACTTCAGCCTGAGCTTTGTTTATCTCTGAATCATACTTTTTTGATCAAAGTAAAAATCTCTATGCTGGAGAGACTAATAAAAGCTCCCCATGGAGACTTATCTCTTGCCCCAGCACCTACCCTAGAACACAACGAGGTTGACTGATACCTGGAAACTAGATTCTTTCTCATATTCTTCTTTAACCTATACTTTCTGTCATTTGTATATTTAAATTAACAGTGGCTTTTAAAATTCATTTCTAAAGATGAGATAATAACACCAAATGTGTTATTTGAAATTCTACATGTTCCGCTCACCCCCTTCCCAGATTTGGGTGAGCCAAATTCTCAGTGCCTTCCTCTACCACCAGCCCAACATTGAGAATCCTGGGAATGAAAGAACCTTGGAAATCCAGTTCTTCTACCATCACTCACGTGACAAATGCTATTCATACTCATGACACACTTCATGAGGATAGCTCAAGTTATCAGGAATCTCAAGAGGCCTAGCGTTCTCACACTCAAGATCACATATATCAAAATACACGTAAGCAAAAGTAATGTTATTTTCAGAATAAACTTGATTCCAACTTAATATATCTTTAAAAAGAAAAATATTCTCAATCCTGGATATGTTAATTTAACTATTGTTAGTTACACATGATTTTCCACAGAGCTGTAACATTTGTGAATTTTTATCTGTTTCAGTGTGTGAATTGAGTATCTGTGGTATGTCAAGAACTGTTCTAGGTAGTAGCAGAGCTGAATCCAGACCAAGGAATTCTTAAACAATGTAGTGTGTTTTCTTACCATACTACAAAATAGCTCACTGGATTTAAACTCAAAAATGGGATGGAAATTAAAGCCCTAAAATCTAGGGCAAACTCAACGCTTAGAAAGCTCAGATGAAGAGAAGTATTTTCATCACATTGGTCCTATGGAGTCTTAGTTTTAGTCTCTCCTTTGAGGACCAGGAATTTCTGCCCTAGTGACAGCACGGAGTGGTTAGAGAAAGGATGAGCTTTACTTCTCAAATTGTCACCACTACCTGGACCTCCATTTTATAGTCACAGAAAATTAAAGCTGAAAGGGATCTGAAGATAATAAACTTTTATAACCCCTTACTTCACATATGAAGAAACTGAGGCCCAGAAGAAGGTTGTTTTTTTGCTTTGGGTTTTTTTTTTTTCATAATTATTGGTCAAGTTTTCTCAAGAAACTGCTAAAATCTAATCTTTATATATTGGAGATATAAAGTAAGATTAAGGGCAGACAGGAGGAGAAAAGAAGAAAGAAAGGAAACGCATTTGTAGGAACAAGCATACATGTGCTAGACTTAGTACTAGATCTTCACACATTTAACTTAGTTTAGGTTACAAATGACATAAAACCCAATATGGTTCGCTTATCCCCTCCCCCCCAAAATAGGAGGGGGTGGAATTTATTGGTATTGTTCCTGAAAAATCCAGGAGTAAAGCTCCAGACATGTCTGGATTAATTCCATCAACATCATGAAGACTTAGTTTCTGTCTATTTCTTGACTCTACCTTCTGCTGGATTGGGTTCATTCATAGTAGCAAGCATTTCAGTGCCAAGTCTTACAAAAAAACCACCTGTTTCCCCAAAAGCTCAACACTAGTCCAGGAATTGAATCTCACTGACTTGACTGGCCTGCCTTGAGTTATGTACCCATTGCTAAATTAATCACTTAGGAATGGATTAATTGATCAGTTTAACTTCCATCACCTTTATCTGGGCTGAAAGTGGGGGAGGGTTGATCTTCTAAAACAAAAATTTAGCTACTGTTGCCACAGAAGAGCCATGCCCCTCTAATCAGTAGAATTATCCCCAGCAGCTCATCCCAGCCCCTGTTCCCACCCTCCTGACCCCAACCCAAAGCCTCAGGCATTCAGTCCTCGTAGGTATTGAGGAAATAGGCAACATGTTTATTATTCAAGTAGTTTGGATTACTGGTGAATGTTATTTACTTTCTCAGCTGGCTGGAGAAGGCAAACATACTCTTCTGTGAACAGTTTTCCATTGTTTGCTGGAAGATTATTTCCTGAATTTGTATACATTTGTTTATACTGGAGCTATAGGGAAACATCTTCTGAAACTGGAAGTATGAACTTTTGGGGAATTCTCATTTTATTTTCAATTCATCGTGTGGGGTTTTACACACTTGTTTATATTTAACTAAATGCCTATCAGAATGGTTACCTTATACAGAATTGTTTAGAGGATGTCTGTGTGTCTTTTTAAACATAAGAAATCCAAACATATGTAGCCTGGGATAACAAGGATTACAAACATACATGTGTATCAGTTTTAAAACTTTCCTTCTTAGCCTCTATTTAAAATGGCAAATGCATACATCCCTAGATATATTAGTAGCCACAGGCCTAGAATAAACAAGTCAAGGACCAAAAGAAGAGAAGAAACTAATAAGTATATTAGTTTTTTTTTAAGCTAGTATTTCCAACTCAGTGATGGAGAAGTCCCTCCTGCAGATAAAGTTGGAGGTAATGTAGTTGCTCAGGACATGAGTAGGGCTCTTGTAAGTGAATTTTGGCTTCTGTAACTTATATACAAGAAATAGGTTTGAGATGGTTATTAAAAAGCAAATAAAACCTGCAGGTGGTCCCTCTGAATAGTGAGGCCTAGTTCCTCATTCAGGGCCAGCAGCAGCAGACACACAGAACAGCAGACACGCTGCCAGGGAGGTGGAATGCCAAATGGGAAACTGTTAGATGCTTGTTTGGGTTGGAAGGGGAAAGAGAGACAACAGGAGCACGTATCTCTCCATCTCTATCTCCTTTTCCCCTCCCCACTCTTTTTCCTTCCCTTTCCCTCTGCTATGCTTTCATCATCAAGAGTGAGTGACTTTTCTTTGCTGGACTTAACTGATGCGACTGACTTACTCTCCATTACATTTGCTGCTGGGCTCCGGAGCCATATGAAGGAGTTAAATTACAATAAGAGCTCTCCTGGCTAGAGGGCAAGTCTAGTTAAGCCAGTTCCACATTGGGAGGGAGACGGAAACTTACCACCAATACCACTGCCAGGAGGAAGGAGAGCTGACCACCCACCCCTTCAAACTGTGTGGCTCTCAACGCCTGGTCCCTTTTCTCTCTTCCCAGGAATCTGTTTCCTGAACTTAATTTGCACGCACTGTCAAGACCATACCAGTTAGAGATAATGGCTCTCTAACTGTTTTGCCTAGGTGCCATTTCCCCCACTAAGATGTAAGCTTCTGAAAGGCCCTAACCGAGTTTCTCTTGGTACCAAACTGCACTAAACACCCACATGCTCATTTGATTGAATCAGTAATTAAAGAAACATTTTTACGCATTTTTTGATCCTCTTGGTCTGCAGCTATAGTGTCTGCCACTCCTTAAGTTTCTTTAATCCTCTACTTCCCTGTCAGAAATGGAATCTAGAGCTGGTTTTAGGGGAACCCAACTTCTGCCCCTTGATAGATATGGCTAAAAACAAAGTTTAACAGATGGAAAATGTCTCTGAAGTATCTGCATGTAAATAAGGATGTCTCAGTAAGTTTGAGCTTGCTATATGAGTGTAGAGTGTAGATTCCTCATATAATTTTGGAAGAAGGTAGTCAGAAATGGTGACAAATTTGGGTCAGCAGTGGGAAGGGAATATTCTAATTTAAAACTGTCCACATATCCAGTTTTCTAAGACAGTGTAAAAATGCATTCTTCCTCCATTGCTTTGTTAAGTTTGTTGTCCTATACTAGATACTTACTATATTTTTAGGACTTTTTTCCAGAGAGATGTATTCTGATTCATTGACTATTACTGTCAGCCAGTACTAGGCTGATTTGACTGCCGTGTCTTTATAATGCATTTAAATATATGGCAAAATAAGTCTCCATTCACTGATCTTTTTTTTTTTAATTTTTAATATTCTCATTGCCTTATTTTTCTTTTAGAATCAATTTTTTTTTTTTTTTTTTTTGCGGTACGCGGACCTCTCACTGTTGTGGCCTCTCCCGTTGCGGAGCACAGGCTCCGGACGCGCAGGCTCAGCGGCCATGGCTCACAGGCCCAGCTGCTCCGCGGCATGTGGGATCTTCCCGGACCGGGGCATGAACCCGCGTCCCCTGCATCAGCAGGTGGACTCTCAACCACTGTGCCACCAGGGAAGCCCTAGAATCAATTTTTAAATTCCAAAAAACTTGTAGAGTTAATTAAGAATTACTTTTTTCTTACTAGTTATTGTTGGTATATAGGGAAATAAATTTAATATCAAAAATTTTAAATTAATTTGATGGATTTTATGTTGGCTTATTATTATTTTAAATCATGATTTTCCTTCTTTCTGTTAATTATAAATTTTATTTTTTATCTTAGTACATTAACCAGAGCAATGTTAAATATCATTGGTATTACTAAGCATCCTTGGTTTATGCTGATTTTACTGTGAAAGATCTATATTATTTCATAGTAAAGTATGATATAGACCAACCGCTTAAGGAAGATATTCTGTCTCATTTTGAGAAAGTCACTTTTTTTCATGTTGTATCTTTTTTCCATGAATTGATATTAATTGTTAATGGATGCCTTTTAAATACATGTTGAGATTAGCATGTTTCTTTTCATTGTAGCTATTAATATGAAAGAACATACCTATTAACATTAATAGAAGAATGATCTATAGTTTGGTGTATGTTTATATGTGTAAATGTGATGTGTGTGTCTGTAATCAACATTATACTAGCCTGACAATTTTAAACAAATCACAAGTAAAACACTTAAGACCTGGAGTCTTTTTTTGTTTTAAATATTTATTGACTGTGTTTTCCATTTCTTTTATGTATTTTAGTTTATACTGATTTCTTTTATATTGAGTTAATTTTGGTAACTTTTTTTTCCAAGAAAAATTAGCCTGTTTCTTTTAGATTTAAAACTTTATTCACATGGACACGTACCCTTCTTTGGCTTTAAAGAACTTATCTGTATCTGCTATATCCTATCTGGCAGAGGGAGACAGTGGGGATGCTTGCCTATCTTTAAGTGGTGTGGAAAAAAACAAAAAAGAAATAAAATGTCTCCCCTGAAATGCCAAACCACATATCCACCTTCAGGCAGATTTGGTGCCAGAATTCATTCTTCTAGTATGTTCTAAAAATCCAGTTAAAGTAGTCATATGCAGTATTACCTCCAAGGTATCTGGCAGAAATGAAAGTAACTCTCCAAAGGAATAACCTTTAAACTCAGGCCTCAAAGAATTTCTGAGACAAAGTTCCTAGGAACTTTAGGCTCACCATAGGAACATGGCTCACAATAGAAAAAAAAAAAAAAATCACGTAAGACACAAGGAAACACACCATCATGAGCAACAACGATTGATTGCACCTATTAATATGAAAAAATGTACTTATTAATATATATCTATTAATATTAATAGAAGAATGTTAATAGATTGGTGTGTATTTATAGGTCTACAAAAACACTCAAACTCCTAAAGATTGCAGATTTTTAAATAACTAAAGATAATATAGTATATTGATTGTGTTTAAAGAAATAAAAGAGAGTACTGACAATGTGACTAGGGAGAAAGAAGCTATCAAAACTGATCACGCAGATTTGAAAAGAAGAATTTTTTAAAATGAAAAACAAAATAAATTTGAAATTAAAAGGACAAATTAAACATCAGAATAAACACATATATAGGGAGAATGGTGAACCGAAAGATAAATCAGAAGAAATTACATGGAATCTAGCATAGAGAGGGAAAACATTATAAAAAGATCAAGACACATGAAGATAGAATGAGAATATCTATCATATTTCTAAGTAGAGTACTGTATCTACCAGACAGGGAGAATGGAGAGAACTAATGGCTGAACAATTTCCAAAATTAATGACAAAAATGAGTCTTCAGGTTCAGAAAACAAAATGACGTTAAAGAAAGTAAGCAAAAAGAAACTTAAAACCTCAAAATATTCAAGTAAAACTGCAGAACACCAAAGGCAAAAAGAAAATATAAGCATCGAGATATGAAAGAATTACCTGCAATCAAATTGAGTTGACTTCTTGACCCCCATCCAAAACTGTAGACTAAAAAAAAAGAATGCAGTGCCCATTTCATACCCATTAGGATAGCTATTTAAAAAAATAAAATACCAAGTGTTGGCAAGGGTGTGGAGCAATTAGCACCTTTGTGCATTGCTGGTAGGAATGAAAAAATGATGCAACTGCTGCGGGAAATGATATGGTGATTGATCAACAATTTAAACATAGAATTACTGTATGATCCAGCAATCTCACTTCTGAGTATATACCCAAAAGAAGTGAAAGCAGAGACTTGAACAGATAATGGTACACCCATGTTCATAGCAGCATTACTCACAATATCCAAAAGGTGAATGCGTTGACAAAATGTGGTATATACACACAATGCAATATTATGTGGCCTTAAAAAAGAAGGAAACTCTGACCCCTGTTACAACATGGATGAACCTTGGAGAGAAGTGAAATAAGCCCATTACAAAAGGACAAATATTGTATGATTCCACTTACAGGAGGTACCTAGAGTGGTCAAATTAATAGGGACAGAAATAGAACGGTGGCTGACAGGAGCTGGGGCAAGTCGGGAGTGAGGGGTTACTTTCTAAAGCTATAGAGTTTCAATTTGGGAAGATTTTAAAAGTTCTAGTGATGGATGGTGGTGATGGTTGCAGAACAATGTGAATGTACTTAATGCCAGAGAACTGTATGCTTAAAATAGGTTTAAAAGGTACATTTTATACTATATATATTTTACCATAATAAAAAAAGCTGCTGTGCCTCTACCCAGGACTAGTCTGCCACTCTTCCTGGGGTGTTAATATAAGAATCAGTCTTAATACTTTCAGAGAAGTCAACTCTGTCATCCCTTTCTAAAGCTGTTCTTACCACAGCACAGAGGTCAAAACAAAAATATTATCTAGGGGTGCCTTATGTTTGTATAGCACTTTATATTTGAAGAAGGCTTTTATGTATCCAAACCCATTTAATCTCCAAACCCATTTAATCCCGTGACAGCCTTATAAGGTAAGTAGTATTACACCCCTCTAATTGATGGAAGACAGTGGAGCCTAAGAGATTAAGTTGTCCAAGACCACTGGGCTATTAAGGATGCAAAGGTTCAAATAACTTATCTTCTGACTGAAGCCATTGATCTCCCAACATACAGAAATAGTTGTCAACTTACTATGAACTTTACATTTAAAATGCCAAAAGCAAAGTGCTATGCTTGTTAAACTGAATGAAGAAAAGAAAAAGAAAGATAACATCATTACGTTCTCAGGAACCAAGGAATAATGATTACACTGAGTTTACGCTCTGAATCCTATTAACATATTTGTGGCTTTTTATAGTGCTCTAGTTCCAAGCCCTGGTCACGTTTAAACTCCAGTTGGCTATTTGTATTTTTGCACTTTAGCTTCTGAAAATACCCTTTAATTTTGGGGTTGAGGGTCTTTCCCTTAAAACTCATTGTCTTAGGTTGCAGCTGTTCAAATTTTAATTGAAATTCTCAAAAATTTTTGTCTGATTCCAATAAAAACAAGTAGCCAGGTTGTTCTCTCATTGTTATGCAAGAACTGTTTCATTTTTGGTCTTAAATTTCCTTTTTTATTGCTCTCCTTGTAGTGGATGGCTAATGTAAATGGGAGAAACCTGGCAACGCACCATCACTACCCTTAGCAATTATAGGAGCTCCCTGCTAGAACAAATGGCTGGGTCAGCGCAACCTCACGCACACAGCTGAGTTTGTTTCCCTTTGAAGACTGCCACAGATAAGTCAACTCAGAACCCCAACTCTCCTGCTTCCGAATGCTGACCCAGTAGCTTTCTCTGTCTCTGGGAAGGTTGGGAACCTCATGGAAGAGGGGTGACCTTTTTGCCACCCCTTTCTGTGAACAAGCCTCCCTGAATGTATTAACTGACAACATAGATAACACTCCCTGAGGCAGTATGCAGTAGGTTTCTCAAAGTGGTGGTATTCAGTGAAAGATTCGAGATTTTGCACTCCCGTGTGCTACCAGTAAAGTAGACACTGGCAAGTTAAACACTGAAGGTTCAAAGAGAGGGTCCTCTCTTTGCCCTTTCAAGTTGTTCCAGCTACTGTGAGGTGAAAACTGGACAATCTTCTTACCATTGCATTTACAGCACAGATTCTGAACTCAGATATCCCACTTCATATATATTAAAATGTTTGAGAACACGCCACTTTAAAGTGCTCACAGCGTTTTCTCTCAGAAGAGAGACCCAAATTCTTTTACAGTATTCTGCTGTAAAATTCATAAGCCAGAGCGCAACAGGAAAATGAAGTACTTTAACAAAAAATTAACTCACACCTATCATTTGGACAACACCAGGAGAACTTTTCCCTTGGGTATATCTGATATATTGCTTTTATTCTCATAGCTTACATTTTTTAAGCACCTCCTCTGTGCCAGAAACTGTGCTAAGCACTTCACACACATTATGTCGTTTAATCCAGACCACAGAACAGTGTGGTAGATGCTAACTTATTCTCATTCTACATACATACACACAAAGTAAAGAGGTTGAGTGGACACAGAGCAAGTAAGTGGCTTGTTCTGTGTAAAATTATTTTTTCTGTGTAAAGATGTAAAAACCTATCTCAAAGAGATTGTTGCCTTTTATAACAACCCCGAAAAGAACTTCATAATTCCAATTTAAAGAATTTTCAGTATCAGTCTTCCCAACCCCTGTCAGTAGCTTATAGATTTTAGTATTTTCTTCTTTCAGCAGGGGGGAGCACCAACTTTCATATTATAATTTCATGCGTTTCGTATCTATTTTGTTTTCCCTCAACTTTTCTCTTCTGCATGATTTAAACAAAAAATAATAACAGGAAATCTTGGTTAACATTCCTTCCAAGGTTGTATTCTCTAATGCCTCAGTCACTTTGCTTTCAATGTCAAACTTTATTCAACTTTCTATATTCTACTAAAGAGTGAAAGATATGAAGCACTTGTTATTTTTCATTGTGAAAATATAGCCAAAAAAATTCAATGGCAAACAAAAAAGGAAAGTATCTCCATGTTATGGATGAAGCAGACTTTTTTTTTTCAGACTTTTATTTTTAATGCTGCTTAAAAGATGAAGAACATTATGAGGTCAAGCTTGTTTTGAGAAAGGTGTTTTTTTAGGTATTTTATTCTGGCATTTATATAATTTCAACAAGATATTTTTGCAATCCATTTAACATAAAATTAAGAAGATGAACATCTACTTCGTTCTCAGAATTTAAAGCGAATATAGGCTATGTATAAGAAATGGTTCCTGGGCTTCCCTGGTGGCGCAGTGGTTGAGAATCTGCCTGCTAATGCAGGGGACATGGGTTCAAGCCCTGGTCTGGGAGGATCCCACATGCCGCGGAGCAACTAGGCCCGTGAGCCACAACTACTGAGCCTGCGCGTCTGGAGCCTGTGCTCCGCAAAACGAGAGGCCGCGATAGTGAGAGGCCCGCGCACCGCAATGAAGAGTGGCCCCCGCTTGCCACAACTAGAGAAAGCCCTCGCACAGATATGAAGACCCAACACAACAAAAATAAATTAATTAATAAACTCCTACCCCTAACATAAAAAAAAGAAAGAAATGATTCCTGCCCTGATAAGCTTATGATTTAGTGGTTGAGAGAGATAAACATACCAATAAATTTAATTATACCCAAGGCAGTACATATTAGGTCATTTTAACTTCCTTCAGGTTCTTTAACAAAACCTGAAAGTGTGTTCTCTAAAACGCATCTTGAATCTGTCCTCCACATCAGTGAAGCCTGATTTTGAATTTCAGAAGTAGCCTAATTTTATGCTTCAAAGATTAGAATCTGTTTTCCCTTCATTTATTGTCTGATTATTGTGATCAACTCTTAAATCCGGATTGAAATGCTGAGAGACACTAACATGTTACCCACTTTAAGGTGTATCTTTATGTTCCTCTTACACTAGAGTCATCGGAAATCGGGCCTTCCCTTGTGATTCACACCACTGTCTCATTTGGAGTTACATACTTGGAACACAGCACTGAAGATGTGCAGGAGTTAATCTTCCAGCAGCTGGAAAATATTTTGCCTGGTTTGCCTCAGCCAGTTGCTACCAAATGCCAGAAATGGAGACATTCACAGGTAATCAGAGAATCCAGTGGTATGTGCAGTTTTCTCAATCAGACCTGACTTTACTTTTTCTCATCCTTTGACACTCGCTAGTAAAAGAAATTAACATGATCTTGGGAGCAAATATGTGTTTGCCTAATAAAGAAGTTTACATGCAGGTTTTATTATCCTGTTATTTCTCAATAAGAGATACATATAATTTTCCCCGATGTTATGTTCAAATTCTAGCATCTCAAGACTTATATACCCTGAAGATCTGGGGTTTCCTATGCAGGCAAGGCAGGTTATATATCAAAATGCAGCTGTTTCTCTGGGGTTTTTCTAAATCAGTACTGTGGTTATATAGAAACCACTATAACCTCCCAAATTTTTGCAATATGTCGAATTAACCTTGTAAGTGTATTTTGCTACCACAATTTTCATTTTTATTAAGTTCCCACTTTGGTTTTGACTGCTGCCAGTAGAGCTGTGTGGGGGAGAAAGATGAATACCTGCAACAGCTAGTTGAGCAGTTTTTTCAGGGTTAGATAAACCTGCTGATCGCTCTCCTAGTTCAAACTTAAAATCTCTTTACACTAAGTAAATGACTTTTTTGAAAATCTCTGCATACTCCAGCAGAAGTTAGTGAGTATTCATAGAAAAAAGTCTTTTGATCTGTAAACTCAGTTGTGAAGTCATCTGGGGACAATGGAGCAAAGGACAGAAGGAGAAAAGAAGCAGTGACTTGTCTATTTTTTCCTAAGATTTCTGAGCACATTGATTACCTGACTTACCAGCACTATTGATTACCAAAGCTGTGAAGCCTTTAGAAAAAGTGGTTGTGAGAAATCGCAGCAGATTTTGTTTATTTTAAAGGACTTTCCAAAATCAGAGGAAATGGTAAATTACTTCCTAAAATATTGCAGCAGGTCTATGTGTTTACCCATATCTTCTCAAGTTAAATTATACACTGAACCTTCTGGGAAAATATTTACTTAAACACATCATGGTCACTTTAAAAGACTTTACTTTTTCCTTTTAAAACAATTTTTAAAATCTCAATAGCTAATGTCTTTAAGTGATATTTAACTTAATCTTAAGTTGGCCTGAAAAAGAATACAAAGAAATAATCTTGTTGATATAATTTGAAGGTAGATATATTACACAGCAAGTCACTTCGCAATTTATATACATTCTTTTAGAAGAAATGATAGTTTCTGAGTTTCTTCTTGTGACTTCCTCAAAATAATTTATTAATAAACTGAAAAGATGGGTTAAAATCTACTTATTTCCTAAAATTTAATGTGTTAGTAGAAATAGATTTGACTTGCCCACAAAATGACTTAGTCAAAGTTGTGCAATATCACAAAATTTAATTAAAAAAATCTTTGAACACGAAGTACATCCAAACTCTAACAATGATTTTTATTACAATTTGGATGTTCTCCCTTGAAATTATCCCAGTACATTTAAAGTCATGAAATCTACATTGGCTGCAAAGCCTGAATAAGATGTCATTCAAATTTAGAGGTTTGTATTTTCCACTATTCATAGTACCTTGACCAACATTCTACAGAACATAACGTCATTATAGCAGAGATCTTACCTACATTGTTCAATAGAGAGAGTGAAAGAGAGAGATCTCCCATATCACCTTAGGAGAAAGGCTAATTAGTGACAGGTCCAGAGACTTAATAACATTTAGCTAGTTAGTGTTCAGTTATTATTCCTAAGAGAACGCTTCTCCAGTGTTTTTAAAAGGTTCATCTTAACCCTTGAAATTTAACATAAATGTCAATTCACCCTTTTCCATTGCCATCCCAGGACACAAGCTCTACCTGAAATGAATTCATGAATGTTTGTGTATAAATATGGTCTAATATAGTGCTTAAACTGAAGAGAAGAATGGTGTAGAAAGAGGGACAAAAAAGAAAGAACAGCCAACTGGTTTTGAAGTTTCCCTCATCTCTGATTCCCCTTACAGGAGAATCCTGCCCTTTATTTCTTCCAGCCTGGGTCTCACCCTTCATTCCTTTTCCTCCTTCCTCTGTCCTGCTTCACCCATACCTTCTCCTGGTCTTCCCTCTCCACCCGCTTCCTTCCCTTCTTTCTCACTGACAAACAAGTGATACAGCCCTTCAAACCCTCATTTTATAAAATCCTAGATAGACTACAGGACTGGGGTCCCTGCCTCGGGAAGCAGTGGGTGGTGTGGATTCCCTATCCCAGGCCTCTCAGGCTGGACTCCCCATCTCCATGCATTTTATTTTTCTCTTCTTTTGTATTGCCTACCCTGCATCCTGGCACTCAGTGACTGTGGAGGGTAGGGAAGAAAAAAAGGAAGAGAGATCACAATGGTGAACACCCACATTGCATAGTGCAACAGGCCTGGAGCTGAGCGATTCAAAGATGTGATCTCATTTAACATCAAAAGTAGCCTTATGAGGTTGCTATTTTTAACCCACTACAGCGATGAGAAAAAACAAAGCCTCAAGAACATGAAATAAATTCCCTAAGGTCCCATGGCTAGTAATGACAAAACTAGTCTACCTGCCTCTCAGGTCCTTCCCTCCTCTTCACTGACCCTCTGTTTTGAATGGCTGCTGTAACAAATTACTGCAAGTTTGGAAGCTTAAAACAACACAAATTTATTATCGTACAGTTCTGGAGGTCAGAGGTTCAAGATAGGTCTCAGTGAGACCCTCAATGAGGGTCTCAGCTAAAATCAAAGTGTCGGCAAGGCTGTGTTTCTTTCTGTAGGCTCTAAGAGAGAATCCATTTTCTGGCCATTTACATCTTCTAGAAGCTGCCCCCAATCTTTGGCTTGAGACCCCTTCCTCCATCTTTAAAGTCAGCAACAGCAGGTCAAGTCCTTCTCATATTGCATCACTCTGACCTTTTCTCCTGCCTCAGTCTTCCTTAAAGGACCCTTGTGATTACATGGGACCCACCTGCATAATCTAGGACACTCTCCTCATCTCAGGGTCCAGTGACTGGCACCATTAATTCCAGCTGTATCCTTAACTCTTTCTTGAGATTTAACACTTACAAGTTCTAGGGGTTAGGATGTAGACATCTTGGTGGGGGGAGCCTTATTTCTGCATAGCACACCCTTCTTTCCCCCAGAATTCTTTGGTAGATTCCTTTATGAGGCAGTATCTCCCACTCCTCTCATAAAACCTCTGGGGAGAGCACCAGCCCTTTAAAGCTTTCAGAGCAGCCACTTTAGGAACCGGCTGCTCTCTGAAAGAGGTAAGGGAGTACTTTGTGGGGGGGGCAGTTTTCTGTTTCCCTGATGATGCTCTTTGTGCCTTCTGCTGCCTCTAATGTCATATATCCACAGTGGCAGCAGGGGGGTGAAACATGGTTGTTCATTTATTCATTTGGTTAGTCGTTTATTCCATAAGCATTTAACGAATGCCTAGGACATGTCTAATACTCTGCCCATGGAATCCTAGAGACTAATCTTTGCTGAAAGCCTTCTCCTAAGACACTAAGTCAAATTTTTTGTCTTGAGTAGGATAACGCTGCTTTTTTGTGGGTGCTGCTTTTAAGGAAAGAGGCAGATCAAGAAAGAAGGCGTGTTTGAAAGACTTGGGAGCTGCTCTGTGCCTCCCATTTGGGGTTTGAATAAAACACTTGAGTAGGCGGTTCAAACAAACATAACAAAGCAATGGCATTTTTTTCATGATTCTCAGTTCCTCCCTTTTGCAGATATTTGCCTTCCATTATTTAAATGTTTATCCAGTTAATATAACTTGATGCCTAGGCTGTGATGCATTGAATTAAGATTTCTGTTACAAGTATGATATAGTAATCCATTCAGCAGAAGAGTAATAACTGATAACACCTTTCCATGTACATTGACAGGGGACACTTAATCAGTTTGATAACCCTAATACTCTCACCATTATTATTCGCTATGCCTTCCTTTGTTTCAAGTCTATCATGATGCCTTTCCCAAACTATAATAAATGTATGATTTGCTTGCGAGTTTAATGCTGATTTTCCCCCATCTTTCTGTAGTTCCTGAAAATTTCAGTGGCTTTTTCTCTCACTTAGCACATTCATGGATTACCTTATTTTTAAAAAATCACTGAATCTATTTCAAATACCAAGGAGATCAAGAGAGGAGTTTGATGGGGGGAGGAGAGTCAGGTGGTAAATGAATACCTTGGTATCTTTGGCAAAAATAAATGGATTTGGATTAGACTATTAAGCTTCTGCTGTAAAGTTAGAAATTAGTTATCTTCTATAGTTACGTTCTTTTCACTTGGTCTTTTGCCCTGAGACTGTACTTTCTCTCTCCTCAATGGCAGTCCTTTTATATTCTTTAAGGAGAAGGATGATGAACTCTTTAAGAATCTGATCAAAGCTATGAATATGAAGATGCTCATCCTTTCAAAATATACATGTACACATAAACACAAAATTGCATCTAATTATGAAAATTTATCAATATAAGCAACCTAAAAGTCCTCCCATGAATCCAGCATTAAGGACACCTGCTGTAAATGTTATACTCCTATAACCCAAACAAATCAAGAACCCCTCATTAGCCCAGTCTTGTGTTGTAGTCTAAGAGACAAAATTCAACAACCAAAAGGAACGTAAAGTAATTCTCATCTTTACTAGTATCTTTTATAGAACTTTAAAGAATAACCAAAATTCATCATCCTTAGCAGTACTTTTTGAAGTTTCTCTTCTCATTCCTTATATATCCCACTTCTAGAAGCTCCCTCAAATCTTTTTGCACCCTCAACTCTAGTTTTCCACAGAGTTTTCCCTGATAATCAGCAATGCAGGCTTATCTCTTTTTTTCTTTCCTCTCTTCAGCCTCCCATTCACATTCCTCACTTTTGACTCTCTTCTTTTCCCCCCTTAGATAAGTAAATCCTTTTCAATGCAAATTCCGCATTTTGGCTTCCTCAGGTCTTCCCCAGTTGATTACCTTGGTTGACATAGTACTGCCCAGGAGTCAGAAGGAATAAAAGAGAAAAGAGGAAATGTGCAACAGCTTAAGGCCAGAATTTTCTTTAGAGGTTTGTGTTTGGTGTCTGGAGAGGGATGTGTACACAGAAAAGCCTGAGGTCACCCACATACTTACATTATTCCCTCATGAGATTAATTTCTGGCCGGTAGCTGTGTCTGATTTCAGCATTGGAAGATCAGGTGGTAATTGATATTTCCATTTTTTCCTTTCTTTATGTATTTTCTATTTTATCCTCATTTTCTTCTCTTAGGCAGGTTGCAACTGAAAAGCAGGGACTGACTGATTGTATGAATATACCAAAATTATGAATCCAAATGATTGCCCCCTTCAACATAGTCAGTCACCCTAATAAGCCACACCCTTATTTTAACAAGATCAGGCATCTCTTTCAGAGCCAGACACATATTCCTCAGCATGTAATCAGTTGAATCATGTCTTTGAAAGCTGAGCTTGAATTTAATGTTTTAGAAACAACCGAAGTCATTTGGACTTAAATCTTTTTAATAAACGGATGACCCATCTTGACAATTTTCTTAAATGTTTTCATAGAACTAAAGAATATAGCTCTTTGTATTTAATCTGTTTTAATGTGTCTAGTAAGCGGATTCTAAACGCTGCTACCCCTAAAAGACATTCGCCAGTGCATCACTACATATTTAACCATAAGGCCTTCTAGGATAAGTGCTTTGAAAGACAATAATCAGTTGTGTTTATCAGTTAAATACATTAGATGTTTTGTTTTGTAATTTATTTCTAGGATAAAATCATGCTCTTTTGGTCATTCTGCCACTAAGACTTTTCTCCCATATTTGTGTCTTGTAATTCCTGGATTTTTGATAACGTGGTGTGATTATGATCTTGGACTTTGGAGTCAGACAGGCAGTCAAACCTCAGCTCTCCCTGTCCCTTTGAGCAAGCTAGACTGTAACTGTAAGCCTCAGGGCCCCATCTGTAAATGGTACAACTGAACCTCCCTCATAGGGTTGTGGTCAGAATAAAAGGAGAGAACACAGTAGAAAAACTAGCACAAAGCAAGTTACTACAAAACTAGCACGAAGCAAGTTCTCAATTAATATTATTAAACAGGGGTAGCAAGAGGAGGAGGAGAGGAGTGATTCCATGGTTATTTCTTAGTAGATGAGCTCTGTGTGTCTCTTGCTCTCTTTTCTGGTACCTCTCTTCATGCCCACATGCTGTCCTACTTTTTTATTTTTTCTTACTCTCTTCTCTTTTCAGAGTCTCTGTCTTTTCTCTTTGTTTCACATACACAAATAGTTCTGGACAAGGATATTTCAGAAGGACTGACTCAATGCCAGGGGCTGTGACACTAAGTCATACCATAGGGACTGTTCACATCAGACAAGATGAGATAAAAGTGGTGTATCCCTGTAGACACAAGGACAAGGAACTCTTGTCAGTTTTTTTCAGCTTATAGATTTTCAGCTTCTTGCCATTCATTCCGAAACTATCTTGTATGGTAATTTAACACAATTTATGACATGGGTCAAAATTTCCTGGCATGAAATTATGGCCACAAGAGCATTCTTGCCTATGTGCTGTAAGTTTATGGTAATATGGAGAGCCAAAACAGGCCCTTTGGGGTCTATGGACTATGGCATGACCCAATCTACCAAGAGCAGGAAATCTAACAGGTGTCAGTCCTGAGCATTCCTTTGAGTAATCTCTCACCTCTTTCTCACTGGCACAGAACTAGCCAGTTGCTTCACTTTATTCTGAGGTAACTACATATGCATGAGATCATCAGCTGAGAAATTCTGATCATTGAATTAGGGATGTTCAGTCACAGTTTAATTGAAGTTTATGGGCAGATATTTCCCCTTTTCATAAAATTCCATATTATATGAGCTAGTCAACGCTTTAACACATATGAATTTAATTAAATCATTTTTTTTTCAAGTACTCATGACAGGAACTTACCCTGCCACGTAGTCAGCATCACACTTTTTCAAAAAAGCTATTTTGAAGAGCATTACTTTACAGAAAACCTTAAAAAGGAGTCTGTGTCATTTTTCCTGTACAAATGCAAAATATATTCATCTGTGCCCAGTATTACTACTGAAAACTGGATGATGGATGTCATTATATGGGTGTGGACAACCTAAAAGAAATAGGCCCTTTCCCATAAAGGGAAGTCCACTTGGTCTGTTTAGAGTAGACATCAGTATTATGCTCTAAAACTAACAAGCTGAACTAAAAAGTTCAGTTAACAAACGCTATTTATACCAACATTAGAAATTAATAATATATATTCATCTTTTCATTTAGCATACATTTATTGAGTTCCTACTATGTGCCAGACATTATACTGGATTCTAAAGATTCAAAGACAGCTCCCTTCATTCAAGGACCTTCCCATATAATCAATAAGGCTGACCAATAAGCAGGTAATCATGATATGGTACAGTTTGTTTTAAGAAAGGGATACACAATGGACTGTGTGCACACAGAGCGGATTTGAGGAGAAAGTGGTAATAAACAGCTTCCTAAACGAACATGTTATTTGAGCTAAATCCTACAAGATTAAGTCAGAGGGGCAAAGGGAATGATGTTGGAATGATGTTCTAACATTGTGTACACTTTCCCAGAGGCAGGAGAGTGCAAGATACATTCTTGTTTTTCATCTTGATCTTGCCATCATCTGTTATAGCATTCATATAAATCATGACAATCTACATCATCATTTTATTAGACAGTGTATATGCATAATCATTCTCTCTCTCTCTCTCTCTCAAAAATGCCATTTATTAATCCCCTACTCTGTGTAGCTCACTAGGCTCTGTATGTAACTCGCTTCATCTCTACCCTGTGAAGGTTTATACTTCTTCCCCATTGCATAGGTCAGAAAGTTGGGGAGTTGAGAGCTCAGTGCCTTGTGTGAGGTTCTTCCACTAGGACGTGGCAAATATGTAATTCAAACACAGGTCTATTTAAAATCTAGTGTTTTTAAACACTCACTCTACTGATGGTAATTGAGATCTGGCTTTCCTCCAATTATGACACATTCTTCTACCATCATTCTGTTGGCTGCTGTCAGTTAGAAATAATAATTAACGTTTATACTCTGATTTTAGAAAGTACTTTTATACTTGTTTTCATTTGATCCTCACAACAATTCTGACAGATCAGGAAGCATCTTTGTTTAAATGAGGAAACTAAGGTTCAAATTGACTGGTTTGCCTAACATGACGCAATGAGTGAGCAGCAAAATAGAAACTGAGTATGTTACTTTTACATTCAAAAGTCCAAGTTTCACACTGTATACAAAAATTAACTAAAAATGGATCATAGACCTAAATATAATACCTTAAACTATAAAACTTCTAGATGAAAACATAGGAGAAAATCTTTACAATCTTTGGTTTGGCAAACATTTCTTAGATAGCATGCAAAAAGCACAAACCATAAAAGAATAAATTGATAGGGCTTCCCTGGTGGCGCAATGGTTGAGAGTCTGCCTGCCGGTGCAGGGGACACGGGTTCGTGCCCCGGTCCTGGAAGATCCCACATGCCCGCGGAGCGGCTAGGCCCGTGAGCCATGGCCTCTGAGCCTGCACGTCCGGAGCCTGTGCTCCGCAACGGGAGAGGCCGCAACAGTGAGAGGCCCACATACCGCAAAAAAAAAATAATAATAAATAAATTGATAAATAGGGCTTGATCAAAATTTTAAAAATGTTTTTGAAAGGCAGTGTTAAGAAAATGAAAAGACAAGCCATAGACTTGGAAAAACATATATCTGATAAAAGACTGGTATCCAGAATATATAAAGAACACTCACAAATCAGTAATAAGAAAACAAATGGCCCAATCATTTAAAACTGGGCAAAAGATTTGAAAGAGCACTTCACAAAGGATAGGTGTGAATTTAACCATGGAGGTGTAAGAGTTCTACAATGAAACCACAAAACATTGCTGAAAGAAATTAAAGAAGACTTAAATAAATAAATAAAAGTTATCTCATGTTCATAGATCGCAAGACTTAATATTTTTATGATGACAATATTATCCAAAGTGACCTACAGATTTATTACAGTGTCTATCAAAATCCCAATGGCCTTTCCAGAAATGGAAAAGCTAATCCAAAAATTCACATGGAATTGCAAGGGACCCCAAATAGCCAAAACAATCTTGAAAAAGAATAAAGTTGGAGGAGTTACATTTTCTGATTTCCAAACTTACTGCAAAGCTACCATAATCAAAACAGTGTGGCAATGACATAAGAATAGACATATAGATCATGGAATAGAATCAAGAGCCCAGAAATAAACCCATACCTGTGGTGAGTTGATTTCTGACAAGGTTCCCCAAAACATTCAATGGAAAAGGAATAGTCTCTTCAACATATAGTGCTGGAACAACAGGATATCCATATACAAAAGAATGAAGTTGGACCCTTACCTTACACCACATGCAAAAATTCACCTAAAATGGATTGAAAACATAAATAATGTGAACTAAAATCACAAAACTCCTAGAAGACAACATAGGTGGTAAATCTTTATGACCTTGTATTCAGCAGTGGTTTCTTAAATATAAAACCAAAAGCATAAGTAACAAGAAAAAAAAGTAGGTAATGTGGACTTCATCAAAATTCAAACCTTGTGTGCACAGAAGGATTAGCAAGGAAGTGAAAAAACAACCCTAGAATAGGAGAAAATATTTGTGAATCACTTGTCTGATATGGGTCTCCTATTCAGAATATATTAAGAACTCTTATAAATCAATAGCAAAAAGCCAAACCGTTCAATTTAAAACTGGGCAAAGGACTTGAATAGACATTTCTCCAAAGAAGATACAAATGGTCAACAAGCACATGAAAAGATGCCCACATCATTAGTCATTAAGGAAACACAAACTAAAACCAAATGAGATACCATTTCACAACTACTAAGATGGCTATAATTTTTTTAAAAAACGAAAAATAAGTGCTGGTAAGGATATAGAGAAATTGGAATGCTTGTGCCTTGCTGGTGGGAATATAAAATGGTTTAGCCACTGTGGAAAACAGTTTGGCAGTTCCTCAATAAAACAAACATAGAATTACAGTATGATCAATCTATTCCAATACTCGGTATAAACCCAAAAGAATAGAAAACATGTGTTCACATAAAACTGTATACACCAATGTTCACAACAGCATGATTCACAATAGCCAAAGGTAGAGACAAGCCAACTGATGAATGGATAACTATATTGTGGTATACTCATAAGATGGAATACCATTCAGCCATAAAAAGCAATGAAGTTGGTACATGCTACAGAATGGGTGAACCTTGAAAATGTTACGCTAAGTGAAAGAAACCAGACACAAAGGCCTCATCTTGAATGATTCCATTTATGTGAAATATCCAGAATAAGCACATTCATAGAGACAGAAAATAAATGTTTGCCAGTGACTACTAATGATAAATTTCACGTTACGTGTATTTTACCACCCACACAAAAAAAGAAGAGATGTGGATGGCAAGCAAGCACACAAAACTATGCTGAACATCATTGGTCCTTGGGGAAATGCAAATTAAAATGACAATGAGATACCATGGCACACCTACTAGAATGGCTCAGATCAAAAATTCATCCCCAAATGCTGGCGGGGATGTGGAGCAACTGGAATTTCTCACGTATCACCGTGGGAGTGCAGCAGGGCATGGCCCCTTAGGAAAAGAGTTTCACAGTGTCTTACAAAGTTAAATATACACTTACCATATGACCCAGCAACCCCACTCTTAGGAGAAATGAAGAGAAATGAAGTCATATATCCACATCAAAACTATATGTGAATGTTTGTAGCAGCTGTATTAATAATAGGCAAAAACTCTTAAGAGAAATGAAGAGAAATGAAGTCATATATCCACATCAAAACTATATGTGAATGTTTGTAGCAGCTGTATTAATAATAGGCAAAAACTAGAAATATCTCAAATATTAATTACCTGGTAATGGTCAAAACTGTTGCACATCCATAAATGCAAAACTACACTGTCATAAAATGGAACAAACAGATAATATTTGCAATAAACATGAGTAAATCTCAGAAGCATTATCTACGTGAAAGAATCCAGACTCATAGGCTACATACTGTATTATTCTATTTGTATGACTTTCTGGAATAGGCAAAACTGTAGGGACAAGACACTCACGCCAGGGGCTGTGATTGGGTGAATGGGGTTAACTAAAAAAAGAGGCACAAGGGAATTTGGGGGAGGCTGATGAGAACGTTCTCTATATTGTTTTATAGTGGTAGTTACACAGCTGTGTACGTTGTCAAAATTTATAGAACAGTACACATAAAAAAGTGAATTTTACTGTATGTAAATTATACCTCAATTAATCTGACTTTAAAAACCACTTGTTTTTTTAACCTCCACTATTGTCTGAGGAGCACAAGCATTGACCCTTTTATTTTCACAGTATTAAAAGTAGAAAGAAGGTTGTTTCTAGACCTGAAGATCAAAATGGCTGCAGTCTTTTTGCCATAATTTCAGAACCCAACCAAAAAGCTATTGGGTCTGTTCAACATGAATGAGGACCAGAAAGAAATAATGGCCATGCTTCTGGGTTGTCAAGAAGAAGGGAAAGGGAGTGGGAGAAGGGATGAAGAAGGATTGAATTAGTGGGAAATTAAGCAGCTATTAACTTAAGTGGGGGAGACGCAGTGATTAGACTCAGCTGAGTAGGAAAGATTTTTTTTTTTTTTTTTTTTTAAGTTTCTCTCTCAACTCAAAATATAAAGCATTTTTGGCCCTCTACATCCTTGGAGCCCAAGCAATTGGATCCTTTGAGAGATTGTGATGCAACATTTATATTTAGATGAAAACAAAAGGATTCAAGTCTGTTAAATCACCTTGTAAGTAGGAACTGGTTTTTGTACCCTCACACCTTATACAGTGCTCGGCAGCTACCAGGAGCACAACAAATATTTGAAGAGTTAATGAATGAATATACTAAAGCTTGCTGAAGGACAGAACGACTTTCTATTAAATTAAAAACTTTAAAGGGAAATGTAATACAACTGTTGTTTTGTCCATTATTACTGCCACAGTACTACAGAGAAAACAGTATCTCATTCTTTATTGTGTGCTTGTTCTGAATAAGTCATCAAAGTAGACTGCTCCAGTGTTTTCAGGACTTTAAAAGACAGAATAGGTCTAAAAGAATTCAATGTAGACATCACCAATTGAATATACAATTTCAGCAAACTATGTCCTTCGCAGTTCGAGCTCGCTAAAGCTGCTACATGGATCATAGAATTGATTTGTGGCACATTCTGCCTGCATCTACCCAATGTTTTATTAAAATAGAATAGACAAAGACCAATAAAGAGGAAAGCTACACTGAGAATTGACCAAACCACATCACTTTCTTCACACCTAGGGTATTGCAACCAATAGTAATTTTACAGCAGCTCTCTGTGTACCAGATACAGAGCTCTGTAGCCAGAAGCCCAAAATACAAGCAAACCTTTCCCTAAAGCACAACAAAGAAACGGGTTTATGAAATCACCGTTAAATATAATAGAACACTGGAGAGATGAGTAGAACAGAGGCAAGATAAGATGATGCACATAACACATAAGAAGCAATTTAAAATGTACCATCTCTGCAGGAAATCAACCATGTGTTGATAAAGCTCTTTATGAATTTAAGTACTATAACATAATATAGGATTGAGAGCCTCAAACACGAGTGACCAAAAGAGGTACAATACTTTTTAAGGAAATATACCTAAAAATAGATTAAATGGTATCATCAGCACCCTGAATGTATCATTATTATCCCAGTTCTGAGTATCACTTATCTTCAGTAATATGCGGTATATGGTTAAGAAATAATCCTTATCAACACTTTTCTTAAGAATGTAACAAATATATTCCATATGTTTGTGATTTCTGGCTGTGCCACAAAAATCTGCACATGGGGAGTTGACTCTTCTAAGCAAGAATTTTTAAAAGATAAAATAATTAGACATAAATTGGCTAGGTCATCCAGAAAAATTGTGTTTTTTATCCTTTGTCACACCTGTAGCTTTCAAGAATGTATTTACCATCTCTGAGGGAAAAAGTTATTTAAAGGCTTATTTAGACTTTATGTCTGTGCAGGCTCAGCGCAGTTTAGCTATAATCTGTGGAAACAGCATAGACTGTGTCACTATGGTCTCCATCTTTGGAAACAAAGGCAGACATCTGTATATCCCTTTATACACATGCATAGGCATTCACACATACACACTCATCTAGTTCTATTTTATACTCCTTTCAAGGTATTCTTTATACAATGGCATTTTATGAGATGAGGGTGAATTTTCTGGGTATGAAACCATCTTTACTACCTATCTGAAGTTCAGACTGATTCAAATATTCCTAGTGCCTTTGCCTGGACTCCACAAAATGTGAGCTAGAGATAGAGAATTCAGCTTTCCAGGAGTGATGACGTAAGTGTCAGCGCAAGGATTATGGACACCAGAAGAGTTGTTTCCTGGACAATGAAGTTGCTCAAGAAAGGAGTTAGAATGGTGAGGTGTGATGACACAGAAGGAAAAAGAAAAATTCAGAGACAGAGAAACCAAGGGAAGTTATTTTCATAGAGAAAAAATTCCACCACATTTAAAGACCACTTGAACACTGAGAATTTAAAGCTTTCAAAAGTTTGAATTAGTTTTTTGTTCGCCCATGTACATACATCCTTTGAGCAAACATTTATTCGATACCAACCATGTACAATGGAGATGTAAATGGAGATGCTGGAAATACAAGAATGAATAAAACACAGTTCCCATAGCTTTCTATTTCTGAGGACTCAAAAGGCTTTTAAAAATCAAATATCTCTTACCAAGTTGTAATTTGGTGAGTTAAATGTAGAGGAATCCACGACATCTTACTGCCTTTTCATCAAACTCCAGAGGGACCTTAAAAAAAATAAGAGAAAAAGATAGACACATTACATTTTTAATTTGGCCAATAGAAAACATTTTGTACTGTTAAAAAAAAATCTGTATTCAACTTTCATTTCTCATATCTCCCTTTCCTGTATCACAGAAATTTACTTAGGGGTCAGTAGTATTTTTCGCTATTGACACCACACTACAGTCTCATCTTTTTCAGAGTGCCTGGACTAGTTCCCCATCTATAAATATGTAAACAAACATTTCCATTGACATCAGCATAAGTTATGGTCTCTCCTTCATTTATTTACATTTCTCCCTGTTTTTGTAAACAGGCATATATAGATGCTTATAATCAGTGCCTTGGGAATACGGTAAGAATGGGAAGACGTAAACAGAGAATCAATACAAACCACATTTACCTTCTAGGTACTTGCAATTTGGAGGTAGGTATGTATTCCACATTTGATTAAGTCTTTTTCCCCCATTCCTATTTTTCTCCACACCTTTTATGATTACTACCTGAAAATTTCGCTTCAGGTAAACAAACAAAATGTTTTACCCCAGATTCTAGGTCTATCTAGATTAATATTTGTATAAAAGGGAGGTTGTGCAAGTTTCTGGGAAATAAGTTTTGCACAAGATTTTATTCCATTTTTTAAAATTACTCATCCACTCACCAAGTCCAAACTTAGGTTGTCCAGTGTTACCTGAGATTACTGATAGTTTTTCAAAGCCGACCTTTGCTTCTCCCCAACCCCTCTTTCATGGGCAACATTCCTCAGGCTGACAGAGCCTCTGCTCTGAGCCACATCAGGCACCTCACCCCAGAGCAGTGGTTCCAAGCGTGTTTACTTCATGGACTAGTAAAATCCCTCTAACTATTTTGGGAACCAATATAATATTGCTATCTTTTTATTCTGCAGTTAAGAATTTAAAAAGTAAAACACAGCTACAAGAATTTAATGCAAAGAATAACCCACCCAAAAATATGTAGTAAAGATATCACCTCATAACAATTTATAAACAGAATACATTTTGCTCTATTAAAAAGTTCATAATTCTTATTTTTTCTCTTCTTGCCATAGATTGACTTTTGGGAGCCACTACCTTTGAGCTTTGCATAGGGTCTCTAGAAGAATAAGTTAACCAAATATTCAATTTCTGCTGTTTATGTACTATGGCATGGGTTCAGGTTTACACTGGCAGCAGAGTAGAGGAAGTGAGGAAATGTATGAATCAGCTCCATACCATCTCAGGCCTCCTAGCTATTCATATTGCCCGTGTGGTCAGCACCTCACAAACACAATGGACAGGGGAAATGCCAACACAAAGATATTATTACTCAGAGCTTACCCCAATCAAGTTAGTGTGCAACTAGGAGACAATAAGATCTCCTTGAAATCCAGGGACAGTTTAAGGAAAGTCACCCTCTGACATTGGAATTGATTAAAAACCGGTTCAAAAGATGTAGTGTGTGTATCAAAAGCACTAGTGATGGTTTAGACATCTCCATCTGCTGTCAAGACTCAGGCATACCCAAGTTTAAATAAAGTGACCCCGAAGAATGTAGAGCAACATAAGCAAACAATAAAATTACCTACAGTCTTTTATAACACCAGAGCGTTTTTTTAATGTGAATTCTTTCAAATGCAATTGAGAAATAGGAGGGCAGTAGTACCACAGGGGAATCGTATTGGTTTTGTACATGTTTACGTTTTCTCACAAGCAAACAAATATTTGCTTCAGCAAATATGAAAATCTTAAGAAAAAAACTGAAAATCTCCAGAGGTCTCTTCCTTTAGTGCCATAGTGGCCGCTACAGAGGCCTCAAGAACCACTGGGTTTTCCACCATGTTATGCTCTTCAGCAAAAGTGTAAGTGCTGATGAAATAACATTTCCCCTTTGGTAAAATGATGGACTGATGAAGAAGGCTATATGCTGGATATTTTTAATTTTGGTCAAATTGGTCTCTTCTAGAAGCAGCTTCCCTTCAGGACCTATTACATCTCAAAGGAGGAAGCATAAGCCCCAGAGTTTAGGCTGCAAAGATGTCCCTAGATTTAGAGGCTGGGAAAATGTTATTAATCTTGCTAGTCACTTTATTGTTTTTGTTAGTGCTTTCAAAGTTCTTTAGGTTTTGAATTACCTGCACCAACTCTATCTTCCTACAAGCCCTGATACTTGTAACACACAGTTTTATAGAACTATGGTTGTAGCCAAAATATATGTATTTTATTTTCACCCAGCAGTCAAAGACCCGATGTGACCCATGGAAGGGCAGTGGTCTAGAAGGAGGTTACTAGAAGGTTATTAGAAGGAATTGGAATTGAGCTTCCAGCATCATTAGAGGAAATGGCTCCTGATGTGATTCTAATTCTTGGCATTGAAATATCTCTGCTTTGGACAAAGGCAATGCATCAGACTCTCCTGGTTTAACGGGAAAAGCGGGGAAAAAAACAGTAAAGAATATTTAATTCTCTTATTTCTAATTACGTGTTTGCTCTGCAATCTTCTAATCCAGGATTGGTATATAGGATTCCTCTCAAGTGCCAACTCCAATTGACTGGTAGTGGCTGCCTGAAGCGATGAAGTGAGAAGGATGCTGAGGCCACTTCTGGGCTCAGTGGAGAAGAATGCCACAATTGATTAGTGATGTCTGTCAGGAGATACGACACATGTGTCACCCCTATAATCTACGTTACAGTTGAGGAAATTTGCCTACTAAGTTGAATGGTCTGGGCAGACAACAAGATTCGGTTCTGGAATCGGTAAATTTACCTTTGTGAATGAACAAATCGATTTTGTGATAACCAGTCCATCTCTGTCAGTTTCACCCGAGGCTGCTCATTTGGGTGAACTGAGAAAATGGAGGGTTTAAACCAGCAATGCTGAAGACCTTAGAAATCCTGACACTGAGATGCTGCTTGCCTGAAAAGGCCCTGCTTAAAGGATCCTGCCATTCAGTATCTTTGTCCTACTTATGCATTTACTAACTAGTAAGTTAGTAAATGCATAACAAGTACTTCTTCTCTTACCCTATTTAATATTTGCCGTATTTTATCAATTGTAAGATGCCATCAAATCGGTATGCACCAGGAGACAGTCAGGATGTAGTGTTCACACATGTGAATTTGGTTATTTTTAGTGGTCTAACAGTGGGACCACCACCGCAACCCCTTGATATTTAAAGTAACAAATAATTTAAGGACCATTTGAGAACAGAATATGAGCCTTGGTTCCTCCCTAAAAACCTTTCTTTCCCACTGGAGAGAAAGTGCACAATCAGAACTTGGAGAACAGGTATCAGCGTCTTGGAGGAAAACCCCAGAAAGGACAGTTCAGTGGAGCACCGTTGTAAGAAACGGTGCATGGCCAGCACTCAAGGCTGCACAGAGGACAGATTGTGTGGGGAAGAGCATATGGACATTGACACCCTTAGTGAAAGCATGCTTCACAGAAGTCAAACTCTGAATGTGAAGATTCTGGAAAAGCTAACCAACTTATTCCTCTTTTATTTCCTTTTTATGTTTGCAAAAGATCTACATGTAGATAATTCTAAAAGAACTTCTCTAGTAAGTATAAAATAAAGCTTTGTGTCATGCTGACACCATTTTAAAAAATTTCTCATTGGTACTTAAAATATTGATGATGCCTTAGATTCAATGAAATGCAGTATAATCTACATCCATAACAAGCTGTAGCCAGCACCTGATTGTTCATAGGTTGTCTAAGTTCTCTCAAGTTAGCTGCACAGCTAGGATTAAAGCTTATGAGACCTTAATTCTTGCCTAGGTCACTTGAATATCCCCTAGTGCCATATTTCAGAAAGTAAACAAATGGGCTGAACGGCCAACTAGAACGGGTCACCCTAAAATAGAGCCACCGTGTAGGCCAAATCAATGGGATTGTTCTATGGGTAGACTTCTGACAGTCCAAGGACAAGCTTTAGCTGTCAGCATAGGTTTGGAAGAAAGAAGGTACATTGTCATGTGTGTCACTGAATTTTTTTGCTAACCATCAACTATAATTTTGTGGAAATACCCATTTAGCCTACTTGTCTGCCTCCCTCTTTCTTTTCATCTTTAATTTCATTCTCACCCCCAAGGGACTATTTTTGTGTGACTTTTCACAATTAATAATCATTATAAAAAGAAACTATTAGGTTAAATCATACAAAAGTTGACAGTATTTTACCATTTCTGACCTACAGAATCAGCAAATTTATGTAGTTTAATTTAATACATGACATAGGAGACGTTCACACACAGCAGTTCGCAGAGACATTTATCATTACCGAGAGCCTTCTAAGTACAATAGCTCTTCCATCTGAGCTTCTGCCAGCTCTGCGGGAGCCACTGAGCAACACTTCTTGTGTAGCTGGTCCCCTATGAACACCATTTGATGAACTATGTGTACGATATTCTGTCTTTTTATAAACTCAATAAACATTTATTGCACACTTCATGTGGGCTAGGCACCATTTTCAGCCTTGGGTACAAAGATTAGTGCATCACAGTGTCCTCACTTTTCAGAGCATGCAGTCTAGGAAGGGAGACAGGCATGGACATAATTACAGTGCAAAATAGCAAGTAACATAATAGATATAAATAACATGCTGAAAAGGCACTTACCCTGCCTGGCAGAGCAAGAAGACCTCTGAGCAGGTGACATTTGTGCTAGTTCTTAAAGGATAAGCAAATTACTTGGCAGGAAAGACAGGGAACAATACAACATCACTAAGCAGAATGACTTGTTCAAAGTCACAGAAGCACAACAAAGGAGGATGTGCTTGAAGAACCTTAGTTTGAATGTAGGTAGGACACATGGCAAAAGTGAGAGAAGCAGCAAGAGGGCAGGCTTGGATGGAGGTGAGATTGGGTTATGAAGGGCCTTCCGTGGGGGCTGAGGAGTTTGCAGTTTATTCTACAGGTGGAGAGGAGTCACAAGACACACATGGGTTTAAATCTCTTAGCTATAAAACTGCTTTTTCTGCTTTGAATTTGTATGTCCAGTCCAGTCATCACCTAAGTATATAGAACCATTATATTAGCGACCCACAGTATCAGCTGCTGCAGTCTGAGTTCTTTCTTACCCGCCCTGGCACACATGTGAGCCCAAGCAGCCTGGATTTCCAAGGGGTTGTTTCAGCCCTGACATCTCTCTTAAACACAGTCATTGAGCTGTGGTTCCTCACTGTGGCTGGAAGCATAGCCAAAGGCTGCATTACTGTGAGAGATTGTGGCTTTGACAATTACGTGCTGCTCCACTGCAGGGCCCTCTACTTCACATGGGTGAAGGAGGCTGCCAACACACCCTTCATGTTTTCATATTTTCCTCACTGGGTAATTGTAAAATGGGCGAATCCACCTAAATGCAGCGAGATTGATTTCATCCCGACTGCAGACTGGCTAATCAGTGGCCCAGTTTTCCAGCCGTGTGATCTGGCATCTGGCACTTACCACTCATCAAATGAAATTACACAGCACCGATAAATGACCACCTCACCCCTAGGCAGAACCTTTTTCCTTAAGCTACCTCCTGCTTAATACTTGTCTAATGTTTAACAGTGCCATGGTTTATCCATACAGGGATGTCAGCCGGAATGTATCAAAACTTTACTACAAATGGAGATTTATATATGTGTGTGTATAAACATAGACACACATGTAGGTATATGAATATGACTATGTATGAATGATTTATCCCATTTATGTGAATTTTCCAGATGACTATAAAACATTTTTGTTTTATTTTACTTAAATTAAGTCTTTATGGAAACATTTCTGAAGGGGTTGGAGGGGCGAGTTCAGGAGTTCTGCTTTGTTTGAATGTTTGTTCACCTCTGAGCTTTCTGTCCTCAGGAAAGTAACAGTCTTTCTGAGTCTCAGCTTTCTCAGCTATAAAATGAGAATAATAGCAACTACCTCATAGGTTGCTGTGTGAATTTAGTGGGGTGTGCGTGTAACGCATTTGCTATGCAGTGAACATTCAAGAAATGCCAACAATTAATACTTTATGCATATTAGAGTTGATTCTGGAATATTGGGGCCTTCATCATAAGCATTAATGATTGCAGGAAGACTAATAGCTAGTACCCTTGGGGACTATTAAGAGCCAGAAGGTTATTTGCCCTCCACTAAATGACCCCAGACTGCCAGGCTTTTTCCCAGCCCTGTCTGGTTTTCGAGTGTTTCTACAGCATCCCTTGCTTTCAGACGACAAATTGTCATGTTCTAAAATCGCTAATATATAGGAGCCCAGCAGTTTCCTTTCTCCCTTAGTGTTTCACCGACAAATCAAATCATCCAACTTGTTTAAATTCCATCTAAAGCAGGAGATTAAAAAGCTCCGATTGAACACCCAAGTCTGTGCTTCAGTGTCTGTACTATGTGCTATCTATTTTAGCCACTCAGCCTATCAAAAACCTAAATCAGCTCCATAATCCAAATAGCATTTATACATTTCTTGATTTTTTGGTGTGATTTTTAAACAAGCAAATCCTCATGGGCCTTATTCTATTACTCTTCATGAAAACACTGTATAAGGGAGACCAGAACTGCCACGTTGTGGTCTATGTGAACGGCGCCCCCTGAAGTTGTGCGGGAAGGTAGCCCCAAGTGAGACTGCCTTTATAATAGCTTTGTGGAATTTGGTTTTTTAGGGAGTTTTTGGTGCTTCAGTAGCCAAACCACCAGTGTCCAAGATAAATACATTCATCTCCAGCTCATTCCACTTGCTGCGAATGCTTGTTAGCAACATACATTCCAATTTAGAGAATAATTTTTCCAGGAAATAACCTCTATACCTTTTTCATCATTTCAAATATTATAAACCTGCTTCTACAAAATAAAATAAGTCCCAGACTTCAGCTGATTCTCCCTACTTTTGGTGCATATATAGTAAATTCTAAATTCTTAATAGACTTTATTTATAAATTTTGTGTTTTTAAAATTTGATACACAGTATTCCTCTTATTTTGCCTCTCAGTTATGTCCCTTCCTCCTGTCAGCCCTCTCCCCCAACACACACACACACACACACACACACACACACACACACACACACACACACACACACACACACTGTGACCTGCCCCACAGATTCCTAAACAGTACCCATAGACTGTGATGTTTACACATGCTTCTCCTTCTCTTTGGAAAGCCCTATACCTGTTTCCTCCCCTGGCAAACTTTTATGTGTCCATCAGAACTCACACGAAGTGACCAGTCATGCCCCTTTGAAGCTTTCTCTGTCCTCTGTCAGGTGTGCTGGCCTCCTCCCATGTGTTCTTATAGCACATCGCCTTTCACTCTGTCTTAGGCCTTAGACACTTATGTGCCAGCAGTCATGCTGGACTGGAAACTCCTTAAGGACATGACCCTTTAAATCTCTTTTGAATCTACCTTGTCTGGCACATAGCAGGTCCTCAATAATAGGTGAATGATTTCATGAATTTTGTTCTCCCTAATGAAAAGATTAACTGTTCTTTCAACTAATTTAGCAGATCATGACCTATTAATTTTGAAGTTCAATACACTTCTGGTTATCTTATCAAATAACTGAAAAAGTAAACATTTAAAAATTTCAATGTGAACACTTGGGCGAGAACCATGCAATTCTTCAGCTCTTCCAGGGAGACCAGATATGGTTACATTTGCACAGAGGAGCAATTTATGGAACTAGTTGGAAATATTCTATGTTTTCAGGCTATCTTCTTTACCAAGATTGAAAGTCAGCACCTAATTGACAATAAAAGGATATGGTGTTCTAATTAGTGGGAATAAAGGAAAAGAAGTCCTTGCCCTTGTGACTGATTGGTTTAGGAAAATGTTTTCATTCATAGAGGAAGGAGGAGGTCCTCACTCTTTTTTTCCTCCCCATGGTGAAAAATTTCAAGCTGAATGACAATTAGCACTAATCTGGAACTTTATAAATTGTGATGTAGCCTTGCTAGTCAAACTGTGAGTGTATATTGTTTGCACTTAATCCTTAATTTAGCCAAGGGGCCTTGGCTTAGTTTTCCATCGCTCGTTGGGAAACACCTTGATTTCTCCAGGTAGAAAAACGTTCCCCAGGTGGACATTGACGTGACAGCACAACAGAGCACAGAATGTCAATTTCAATTATTTTTTTTAACATTTTCAGGTTACAAGTGCTGCTGCCAACTCTCCCGGTCAAATGACTCTTCATCTCAAACCGTTTCTTGTGTGTGGAGGGGATGGGTTTACTCAGTCCAGCTTTGATGGCTGCATCACTTCTGCCTTATGTGTTCTGGAAGCTTTAAAGAATCATATTTAGTACCTGTATTCTTATTTTTTACATGTACTTTGGGGTTTTCACAATTTTCTGTCATTGATTATTTTGTTTTATATTTTGTTGAGAGAAATTACCGGAAAATTGTTCTTTACTGATTGTTATTTTTCATATGGAGTAAAAAATCAATTTTATAATTTCAATAGTTACAAGTCATGCTAGAATGAAATTCCTTGTACTTTATACTCTTCTCCACTTTTCTGAATTGCCATGTCTACTCCTTGTTGGAGGCAAAGTAGTGCTTAAGAAAAACAAATGACTCTCCCCCCACATTATGTCAAATCAAAGTAACAGTTCATGTTCAGAAACCTTTATTATTCTTTTGAAAATTTCAATCCCAAGTGAAGAATAATCATTATCAAGGCCTCATTATAAATCTTCAAGTATGTCCTTGATTCAGTATTTTTACAAATTGCCAAACTACAAGATTCCTCCAAACTGTGGATAACAGAGTGTAATTTTTGTTTCTCATTTCTCTTCCAAGTTATTAAATGATCCTGAATTGTAGGTCACATATGTCATCATCTCTAAGAATGCAGTTTGGAGGGCAACTTGACTGACAAAGAAATGCCTCTTCAAATTTTCAGAAAATAACCAGATTCAACTTGACTTTCCAAGTCACACAGTTAACCTCAGGAAAAAAAAAAATCCAGTCTTAATAGGAAAGATAAAAATTAAAGAGAAACTGAGAGAAATTATATTGATCTTTACCTTCTGCTATCTCCTGTGGCTAGTGCTGTTACTTTTATGTCCTCTGCAGTATGTGCTGTGGCATTTAGACTCTGTCAAGTTTAATGAATTTAATACAAAAAAATTTACTGAACCAGAAGATAGATGCACTTAAAACAGTTCAATATTTGCCAACTTAGCGGTTCAGCATATCACCCACATGCTTCAGTGACAACCCCATGACTTGCTGGCTGGAGAGAAATTGATCCCCAGCCTTCCAAACAAGCTACCTGTTGCTAATTTGGAAAGTGAAATGGTGAGTTCCATTTTGCCATTTTGAAAGGAAAGAAATTGTTGCAGCCTCTCAAACTGAGAAAAGTTCAACCAAAGACTCCTTAGCTTGGTAGTATTTAAAATCTCACACTTACGTGCCCACTATCATACATACACACACACAGGCGCAGGCAGAATTTGTTTATGTAACTACAGAGTGGGTTTTGTGATTCTATGAAATGTCATTATACATCTCCTATCAGCAGTCAATTCATGGAAAACTGAAATGCCTACATGTGGTTAACATCACTTATTTTTGAAAGCATAGAAAGGAAAAGGGAAATTACTGTGATCTCTGGTATGATATGATAAAAATATTGAGATTTCTTTCATCATTTTGGCCTATATTTGATTAACATTTGTCTTTATTCTGGTTATACCCTTAAAATATGGTAAAATGGTACATTCAAATATATTAAGTAACTATTCTGTTTTTAACTAATATAATTCTGGAGCCATTTGAGTGAAAGCATACTGAAGATTTAAAAGCAATGTTATATTCGTCTGATGAGTGTATATACTCCCAAGAAGAGGGAGAAAATGATTTATAAAGGTGGAGTGGGTTACCTACAGAAATTATTCTAAGCCATTACTGACGAGTTTTAATATCTATTCATTCGAAGTGTGTTTCCCTAATAATTGTGCATTTGCTTAAAGAAGACTATGGCAATACGAGAATGCACTCAACCCTGCTTAGTATGTAGATCATTGTTACTTTGCTAATTTAATCATTTTGAAAATTCATTTTACATTTAGATCCATCTCTGATAGAAACAGACCAATTCCCTGATGCTCAAATAAGGAAAGAAAATGTTTCAAAAGTTTCTCTATTTTCATTTACCTCTTCCTCTTTAGAAATTGAAATGGATATGGGAATATCTTGTGCTAGAAGCCATCAAGCCTCAGATGGCCAGGATGCCCTAAATGACCCAGGGCAAAGGCAGCTAAGTCCCCTGAGAAATAGGGGTCAGCACCTTTTGGCAGTTACCAAGGTGTATGTATGTCAGCTCCACAGGACCACACAGCACCACAGTACTGCCAAACAAGAACTTTTATTAAACCAGCCAAGGAAATCTGCTGTTTTGAAAGGAGCATACTCAAGTGAGAAACGGCTTGAGCAGTGGGATGATTTAATACTTGTTAGCTGATAAATATAGACTTTGCTGGAATAAAACTTTATGATGCAGGGTTGAAAAGCTTAATTACTAAACTGTCTATACACATCTTGCTCAGGCAGCGAGGGTGACAAATTATAGCAGTCAAATAGTATTTTTCACCTCTGGCATTTCTGAAGGGGAAAAGTATGCCTAAAAACATCGAGAAAGAATCCCAGACCAGATATTACTGAGGGAAACGAAGACACGTCATTGAGTCACCAAGTCTTCTGTGCAAAATGCCACCATCACCACCCCTCCGCCTACTTACTGCCTTGTTAAGTAAAAAGAACAAGGTCAATTTTACATTTATCTGGCATTTTATACACACATATATATATGTATTTCCATCCTCCTAACATCTTGTGAAATAAACAGAGCAGAGAATTCTTATTCACATTTGACAAATGAGGAAACTGAGGCACACAGATTGGCCAACCAAGGTCACATCATCAAATGCAGGACAAGAACCCAGGCCTCCCATGACCCATTTCTATTTACATGGCACCATGCCGGTGCCAGATGAACATGATAATTAAAGCTGAACTGAAATATTAGTTGGAGGTGCAGTCAGCACCATGTGGTCCTCTTACTGATGTTTCATTTCAGAGAGCTAACACTAATCCTGATGTGATGTATACAGGAGTCTAATATAGAATAAAGTCTCCGTAAGTACTAGCTAAGTGATTTACATTCCTGTCATTTTCATTTGCTGGTTTATTTCCTTCTTTGGGGGGCACTTGCTGTGAAAAATGGCTGTATCCTAATGACACTGAATTTCAACCCAGCAGTAGTTGGTTAACAAACAGGCTTCCTCTGCATTCAGCGTTTCCTTCTGTATTCCTCTTTGTCTCTCTATTCCCTTTGTTTCATTCTCTCCTCTATTAGTTTCTACCATTTCTTTCTCCCCTCTTATTTTTCCCTCCCACTTCTTACCCTGTGTCCCTTCTCAGAAATCTGGAATATAAATGCGATCACATTATGACTCATAGCATTTGTAATTTTTTGCTTTAATATAATCTCTTTTCTCTAAAATTTAAAGCAGCCAATGCTGCATTTTATTCAAGTTGATAAGATAATCATTATTTTGATTTTTCAAAAGTAATGCAAGAATTCAAAACTATCTGTAGTTTTCAGGGATCTCAGTGCTAATAACCTAAAATACATATGCAAATCATGGTATCAGGCTCTGTGGTGGACACAATGGAATATAATTAGCCATCTCCATCTAAAGATGCTAGTTAGGGGAAGACAAGTCCCATAGAGTGGGAGGCATGGTAAAGGTACATGTTGGTGGAATCGCAGATAGTAAATAAGATGCTGTATCTCATGAAACTGGGAATCCTAAGAGAAGGAACCATGTTTCCTTGGAAGAGAGAGGGTCTCCAGACAGAAGCAGAGATCCCTCAAGAAAACACTTTCGACAGCATCCCTCCCCTCCACACCATAGCTGGGCAGACCTGGCTGACCGTAGGAATCCAAACTGGGTATCAGAGTGGTCAGGACAAGTGAGTACTTTCTGTGGAGAAGGCTCAGTGAAACACAGAGTGTAGTCTCTGGGAAAAGGAAAAAGCCTTGGCAAACCTCAGACTAGCTAGTTCAGGACTGAGTTGCTATAGTCCAGTCTGGAATGTCCTTGTGTTTCAGCCAGGTAAGCCAGGGAGGGTTGAAATGGTACTGTGTCCTGTGTTTCCTTCTCAACAGACAGTAATTATAGTGCACTTAAGAGTTCACAGCAGAATCCATCAAATGAACCTGCTAAGGAAAAAGAATTTCTAAAGAGTGTGTTAACTGAAAAGGCACGCAGAATCACAGAAGCCTGGAACGTCTAAATTTAGAGCAACTTGGAGACCATTTAGACCAGTTCTTAGCCATTTTGGATTTTGAACCTACTAGAGAAGCTATGGAAAGCTATAAGATTTTCTCCTAACAACAGCAACAAAAATAACGATGCACATAGAGCCTGCTGGCTAGCTGCCTGTTTTTGTAAATAAAGTTTTATTGGAACGTAGCCTTGCCCACTTGTTTGTGTATCATCTGTGGCTGTTTTTGCACTACAACAGTAGCGAGGGGTGTTTGCAACAGAGACTGTATAGCCTACAAAGCCTAAAATAGTTCCTATCTCGTCTTTTAAGAAAAAATTTGCTGACTCCTGTTTTAGGGGGTTACAAACCCTCCAAAATCTGTTTTTAAACACCCAGAGGTCTATGGACCTCAGATTAATAACATCTAAATCTCCATCCTATTGCTTTATGTAAATATAGGCATAACTTAGATCCACACATCCGGTCCATTGTTCCGTGATCCTCTGCCCTATTGTAAATCCTTTAAGAGGAGCAGTACTGCTTGGCACTTAAAAACACATCCCCTGGAGTTAAATAGATCTGTGTTTTAATCCAGACTTTTGCTCCTCATTGTGTGACCTTGCAGTTAAATAGCCTCACAGCCTCCTTCAGCACTGAAAAATGAGTTAGTGGCAGCTGCCTCCTAAGACTGTTCTGAAGCCTAAATATATATAAAACCCTAACAGAGTACTGGACACATAGCAAGTGCTCAATAAATGATAGCAATGATGGTAGTGATGACGAAGGGAAAGAAGAAAAGGGAGGAGGAAAGTATAAGCAGATCTTCCTGGTGCCTCTGAGGCCCCTGCGAAGGCCAGTTTCCTCTGCGTTTGCGTAGGACAAGTAGGAGAGTTGATGGTAAGGAGAGTTTGTCCATTGACTAAATGATGGTGAAACTCGGTAACAGCTCTAGGTTTCTTCAAAACCTTCATGAACCAGAACAGCAGGGGCTACCTGAACCCAGCTGTGGGCCACTTTCTTTTTTCTTTTTTTGGTAAGTAGACGCTTGGGGAAAAGGTGGTTTGCTCTAAAGTGGTCCTTGAAAAGAAACCAGGGCTAGGTCATTACCAGGAGTAGGGATGAAGTAAACTAGAAGCATTCTCTGCAATGAACGGTGTCTTCTCCTCGGCAAGTGTGTGCGCTGAATGCAAAGAATTGCACGCTTGGATTGGATTCTGCTGAAGATTATTTACTTAAATCTCTGAAACGCTGTGAAAACTGGGAGTGAGTTAGTTCACATTCTTGACATGTTTGGCTAAGTATGCAGATTCGTTTCCCGTCCCTGGCCTTCATTTTAAAAAGCCCAACTCCTGGTAAGTTCTATGACATCCCGAACCTACCACTTTCTAGATGTGTAATCTTGGACCAGTTTCTTATGTCTCTGAGCCTCAGGAGCTTCATCTATAAAATGGGGATACTAATTTTACCTGCCCTGGGGTTATCCTATGTAAAGTGCTTAGCACTGTGCTCTGCACATAGAAAATAACAAATGTGAGCTGTTATTATTACTATTATTGTTAGAGAAATATGACTTAGGAAAATCATTCCCTCTCATAACCATCACTGCACCTCTAGGTAGCTTTAAATCTTGCTAGGAAGCCAGTTCATTATAAACTCAGTGGGGACTGTATTAAGTTTGGCCTTAGTTAGAGTCATTTTTCCTCAGAAATTCTTACTGACCCTTGAGTGAATGAATGAATAAATGCTTTACGGTTTATTGTAATGCTCCTTAACATACCCTGCACAGGATCCTGTTTTTCCTCCGCCAATCTAGTCTCCCCACTCTTGTGATACCAATCACACGTGTATTGTACTAACTGGTTCAATATCTACTGGCCACCAAAACTGCAAGATCCACAGAAGCAGGGGGCCGGGCGCATAGGAGGTACTCAGGAAACATCTGTTGATCGACTGAATGAATGCATTCAACTAATGAACACTTCTTATTTTAATTGCATCAAGTACCAAAGTAAAACATTGCTGATACAGAATTATCCCATAGAAGAAAAATGTACCAACCTTATCCTCAGTAGAGGAGATAATTCCAACAGTATCTACATTCTCCCTGTTTGGTCTCTATTCAGTCAATAGGTGATCTCAGAAAGTCCCTACTTTATGCTGCCTCCCACTATTTGGGAAGTCCTTTTTGGAGGCAAGGAGAATATGGGAGAGCTGCTCTACCATTTGAAACTGCCTAATAAACACCTGGACTTCACTTATCATTTTGCCTCTTGTTTAAAGATTTCTGCCTATGAAGCCAAAAATTTGAGCAAAGAAATGCACCAGACTAAAGAAGCCTGATGAGTCTTTTGTGTTTTTTATGAAAAGCTGGAGTCATATATATTGAAATTTGTTAAAAACTAGACAATTGAATTACCTGGAGAGGGAGGTTAACTGAATTTCAATTTAAATCATTATTAACTAGAAATCCTTTCTTGCATCAACTTCTGCATTTCTGTCTTTCCTGAATGCTTGGTTCACTTCTTTTTTCTTTTTTTTTAAGTGCCTCTGGTATACATGGCATATTAAAGTTGAATGAATCTTGCAAAGCCTTGGAATCAGGATTTCTTTAGAATGTAGTAAGCTCTATGGGGACAGAGTTTTTTGTCTTTTTTTCTTCACTTTGGAATCCTCAGTACCCAGAACAGTGCCTGTCACATATTGAATGAATAATCCAAGAACATTCAGACCATCAGCAATTAGGAAGCTGTGTTATATAATTAAAAGATGTAGCAAAAGAAATGAAAAACTAACAGCTTATGAAGTCTGACAAGAGACAAAAAAATGAAAATGAAAAAGCTTTCAAGTCTTACTTACTTATTAATATGTAAGTTCCATAAAGACAAGAATCATGTCTAACTTGTCTAAAATATATCCCCAAAACCTAGCACAGAGTAGGTCACATAGTAGACACTGAATAAATTTTTGTTGAATGGTTAAATGATTGAAAAAAGGAAAGCTTAAGTGAAAATGAGCACTACATTCTAAAAAATCCAAGAGAAAGAATCCTAGAAATATAATACTTAAGTGGGCCCTCTCTGTAGTTGGTGTGTTTGTGATGCACACATGTGCCAGAGTGGGGAGGGGAGGACATTGATGCTTTTCCCTGTGTAAACAGTCAGCATAGCTCCTGTGGCAGTATGTTCTGCATTCTGGTTTATCACCTCCCGACAACATGTTTTCAGGGTTTCTTGGCTCACATTTTTATTTTCTTGGTATTCTTTTTATTAGAATTGATTTAAAGAGTTAGATCTAGTATAGGACCCACTTCTACAAGACAAGTCACCAACTTCAAACTCACACAGTATATTTTAACCATTCAAATAAACCATGTGTATTTACCCTTTGGAAAACAGTTAAACTATTTACTGCAAACCAAAAGATTGTCAAAAAATAAAGTGTCAATGATACAGAGGCCATTGTGGAGAAAACAAAAACTGGCACGTGTCACTTCATTGAGAAGAGTTTGTTATCTTGGGTGAACAGCACTCTGACAAATTAGCTCTATATTAGAGGAAAGAGCTAAAAGAATGTGCCTATAACCAGGGTATCTGTTCATTTAATAAACTATATTGATAGTAGCAATAATGAAAACCTTATAATTATTTCAACAGATGCTAAAAATTGTCATAAAATTAACATATATTACTGATAAAACCTATGGTAAACTCATAAAAGGAGGATGCTATCTTAGAGGAATAAAAACTATTTTAGGGCTTCCCTGGTGGCACAGTGGTTGAGAGTCCGCCTGCCGATGCAGGGGACGCGGGTTCGTGACCCGGTCCGGGAAGATCCCACATGCCGCCGAGCGGCTGGGCCCGTGAGCCATGGCCGCTGAGCCTGCGCTCCGCAACGGGAGAGGCCACAGCAGTGAGAGGCCCGCGTACCGCAAAAAAAAAAAAAAAAAAACTATTTTAAAACTATAACAGACATCACAATTAAGAACAAATTACTAGAATCATCTACATTAAATTGGGAAGACATCAAAGATCCTTGCATCGATGTTTCTGAAATTCCTAGGGAATGCATTAAGGCATGGAACATATTTAAGAGATGTGAACATTGGAAAAGAAAGGCAAAATGGTTACTAATTGTTGTCAATATGATTATACTCCTAGAAAACTCAGGTGAACTAACTTTTAGAATTAATAAGACACTTCTAGTCACTACTAGAGAGGCTGAATTATAAATACTCAAAGCTCAATAATTTTTCTGTATGCCATAATAATCGATGCAAATATATCTCTCTATATTTTTATTAACAAACAACATAGAATACAAAGGAATATCTCCAGGAAGATATATACAGAATTTATACAAGCAAACATTTAAAAATTTTTAATGATATTTTTAAAAACTTGAATAAGTAGAAATATATACCATGTCCCTGAAGGGGAATACTGAATATTATGAATTTTTCCATTTTCCTCTAATTAATCTATAGATTAAACATAATCACAATGGGATTTTGTTAATATGAAAAAATAATTCTAAAGTTCGTCTGGAAAAAACTGACAGGTGAATGTAACTGATAAGTTTATGAGCAAGCAGGTCATAAGCACTGAACTTAGCTATTAAGACATATTGTAAAATTAGATAAATAAAACAATTCACTATTGATTCTAGAATTGACACAAATCAATGGAAATAATGGCTATAAAAGCACTTAGTGTGATAAAGGAAGCATTACAAAACTAATGAGAAAGGAAGAATTATTTAACAAATGATTTAAGGAAAATTGACTATTTGGTTAAAAAAGAAGAAAGAAAGAAAGAACAAAGAAATCAAATGTGATACTATTCTTATACCATATATTACAATAATTTCTAGATGGATTAAAGAGGCAAATATAAACAAATATACATTTTCTCTTTAAAAAAGAAAGGAAAATTTAGGTAAATATTCAAAACCCCCAGAAAACAAAACCAGAAGTTTACAGACCAATTATAAAAAAACACTTGTAAATGGCTCATAGTAAAAGTACTAATATCCCTAATATAGAGAAAACTTATTTACAAATGTTAAAACTTTGGCTCAAATTTTTTAAGAATTAAAAAAATTTAAAATAGCTTTTAAAGTATTAAAAGCACTAAACTGAAAAGATATATGCAGCCCCATGTTCATTGCAGCATTATTTACAATCCAAGATATGGAAACAATCTAAGTGTCCATCAGTGAATGAATGGATAAAGAAATTGTTATATATATATATATATATATATATATATATATATATATTTGTCCATCTCCTGTTGATGGACATTAAGTTGCTTTAATTTTTTACTCTTGCAAACATTGTTATAATAAATGTCCTGCGCATGTCTCTTTGTACACTTGTGCAAGAGTTTTTATAAGGCATAATGTTAAAATGTATTAGAATTGTGAGTTCAAGGGAATCCGTTATATATATTTTTTCTACTCTGTATGTTTTTAATAATTTGAAAATTAATAAAAAAGAAATATTGTGAAGAATACCTTAAAGCCAACTGATGAAATTTTCCCATAATTAAAATGGGTACATCCAGGTTGGGATGCGGTAAGAGACTGGGGAGCCTGCTTGGTAGCAGATCCCCAAGGAGGTAGCAAGACCACTATGGCGCCAGAACCCAACGCATTTCAAGTCTACACATGTTCCCTGGAAGCAAAGAGCCATGAAGGGTGTAGACAAGGAGCTATCACAGGCAATTCTGGTGACCTTGATATTACTTGACAGTCCTCTAATTTCCTGGCACCAAGCACTGGTATGATTCTAGGAAGTAGGGAGACTCCCCCTCCAAATGACTGAGATTGAATTTCCCATCTAGCTGCTGGAAATCAGGGCAGGCTGTCATATTTTATTTGATTAAAGAGAAAAGAACTACAATGAGACACCACTTCCAAGCCATTAGATGGCTATTATCAAACAACACACAAACAAACTAAACTAAAAAAAACAGAAACAAACAAAAAAAAACTCCAGCAAATAACAAGTGTTGGTGAGGATGTGGAGAAATTGAAACCTTTGTGTATTACTGGTGGGAATATAAAATGGTACAGCCACTGTGGGAAATGGCATGACGGCTCCCAAAATATTTAAAGAGAATTACCGTATGATCCAGCAATCTTACTTCTGGGTATATACCCAAAAGAAGTGAAAGCGGGGACTTGAATAGATATTTGTACACCCATATTCATAGCAGCATTACTCACAATTGCCAGAAGGTGGAAGCAACCCAAGTTGCTTCCATCAACAGATGAACGCATCAACAAAATGTAGTATATACACACAATGGAATATTACATATCCTTAAAAAAGGAAGGAAATTCTGACACATGCTACAACATGGATGAACCTTGAAGACGTCATGCTAACTGAAATAAGCCAGTCACAGAAGGGTAAATGCACAATTCCACTTATGTAGGTTTCCTAGAGTCAAATTCATAGAGACAGAAAGTAGTATGGTAGTTGTCAGGGGCTGGGGAGTTAGTGTCTAATAGGTACAGAGTATCGGTTAGGGAGGATGGGAAAGTTCTGGAGATGGACGCTGATGATGCTTGCAGAATAACGTGAACTTACTTAATGCCACCGAACTGTACACTTTAAAATGGTAAATTTTACGTTGTGTATATTTTACCACAGTTTTAAAAAAGAGAAGAATAAATTGATATTTATTACATGTAAAAAAGAGGGTAGGAGGGTATTTACAAACCTACAAGAGAAGCATGAGGCCCCCTTTCTCCAGCAGAAAAATAGATTCAGTCTATTTCTTTACCCCTTAACATCCTATTTAACAGAAATGGCCAAAAAAAATGGGAAAAATACACACACACACACACACACGAATATGCTCTGCCTGGTAAGTAATCTATATATATATATATATATATATGTGTATATATGTATGTGTTTATATATATATATATATATATATATATAAAAATAGGTAAAAATCATGTTCAGCCTCATGAGTAAACAAAGGAATGTAGGTTAAAAACCACAGCAAAATCCAAGTTTTAACCTATCAAATTGACATCTTTAAAAAATTACTAACTTCTAAAAAGAGATCAAAACTGTTCGAAGTTAAAATTTTCACAACCTCTGCATAGTAAGTTGGCAATATATGTCACATTTTTTAAGTATGTTTTTTGACTCAATATTTATACTTCTAGGAATCTAGCTTAAAGAAATAATCAAGGATGCAGACAATAATTTGTAATATGTTTATTTAAGCAGTTAGGATAGTGAAAAACTGGAAACAACCTACATAAACATTAATAGGAAATGGTTGAATAAATTCCAATAGATCAAAACAGTGGAATTTAATGCAGTCATTTGAAAATGTGCTCTCAAAGCATACTTTCCTGTCTGGAATAGTTCTATGATATAATGTTAAGAGAGAAAACCCAAAATATGTAACAGTAGAACCACAAGGTATTATGATCTTCATTCTATGAAAACATAAGGTGTGTGTAATGTGCATTTATATATATAAATTATATATATACACATATGAGGGCTATAGGAAAATATAAAAATCTTAACAAAGTTCTCAAGGTGGTGAGACTTTGAGTGATTTTTATACTTTTTCTGTATTTTTACAAGGAGCAGACAGGCTGCCTACTGACCTTGTTTTAAGGTACTTCAGACGGCAGAACCAAGACCAGTAGCATTAGAAAAGCAACTGAAGCTGATATGAGAAAGAGATTTCTAAGAAGCAGAACTTTCCCATGTGCAGCAGACCTCTGGGGGCTTCTCTCTGCCATCCTGAGAAATGTGATCACTAAGTAGAGTATTCTACCGTGGGGAGAAGTCACAGGAGCTGTGCTTCTCAGCTCTGGCTGAGCCATCACCAGCTGGGGGAAGGCAAGGGAGACGGGGCTTGAGGAGGTAGAATGCAGATTTCTGGGCCACACAACCCCCCACCTATCTGAATTGAAGCTCCAACGCTGAGCTTTGGAAATCTGCATTTTCTTTCAATTTCTCCAGTGGTTTCAGAGGCGGCTAGATAATTTCTGCACTGGAGAATCTGCAGATTAGAAGATTTAAGGTTGCTTCCAGTGTGGGAACTCAAAGCAAGTCTGAGACTCAAAAGTCTGGAGATTGTCTGATTATTTACATTATAAAACCAAGGAGAGTAGTACAGATAAAAAGGGAAGTATGCTGGATGGGGCTGGGATGGAGAACAGAGTCACGTGAAGATCACCACTGCCCAGTGTTTAATAATTTCAGCACTTAACCTCCAGTCTAGGGGCCCCTCACGTTGTAACCCGAGTAAGAGAATGTTCTTCTTCTTAGAAAAATACATGCTGAAGTATTTAGTAGTAAAGGGGAATTTTTTGTCTACAACTAACTCTCACATGGTTCAGAAGAAAAAAAAAAATTAGATAAGGTGATGAGAAAATGCAGATGTAGCTAAACTAGAAATTTAAGTAAGAGATAAATGGACATCTCTGTCCTATTTTTGAATCTTTTCAGTAAGCTTGAAATTTTATTAAAATAAACTGTTAACCCCCTGCCCCTCCAAAAAAGATAATTAAAAGACAAAGCAAACACAATGGTAATCCCTAGGCCACTTCAATCTAAATCACTAGGCATGCTTTTGCATTCATTTGTTTATTCAACCAACATTGATCAAGGGCCTGATCTGTACTAGGCTCTGTATTCAACCACGGGATATATACCAGAGACCCAAACACTTTCCTGCCCTCACACTGGTCACGTTAGAGTTGGGTTAACATAAAATGCAGATTTGGAGGACCCAAGACTGAGTGCATTAGAATCTCTGGAGAAGGGCCCAGGGATCCATATTGTATAAAATTTCCTGAGATGTTGCTTATATACACTAATGCAGTGCTGCCTTCCAAAATATGGGCTTTGACCCATAGTGGTTTATAATAGCAATTTAGTGAGCCAAGATGTTTTTAAATTAAAAGAACAGAAAAAAGAAAAAGAGAAAAAAACAGAAAGAGAAAGTAAGAAGGCTGACACACAGTAAGAGGCACTATTATTTCATAAAACTTTTGCTTGCATGCCCTGGGTCACTAAGTAAACTGGGTTTCATGTAGGAGACCACTGCTGGAAAATGATATACAAAATATATCACTTCTCTTGTCCTCTCTAGCCCCTGAACCCAACAGTTCTCCCTTAATCCAAGCCTGGGTGTGCTGAGATGCTGGGGCACATCCACTGCCTTGAGAAGCATCAGGCTGCTCTGGGCATTTGACTCACTGGCCACATTCCTGATGTAACGGCGCTGCCTTTTCCTTCTGCATAGAGCCCAGAGCCGCACTCTCCCACAGACGGCAATGTCTCCAGCATGTCACATTGCTTTCTTTGAAGGACCCAGCATAGCACAGCACACTGTCTGTCCTGGCACTCTGTGGCAGAGGTAGAGCCACTGCAAGAAAGGAACTTCTGAGACCAAATGCTGCCACTTGCTGAGATGCTTTTTGGGGGAACGAGAACACACGGCATAACACAACCAATTTTCCAGGCCAAAGTGCTGGGTATTCAATTCAGGCCCCTTGTGTCTGGTTGAAATCCTATGCAGCCCATACTTTCTGACCCAGATGAGAGAGAACGGTTGTCTTAAACCAAAATGAAATAGGATGGGGTTAGCAAGCCCATATGAAATGCGCTGAGGAGTCCTCTCAGGGACCTGAAAGCCTGCTGAACTGACCAGTCCAGGGATGCTCCTGCGGTTGACTTGTGAGCCGGCCACGCAAGTTTTGGTTGTCACTAAGAAGAGAAATCCGAAGGCTAGTTCAGCATAAATGGTCCCCTGGCTGCACTGAGGGCAGTCACAGGTGAGTCACCAGCAGTGTGGAGGCCTGAGAGATGCTGTTTTCATCTCCGTCTCAGGGCGAGAGGAGTATCTCTTAAGGAACTGAAAAATGGAATTACTCAAACTAAAAACTGCTGACCTCACCAGGACGATTCCCTTCCTGACCCGAGTCTGGGAATTGCTGTTGATAAACCCCCCAAAATGAATTTGCTCATCAGAAAAGGGCAGAATGAGATACTCTCAGATACACTTGGTGACATGTTCACAGCCTAAGAAGCCAACCCTTCCCCACCTCAACCAAAGCACTGAAATTCCTGATTCTGTGCAGTTGCAGTAGAAATGCCCTCTATCAAAAGCAGCCTCCAGTACCACAAGCCAAAGATAAATAACAGAGGAAATCATGGAGACCATGACCTCTTGGTGACCCCTTGGAGCTAAATCTTTGCTAGATCTCAGAATATCAAAAAGGCCACCAGCCTGCCAGCCACAGTTTATGTGTGAGCAGCCTGGAAGCCATCTCCGCCTGCAGAAGGCCGGCTCTCTAGAAGCGTGAGAAGAGAAATCTCAAAGGAATTTCTTGTTCTATTCCCCAAAGCAAGGGTCTGTTGTTTAGGTGAGGAACCCCCTTCTGAGAAATGAGCTCATTCCTGGGACTCTGCAAGGGTCACCCTGAAAAGGTATTTGCCTGGGAGTTGGGACGGTGCCTATCTCCCATCCAGCGTGAGATATTAGTGTTTGAAAAATGTGTTCTCTCACTAACTAGCAAAAAAGTGAACCTCAGGATCTCACAAGGGCCTTCTTCCCTGGTAGATTTCACTTATGGACGCAAATCAGCAAACATTACAGAGTGTTTGCTAGCTGCCAAGGATTGTGCAACCTTCTCCGAGGATGCTGAGAAGAATCGGACTCAAGTTGCTCTTGGAGGGAAGCACTGAGCAGACGGAAGCATGGGGTCCCCTCTCGAGACAGTGTCACAGCAAAGACACTCCTGGCTACCACTTTTGGTTTAGAAACCTCAGAGGCACAAGACAGCAACGGAGGCTAAAGGAAGCCAGTATCTAACAGCCAGGGAGTGGCCCCGAATTGCTCTTGGAGTGTCTGGCCTGAAGACTCAGCTAAATCTTCAGAATAAAAGGTGCGGAGAGAAGCTGGAAGACAAACCTGACCCTGAGTCTAGTAGGAAGGAGACCTTGACCACAGGAGGGATTCAAACAGATGGAATTTGCATCTCTTGGTTTTTAGAATCACCAGGCAGTACAAAGGTCCATTAATTGATAGAGATTATATACGTAGACATAGATGTCATTGGGTTTTTTGTTTTTTACCCCTCTCTCCTCTTGTCAAAGAGGTCATCTCTCTCCCATAACCTAAAATGGCCTCAAAGTTTAGAAGGCTTCTGGGTCCTCTTCTCAGAATATAAAGGATTTGGGTGAAATAAGTGGATTTCCAAGTATGCTTTAGTCATGGAAGTTGTTATTCAGACAAAATCTTCTATTGTCTTGTAAATAAATGAATCGCATACAGGAAGAGCAGCCTTCAGGTGGAAACAGGACTCCCCCTGGGTTCCTCTGAGAGTTCCTCAAAGTACAGTTTAAACCATGACTAAGAAGGACTTCTCAGATCCTTGCTGGCCGATTCTGGAACTTTGTGACCCTGTGGCAGATGCCCCTCAGAATTTGTGACTTCTGTCCTTGACCCACCATGGGGCCGTCGTCCAAATGGCTTATCTAAACCTTGTGATCCCCAAGTGTCCTATTTCAGCAAATCCACCCTCTAGAAGTGAGCTTGCCCAGGCCTTGGTTTGATGATGGGTGAGAATGACCACTCAGAACTAGTTAATGTCACTGTCGCTTTGGTTTTCTGCCACCACAACAGACAAGCAATAAAAAAATATGAAATTAAGGGAGAAAAAACTAATAAAACTCTTTCATGCACAGGACATTAGTTTAGTATACTAATTCTGTTCGCATGTAAAGAACCTGCTCTCAGGAATCCCATTGTAAATACTCCTTTGTTCAGAGAACTGTCAATTCACACCCACTCCTTGTGAATGCTAAACTAGAGTCTTGTGCGTGAAAACATTTTATTCAATCTCATGGTTATAAAATATTCTTTAAAGCTGCCAAAGAAATCTGATAGGTTTGATTCACCTGGATTTTGCTTTTTCCCCCAAAGAGGATATGCCTCCTTGTGTTTCACTGATCTTTTATTGTGGACTCCAACAATTTGCTGACTCCAGTGAACATTTGTCAATTGTCTCCCTAACACCTATTGCCTTTCTTTCCAAAGACTTCTTTTGGATACCTTCTCTTTTCCTATCCTCAGTCCATGTGGTCCAAGATGGGGCATCACCACTATGCCTGACTTAATCAGTGCTTCACACTGTGTTGGCCACAGAAACTGGATCGAGGTAAAATAAATATGAAATAAACTCATTCCATCAGACTGAAGCTTGGGACCTTGCAAGAGTTTTCCACTGGACTTGGATTTGAGAAGATCTGACACCAGAGCTTCTGTAGCCATGCCACCGTAGAGGGCAGGTCTAGGAAGCTGCCAGGACTCCCACAGGAAGGTCAAGAATAAAGCCAACACACTAGAAGGTAGAGCCAAGAAATGGAGATGAACTGACACCTGAAGCCATCATCTGAGCCCGAATCCCTCCCTGGCCTTTTTAGTTATGTGAATCAATAAATCCTTATTTGGCTTAAACCAACCTGACTCAGGTTACGTCACTTGGAACATAACACGTTCTAATTTATGCAATGACCATGGCGCTATTCCTAGAAAGGAAGAATTGTTGCTTTTTCTGATGTATATATGTTTAGTCCACCAACATTACTTATTACTAGTAGCACGGTAATTCCTACTTATTGAAGATTTTTTCCCCTAGGCACTATATCTACAGCTTTCCACGCATCAGCTCATTGGTACTATTATTATCTCCATTTTACAGATAAGAACACTGAGATGACCAATGTGATAATAGCTTGAAAGTGGCATTGGGACTTCCCTGGCTGTCCAGCGGTTAAGACTCTGCTTCCACTGCAGGGGGCATGGGTTTGATCCCTGGTCGGGGAACTAAGATCCCACATGCTGCACAGCATGGCCAAAAAATAAAATAAAATAAAATAAAAAGTAAAATAGCTTGAAAGTGGCAGATATGGAATTTAAACCCCAATGTGCCTGACCCCATGGCCCATGACCACCTATTATGTGGTAGGCACTGTGTCAGCACTAAGGACAGAAGTGACATATGTTGTCCTTGTCCTTTAAGGAACTTTCAATGAAGTGAGAGAGATATACAACACGTGGGAGCTATAGGGCCAACCTCCTCCCCACCCCTTTTCATACTAGGGCCATATCTAGTCAGTGGCATTTGCTTTTTTCTCAGCCAGACACGGTACCACATCCCTGAAGCAGGGGAGGGCACTGGAAATGTATGGAAAGTTCTCCATTGTCACAATGACTGGTTGGCAGGGGCACCACTGGCATTTAGTGGACACAGGCTGAAAGGTGCAGACCTATTCTGCCCAACAAAGAATAGTTCCACCCAAACTGTCAACAGTCCCCTAGACGGTGAAGTTAGATATTGAAATAATCCAACCTAGAACTGGTGGCAGGTAAAAAAGAGATCCAATTAGGGTTGCTTTAACAGAAAAATAAAGTTCAAAAGTCTGTGAAAAGCACATACTAAAACAAAGTGTCAATCTGTAGTGCGTCCTTTGACCACGGCCAACCATTCATAGACCCTTCTCTGCTTATGAGCAAATCTTACAGCAAAGTTTCTCCCTATGATGATAAGCACATAGAATTCCTTCCTTCCCAAGATATTTAAGATCCAGATTTCCCTGAGAAGAGCCAGCCCTGGCAGGCTCTCATCCTTTCCAAGTGTGGCCTCTGAACCCCTTACAAAGACATTGGTCCTGTCTGCCCTTCTCCGTCTCCGTTTCCAGATTCTGTTCCCCTCTTCCTCGTCACTCCTTCTCATGTCTCCCTTCCCTCATTAGGCGTCTTTTAAAAATGTACCCAAACCCAAAATGTGGAGGTCTGCCTATATTGTTCAAATGTCTATAACGTGTAGGTTACACGTTCTCCCTAGTTAGGGTTAGCGTACGTATGGGTAGTGTGTTCCTTCAGGAACCCAACCACTTCTTGTGTTTTGCAGCGTCGCTTCTGTGTGGCTTCTTGGGTTGGCAGCAATGTGTATCTTCAAACATCTGCCAAACTACCAGGGTCTTCACTCTGTGAGATTTTTAATTCATTAAACACAGAATTTATGACCTATCAGTTTGGCATTCTGAAAAGCAGACACTGAGATCCCATGAGACGTAGAAGGGAAAATCCTGTGAAGGGCAAAGAGTACAAGGAGCAGAAGCAGGTGTGGAGAGTTTTCAGACGACGATGCTGGTCTGACACCTTGAAAGGAGAGAAGGAAGGAGGAAGATTGGGTAGTGCAACCTTGAGATTATCTCAGGCTGGCCCTGTGAGCACCAGGGCACCAGAGCAAAGACCGCCTGCCTGGTAGAGGAAGAAAGGGCTCAGGCAGAAACGGCCCAACTCCCGTGTCCCCAATCTGTTCAGTTCAGCAACTGACCACCAGCCAACTACCTTCCTCGCAGCAGGTTCTCCGGAAGGCAGATCCGAGTGGTACCCCTCCTGGCAGCCACATATGGCATTGCGGGGATGTTAAAAGTGGAAGTCAGTTTGGCATAAGGTGTGTGGGGTGTGTAGTTAAAAGAAAGAAGATTGCCTTGAAAGTAGGGGTCTGAACTGTGACATGATAAAACCATCAAAACCAGAATAGGATCTTTCCGTCTGGAGGACCAGGTCTCACTCGCAACTTCTAGACTGTTGGCCTGGTTGAAAGAGGATAATTTCACCACTTTAAAAAGGAACAGAATTGGAATGCCAAGAGTGCAAAGTATTCTGGGACTGCTGGGCATCCAACATGCTGTGTTAATCATAAAGGGGAAAAGCCCTCTGTTCTGGCCAGCAATCAGGGGAGTTATTTCGGGAGCAGCCTCATCAGTGACCCAGACATTTCCATTTGAGTTCCAAAGCTCTGAAGAGCATAAGCCTTGAGAGTCCTTTCCACTGGCCCGTGTTTCTTTCTCCACAGGGCTTTTTTGCACAAATCTGCTACAAATTCAACGTTCACCTTCTCAAGGGAGACTGCAGAGAAGCAGATCTTTGTCATCAGAGACGGTGAGCTTTCCTGGGAAGTGACTTGTCTGCCCATTCAAGGGGCCTCATGGCTCACAGTCACCTGTCTTAACCAGCCTCATAAAAAAAGCGTTCGGAATGCTACACACACCAGTTTTTACCAGCCCATCTTCTGTCAGTAAAATGCCCCATATCAGAAAGCCCAACAAATGACAATCATTTCTACAATTTTTATGATGTCTTCTATGTGAATTTCTCTAACCTGAGCCATTGGATGCCTGAGAGATGAGGGAAAAGGGATTCAAAGAAAAGTATTGCATGATGCAAACCCTAATGGGATGACAGACCAATTCTCTACTCAAGTACACTCAGACCCCCCTCTTACTCAAAAGGGAAGATAAACCAGTTACAGTATCCAATATTAACTGTGCACTTCTGCATGATCCCATTTAATATTTAGACCAACCCTATCAGGAAGGTAGTATTTTTATAGTCCTCTTTGGAGAAATGAGGATATCTAGTCTCAGTGTGCTTAACTTTTTTGCCTGAACTAACCCAGGGAGCAAAAGGCTGAGCTGAGACTTGAACCCAGGCCATACTGAGTCCAGAGCGTGGACCCTTAACCACACTTCTCTATCTCCCAGTCATTGTGATCAGGGCTGATTCAGACTTTGGGGGACCCTGAGCTTACACGTTTGGCGGGAGGCAGCCCTCTTTAAGAAAAAGAAAAATGTATATGAAAACAAAATTCAATACAGGGCCTTAGAAGGGGTCCATGCAGTGAGGGAGGCCGAAGCTTAAGCTCCATTACCTTCCCAGTAAATCCGCTTTGGTTGTGATAATGCCATCATTGCCAACAACGTTACCGTGAAGAAGAATAATTATTCTTCAAATGCAAATATATGAAAATCTGGTTGGATTAGGATTTTAGGATTTACTTTGGAAAACAAAGCTGTTCTGAGTGCTTAGAGACCCCACCTGCTCCCTTCCCAACCACCATATAATTCCTCTGCATCTGAGTCATACCCCACCTGCTCAGGTTCTCTCCACGTTATCCTTGTATCTCTATTGATCTGCCTCACTTTCAATTTCTTAGTAATAATTATAATTATAACTAACATTACTAGAGGTGACAGGCACTGCTCTAAGCAATTTTCTCATTGCTTGTTAGAAACTTTTCAGATGAGGAAACCGAAACCCTGAGAAATTAAACAGTTTGTCTCTGAAAGCTGCGTTCTTAACCATTACGCCAGAGGGCTTCCAATAGCCTAGGTCAATCAGACGTTAATGCAGGCAGACTCCACAGAGGCCAGAATGAAGTACAATAATTACAATGTCTTGATAAAGTACCGAATATAAGGCTAGATGCTCTGTAAGTCACAGACTTAATGCCTTGATCAGAATCCCCTTTAGGCACCTGTGAACAGTGCAAGATCAAAAATATATTTCAAGTCGAGTCAGCAGTTCTGAGACATACAAGACCTTGAAATACGTGATTTAATTGATGAGAAAGACATTTTTTTCCCCTGGGTTGCAATTGCTGAAACCCAAAAAATAAGCTTGGCAGTGCCTGAATTTACATATTTATCATAAGTTTTATACTTCTTTCGTCATTATCAAATTACCCATACCAGAAAGTTGTGCTTCCCCTGAAAACGGGTCGCCAACCAGGAACCGTGCCTGAGGAAACTAGAGAGGTTGTGTCAGATTATCTGGTCAAACTGGCTTGGCAGTATTCCTGGGGCTGAAGCACCATGGAGAGTGCATATCTGAGTCACGTTCCTCGAACTTCAATGTTTGAAGGAAGCTCAAACTTTATGTAGTTCAAACCCCCTTCATTTACAGATGAAGGCAGTGAGACCCTGAAATACCAAAAGTCACAGAGCTAATGAGCATCATTCATTCAGAAAACTAATTGAACTGATTATGGGGCTAGGATAGAGGACTTTCCACTGCCCCATGCTGTCCCATGGTTAAGACATACCACTGGGCACAGGATCAGTAATCCTGTGATCTTTTTTTAGAAAAATTTCTATCTATGACGTACACATGCAAGGTTTTCATTGGTCTGGGCTCTGCCTGCCTATCACCATCATCTCCTGCACTTCCCCAGTATGAACCCTTCTTCTTTATATTTCCCAGAAAGTACTCACTATGCGCTCTTGCCTCAGCTCAGGCTGCTGTAATGAAATACCGTAAGTTGGTGGCTTATAAACAAAGGAAATTTATTTTTCATAGTTCCAGAGGCTGGAAGTCTGAGATAAAGGTGCCAGCATGGTTGGGTTCTGATGAGAGCCCTCTTCCAGGTTGCAAACAGCCGACTTCTTGCTGTATCCTCACAAGGTGGAAAGAGGGGGCACTAATTCCATTCATGAGGGCTCCACCCTCATGGCCTAATTACCTCCCAATGGCCCCACCTCCAAATATCCTCCCCTTGGGAATTAGATTTCAACACATGAATTTTGGGAGGGGGACACAAACATTCAGTCCCTAACAACTCTCTCTGCTCTGAGCCTTTGTGTAGGCTGCTTTCTCCATCTGGATTGCCTTTCTTCCTATTCACCACCATAGGAATTCCTTCATTTATCAAAATTCACAGGTGTCACCTTCACAGTGAAACTTCCCATGAAGACTGCACATTCCCCACCCATTCATCCAGAAAGGATTAGTTTGATCACTTTTCTATTCTCTCAATGCCCAGTTCTCAGGGCTTTTAGCACTTGCCACATTTTATTTTGGCTCTTGGTTTAATTTTATTCCCTCCATTTAACTCTGAACTGCTTAAAGTCAGAGACCCAATGTTGGTCATCTTTTTAATCACTTACTGCCTAGGCTCTAGTGGGTACTAAAAATACTGTAACAATATCAGTAACATTCAATCCCTACAGTAATCCTAAAGGGAGGGTGTGGTAGGGGTGGATACTACCAGTGCTCACCAAGGCTTCTGGTTCTCTTCTTAAATTTAGACATGGCCACATGACCCGCTTTGGCCAATGAAATTTAAGCAAAAGTGATATATGTCACCTCCACATAGAATTACCCAAGAACAGGTACTCTTTTCCCCTGCAATGGTGGGCCCTAAAGTCTTGTGTTGGACAGGCAACATCATAAGATGGGGAAGCTTCAGTCACCCTCTGCTGACCCACACTGGGCATACAGTATGGGTGAGAAATAGATCTCTGTGGTTTTAAATCACTGATATTTTATATTTGTTACTGCAGCATGACTTAGCCTTTTCTGACTAATACCAAGAGGGTCTAATATTATCCTCTTTTTATAAATCAGTTAAGGTCACCCCGGTGGTAGGTGGCAGAGTGAGGATTCAAACTCTGCTAGGTATAACGTTAGAGCTTGTCTTCCAGACCACTAAGGAATAGAGAAGGAGAAAAGCAATCAATCTTCTTCCACACTGAGCATCCCAATTGTTGCTTCCTTTCCAGCTTCCAGCCATTGTCAGGAATTGGTAGAGCAGCTATTCCTTCAGGGGGTATCTAAGCAAGTTCTCCCCTACCTCCTTCCCATGTGGGGAAACTAGGGGCACCCACAGTGCTCTTCAGCTTGAGAGATTTGTGCTTATCGGTAACAGAGCAACAGAGACTGCACTTTATTTCCCCCACTTCCGCATGACCTCTATGCCAAGGATCCCCAGGTCTCTGGCGAAGGGATGAGCCCGTCTTTTCCAACATCCAGACATCACAAGCCCCTAACACTCCAAGGTAGGAGTACCTCTACAGAATTTGATCAAATGGTTCCTATGATGACCTAATGGCCAAATCTTAGGCCTGGGATTTATTACTAACCATCACCTTAACTCATCTTGCAGCTTTTGAGTTTATCACTTTCCCCATTATTTCAGTCTGTCCACTTGTAAAAGAGAAGAATGACCATTTGCCATCATCAAATAATAACTGTGCTTTGCATGGAAATGAGTAGTCCTGGTTAGCACACATATCAGGGTTACACAGTCAATATTAATTATCTCATGTATTTCTCACTATGGCCCTAGGAGAAAGGCATTATTATATCCTCTGTTTATAGCCATGGAAACTGAGGCTCAGAGAAATTAACTAATTTACTCAAAGGTATCAAAACAAATGAGTTATGAAGTCAGGGTGCAAACAGGACTTTAAAGACTGTTCTTTCTACAAGTCAAATTAGGTTTTATTTAATAGGATCCAGAATGCATAGTTTTAAACATTTATCTTCGGTGTCCAAAGTCCTCTGAAAATGTATGCCTAAAAGACTCTCTTACAGTAATTACGGTTAAAGTCACAGTCAGTCAATGATATTTATAAACTACCCTTTATGTCCTACCAAGAATAATGACAATAACATTTTACATTCCAGACTCCCTTTCAACTTCTCAAAGTACTATCCACATCAGCTGATGCATTTTATTCTCTCAGAAATACTATGATTCCTGAGAGATGAGGTCAAAGAATTTGCCTAGGCAATGGTAAAGTCTCCTGACTCTTCATCCAATGAAATTTCTTTTGGGAGGAGGAATGTGTGTTTATGCATGTGTGATTTAATTATTCTATTGGATTTTTTTAGGTAAAAGAATCAGTGTTTGTTGTAACAAACCAAACAGTACAGATCTGATTTTGAAATGAATCACCTTCCTCATTCTTCTTCCAATCCCACCTTCCCAAAGTTATCCATGGCAATGGATTGGTATATAATCTCCCACTTTCACTCCAGACGATGAAAATCCACGGTTTCTAAGATAATATCATAGACCGAGTCATGGAGTAAAATGCACGTCCACCAGGAAGTCAGGAAGTGTGATTTTGATAAGTTTTAGCACAGGAATCCATCTGAGATTCTGTCATTGACCCTAGAGTCTATTGCTGCATCCCCTACTCATCTCATGCCTGAATCCCTCTTCCTAGCTCCAGGCCTCTCAGCCTAACCAGTTACAAACAAGGCTCCCAGGATTAATTGGCACTTGTGGAGTTCGGTATGTTCCCATTTTTTCACCCACTTGACATAATATGTGTTCATCCTTGTGCATAAAAATTATGAACCAAACCCACTCTGTCACCCTAGCCAACTGCCCCTCAATTTCTGCTGAGGGTATTTTGTGGTGTCTAAAGATGACTTTACAAGAACTTTAAATTAGGAGCGAAGTCTTGGTACACACAGGGACATCTAAATAACTGATCCTGAAGTGAAAAATCCCTGAACGCAGCAGATCCACCCACTAATCCCTTCCTGCCACTCTCCTGACAGTGTAAGAGTGTCTCTTGGGCTCTGTCCTAAAATTGGTTTACAATCGTTTAACTTACTCTCACATCACATCAATTTTGACATTATAATGTGATTTACATTGATTTGAGGCTGCCATCAGAGTGAGCTCATAACTATGTCAAAACCTCTGTTGAGTAAATAAAGAACTGATTTTGAATGTGGAGAATGATGGAGGATGGAAAAATCACGGAAGGGGACCAGAAACAATGCAAGCTCAGTAGGGAAATTTTAGACATCAAACATTTTTTTTTAACACAAAATACCAAAGGTCACTAGTCTCCCACATCAAATACACAGACAATTTTTTTTTAAACAAATCCATTTCAGTCTGAGTCTTGAGACAAGTCTAAAATATGTGATTCTGCAAAGAAATTTCTAGGATAATTTTAAATTTGTTGTTTTTTAAAAACGAAGGAGGAACTGTTTGGGATGGCGGAGGAGGGAGTGAAGAAGAATAGCACCATCTTCCTCTCCATCCTCCTTCAGCACGGGGACTTCAACCTACCCAGAGACGTCGACATCTAAATAACTGATCCTGAGTGCAAAATCCCAGAATCATACTCATTTGCAGGCCTAACATGCCACCAGAAGGGCAAAGCAGGCTCCAAAACGTGGCACTGTGCCTGCTTTGAAAGAGCTAGTAGCCCCCTCTGTACTCATTTAAGGCTGCCTAGAGCACCCATACTTCGCCCAAAAGCAACTTCTGCATCTCTCTTGGCAACAGTTCAACAAGGGGATGAGGTTTGGCCAAAGGTGGGTGGAATCAGCCTGAACGTGTTCCTTCGCCCGTATTATCCTGTCTGAAAAAGGCAGATGGAGACGGAAGGCTTTCAGGCTGAGTTCCCGCCGACCTTAACTGGAAGAACTTGCGCTCTTTCACATCTGCAGCTGTGTCCTCCTCAGGGAGTTGTCCAACTAAAAGTGATTTTAAACATCTGTCAGCTAAATCAGAGCTCCAGATTTAGCACTCAGGAACATTATGTGGATTTGTGATGCTCGCTGGAGAACGCTGGATACATAAACCAAGCTCACATGAGACAGCCGGGTGGTACTCTGGTTGGTAATTTCATCTATGACACATTTAATTTGCCTGCACACTTATGAACGTTATGTAAAGGGAAAGAGTGACCATTTCCCTGCAAAGAGCTTTCGGAATTACTGCAAGATCAATAGCCAGAAGGGAGAGTCTTTACACTGGAACACTGACTGTATTCTGATCCAGTCATTTGCCTAGAATTAAAAAAAAAAAAAAGTCCCAACGGGCTCGTTTTGTCTGAATTTCCTGACACTCTTATTTTCTGCCCTTTCTGGTGCAGCTATAACTTTGCTCCCCTGTACCCATCCTGGAGGAAGAGAAATTCTGCACACAGTCATGATTCCTAGTTGCCATCGTTGAAGATGTCAAGCATGGGAGGACCATCCTCGCCCTCCACCAGATGGATGTTTCTGAAGAGATGTACTACTGTTCAGGAGAACTATGAAGCCAGGGCTTCACTCAAACACTCTCTCTTTGCTGAGGCAATACTCCTGGATGATTGGCTAGAAATCCTTAGTGCATTATGGGGCTTTGAAACCCAACCTGTCAGTTCCTGAGATCATGGTGCCCTTGAGGGGAGACAAGGGGAGACACAGCCTTTGCAACTCACTATGGGTTCCCAACAGATGACTGATCACAGTGGACCACAACTTGTGAATTTGCTTTGCTTAGGTTAGTACAAAAGCTCACGGCCTCCGAAGTCCATTTCCCCATTAAGCCTTCCCTAGTTCCTCAGACAGAGGTACTCCCTTCACTGAGCTCCCAAGACAGCCTGTGGGTGTCTCACATCTGGTATGAATGTGTGATTTTGTTAGGCAGTGTCTTCAGATGCCGTTGTGATCTCTAAGGAAGCAGAGATAGCGTTTAATTTGTCCTGTTTGTACTCCCAATATTAGGACAGGCCCAGAGACTGGGGCCAACTGATGTTTTGTAGATGGTGAATAAATGCACGAGGGATGGGCACTAGTTTGAACAGCTTAAGAATATACCACCCAGACGCAAGGAAAGGTGGTTCTGGTGTGGGGTTGATGGCATGAGGAGAACCCTTGCAAATGTACCCTAGATAATCCACACATGGATAGCACCTGTATGCAGGGGACTGACTCAACACAGGTTTCTCTTGCTGTTGGAGAGAGGGTAGCCCTCTCAAAGGTACCAAAGTCCAGGCGAGGACAGCCAGGAGCTAGGACACAGGAAGAGCAGCGCCATCTGCATGGAGTTGTTTGAGGGGGCTGAGCAGGGAGGGGCTTCTGCCTCAGAATGTCTTCTTTCTGTAAGTAGAGTGTTTGAAATGTATTCCTGAGGGCATTTTGGTTCTTCCTTCCATTCATCCCACCTCCAGGATGACACACTTACCTTAGGAGGTCACTTAAGGTAATAGTTAAAACCAAAGACTGTAGCACCAGACAGATCAGGGTTCAAATCCTGGTCCATAATTCACCAAGGTGTACTACCCTGGGAAAATGACTAAACATCTCTGAGCTAACTCATTAGGTAGCTGAAGGGATTAAACGAGCCAGTGTGAGTAGAGTAGCTCGCCCATGGCAAATGCTCAATGTAGTCAATAATATCATTACTACACTTAGTTTGGACTCTTTCATTTGCAAATGATTAAGAATGAACCTGGGGCTTCCCTGGTGGCACAGTGGTTGAGAATCTGCCTGCCAATGCAGGGGACACGGGTTCGAACCCTGGTCTGGGAAGATCCCACATGCCGCAGAGCAACTAGGCCCATGAGCCACAACTACTGAGCCTGCGCGTCTGGAGCCTGTGCTCCGCAACAAGAGAGGCCGCGACAGTGAGAGGCCCGCGCACCGCGATGAAGAGTAGACCCTGCTTGCCACAACTAGAGAAAGCCCTCGCACAGAAACGAAGACCCAACTCAGCAAAAATAAATTAATTAATTAATAAACTCCTACCCCCAACATCTTCTTAAAAAAAAAAAAAAAAGAATGAACCTGGCTTAATAAAAAAAATAACAGGTGTGTCTCACAGAAACCAAGGGCGGGAATGTACCTGGGCCTCGGGATACCTCTTTCCTGGTCTGCACATTTGCTCTATTCTCCTCTCGGCTTCTTCTCTTCTCAGGTCCACGTCATTAGTGGAAAAAACCCACCTCTCAGCTCCTGAGCTGACATATTGCAGATTCAGGTCCCTAAAAAGAGACCTACACAAGTCTTTTTTCCTGGCCTTAATTTCACGTTTCTGGGGAAAGACTCTGACAGACTCACCTTGAATCTGGCTCTAGCCCTGCTCACTCAGCCACAGCAGGGCTCAGGCGTAGGTCAGGCATAGGTCACAGCTATACGATGGCCTCCTCTACCTGGGGCCCACTTTATTGGAAGGGATGCTGGCAGAGAGGGAGGGCAGTCAGGTATGGGGGTTAGAAATCATCATGAGATGTACAGCTGCTATAAAAGGTACCTCCAAACTACTATGATGATGAAAATGGGGCATTTAGAAATGTGAAGAAATGTATGAAATATCCTTCTGTGTGGAAAAAAACACAAATATTGCATACATGTTGTAAGCATAACTAGATTCACTTATAAATGTAAAGGTCTATAGGGAATGTAAAGAAATTGTCTTTATGTTGCAGTGATGATTTTTTTAATGCCCCTTAATTTAGTAACAAAACTTTGTTTAATGTGGAAAGCTCCTAAGCCTTGAGCCAGTTGCCACCTAACACCTTAGCAAGGATTAGTTGACAACTGGCTTGAGAGCCAGGCCCCAGGGGACAGATCCAGGCCTGGGGAAGAGAAGGGAGGGAGCAGGGACGTGCCAAGGGCACTGGAGACAAGCTTCTTATTCCTCACGGTGTATGAATACTGCGACCAGACCCTCTCTTCCTGGAAAGGCAGATGCCTGGCTTAGAATTCTGAAGTCTCCATCGTATTTTCACAGGACATCAGTGAATTTCAGGCCCAAGACAGGGCAGCTACCAGAAAACTCCTTTGGTAAATAAAAAGGCATCAGAAACATTGTGAAACGCACCACATGGTTTTCAGGGCAAGGCTGGTGCCAACTTCTAAAGACCCTACAGACCTCTAGAAACATTTTTATAGAAACAAATATGCCCACGCTCACCCCAGCAGCTTCCGGGCCCATCTGGCACTCTGTCCCCGGGTCCCACCCCTGGACCCCGTGAGGATAACCCTGGAAAAGTCTCTCCATTTCGGCTTTGGCCCCCTGCTTCCTCAGCCTGAATGTCAGTGTGCTGCTGCCCCTAGCGTTTCCCCCAAGGACTGGGCAGGACAGATGGTCACTGTCATGTTAAAGCCAAAGACTCATGAAGCAACATTGAGAGCATTGTGAGAGCTTCACTCCTACCCCAGAGACAGACCCCTGAGACTCCTGCCTGGACAGCGCCCCAGGCTCTGAAATGCAGTGGGCAAATCACATCCACAGCCCGAGCTGCAGAGTAGAAACATTGTTTTTGAAATTGCTCAAGTTGGCTGCCCTGAGACATTGCCCAAATGTTTCCTTAAACTCTGCTTTTATCTTCAGCAAAACTATATAAGGCCAGAGCTCCAGAGAAATTCACTGCCCCCTAAGGAGCGAGTATTCAAGGCCCAAATTAGAAGATCAAGCTAGAGACACTTCCTTTCTGTTTCCACAACTATTGTCTTTTTTTTTTAATTTTTATTGGAGTATAATTGATTTATAATGCTGTGTTAGTTTCAGGTGTACAGCAAAGTGAATTAGTTATACATATACATATATCCACTCTTTTTTTAGATTCCTTTCCCATATAGGCCTTTACAGTGTATTGAGTAGTGGTCCCTGTGCTATACAGTAGGTCCTTATTAGTTATCTATTTTATATATAGTAGTGTGTATATGTCAATCCCAGTCTCCCAATTTATCCCTCCCCCACTTATCCCCTGGTAACCTAAGTCCACAACTATTGTCTTAACTGAAACCCTTAATATCACCAACTTCTGCAATTTCAGCAGTGTTTATCTGTAGCCTGAGGCCTCTGTGTCCTATGGAGTGTAGACCTGCAAAGTTATCTACGTAACACATTTATGAAAGAGGCATCCATTCACAAAGGTCATCAATTAATTGAGCACCTACTCTGTGCCCAGGAGTGCACTAGGAGCTGAGTATAAAATGGTGAATAAGACTCAGTCCGGCCCCAAGGTGTCTACAGTCCATTAAGGGAAAAAGATACCTACAGAAGCAATGACAGAACAAGATGATAAATGCTCGTGGGATTAAGGACAAAGGACTTAGTGCATCGACAGAAACTTAACAGGATCTTGAAGGGTCAGAGAAGGTTTCCGAGAGCAAAGACTAGATCTGAGGAGTCCTAAGGGAAATTAAGGATGTGGGCAGAGGAAGATGGGAAACAAAACTGTAGCCCTAGACCCTCCAGCCACAGCCTCTGACCCACCACATATCATGAAGCCCAGTGGGGAGCTGCGTTTGCCAAAGTAGCACAAGCCTATACACCTCCGTGGAGAGCTGGATGGCGTGAGGAGCTGGACACTCAGGAATGAAAACAAAAGCTTTCCTTCTTCCAGGAATTATTACCAAATCTGACTTTCTGATAGGCGGTTTAGAGAACTTTCTGCCAGAACAAACTGGTCAAGTCAATCTGAATAATTCATCGAATATGCAGAATACCTACTGTGTGCCAGGGAGCAGGGGGAGTGGGATAAATAACTCCTGCAAGACCAGAGAGAGAAGAGAGGGGAGGTGGGAAAGCGTCCGGGGTGGAGGAAAGAAGTAAAGGAAGAGGTACTGGGCAGGCCAGGTGACCCAGCTGCTGCTTACGAGTAGAAACTCACTGGCTGATTTTTATCTGATGATTGTTGACTAGCAACCTCATCTCTGTCAAGATGAACAGGGAAAGGGCTTCCCTGGTGGTGCAGTGGTTGAGAGTCCGCCTGCCGATGCAGGGGACACGGGTTCGTGCCCCGGTCTGGGAAGATCCCACATGCCGCGGAGCGGCTAGGCCCGTGAGCCATGGTCGCTGAGCCTGTGTATCCGGAGCCTGTGCTCCGCAACAGGAGAGGCCACAACAGTGAGAGGCCCGCGTACCGCAAAAAAATAAAAAATAAAAAAAAACCGTTTCAGATTTCTCATTGTACACATAAGGAAACTGAAGGACACACCAGTTGAGATGAATTGTCCAAAATTCCGCTGCTGCTCATACTTTCATGTATAAATTCATGCAGATATTACTGAGTGCCCACCTCATGCTGGGCATTGTGTATGATGCACTGGCAAGTGCAAGCACTAGAAAGCAGTTATCCGGACTTCCAGTCCAGTGCTCTCCTTTTATAACCTGGAATTTACGTTTTTGGTTCTGGGTAATCGTGGAAGGGTGATCTCATCTCTAGATAGCAATCTATACCTTCTCTCTGACTATGGAAGCATTTTGATCAAAGGCAAAACATGGAGGAAATATTTCGACCTCAACAGATAAAATTATCATGAATTTTCGGTTACAGCTTTTAAAACAATCAAGGTTGGCAGAATGGAGCACATCAATGTGCAGTTTGCTCTTTTAAGCTCTGAGATTACTGTCTGTTTTGTTACAGAGTCTAACTAGCTAACAAACTTACATGCCTCTTTCACAAACTGTATTTTTAGGGTGATGATCTCAAGCCATTAAAGTTTGGGTTAATGAAGTTATCTGTGGATCACTCCCAGGGAACTTTAAATCAGAGGACACAGATGTGTGGTCTCAGCCAGAGGTTATATTTGGTTTGGCTGGCAGAGTGTTGGCCCACACAGCAGTTTTTAAATTTTTGAATTACTTCATAAGACTTAAAAATCAGGAGATTATTATATACAAGTTAAGATTCTAGCTTCTCCTACAAAATCAGAAGTTCTTGAAACACCAAGCCACAGTCTCACTCACTGACAGCATGAATTGACAAGGGCTGTCTACGGGGTAGCCTATTTAGACAGGAGAACACTGGCCACAGCCCCCCTCACCCCTGATCTCCTCTATAACTGCCTGACTCACTCAGACACATGCCAGGCCCTGCTGGCCCTTGAGTTCATGACCTCTGCTTAGTATCAGGGGTCAAAATCTTTACAAAGCTCCGTGGAGGCTTCCAACCAATTTTCTCCAGGTGTTGAGTGCAAAATGATTTTGGTGATCAGTGGAGTTAGAAGAAAATATGCATTAATTCACTCAACAAACATTATTGTCTACTATGTTCCAGGTATGTGCTAAGAATGAAGGAGTCTCAGAGAAATAAGACTCAGTTCCTCCAGGAGCCCATGGACTAGTGAGGGAGAGAAACATGTATGTGATTAGTACAGTTTCTCCAAATGTTATGGTGAGTCACGGTAGCACAAAGGTGGGAGCGACCAATTTTAATCAGGGGAATTTACAGAATTTTAGTAGAGAACATAACTGCACTGAATGTTCAGGGTCCAACCAGGAAAACAGAAAACATTCTAAGTAAGGAAAATGGAGCAGTTTCCTATTGTAAATCGCTAACCCAGGAATGGGTGGTTTTAAAACATGGCCCCCAAGTTCTTTGACCTTTCTCCCATTGAGGGATGTGTCCCTGCCACCCACCCCACCCTCCGCCGCCAACCCTGTTTGAATCTGGGTGAACTTCTGACTGTTTCAGTGAACAGAGTAGGAGGAGTGTGATGCTGTGTAACTTCAGAAGCTAGGACACAAAAGGGAGCTTATGCCTGATGCTAGATGGAACACTCTCGTTGGGAGCCCTGAGCCACCGTGTAAGCAGACTGACTGCTCTGAGGTTGTCTTTAAACACAAATTTCTTATCTTACAGTTCTGGAAGTCAGAAGTCTTTAATGGGTGTCACTGGGCTGACATCAAGGTATCAGGAGGACTAGGTTGCTTTCTTGAGGCTGCAGGTGAGACTCTGTTGTCTTACCTTTTACAGCTTCCAGAGGCTGCCTGCACGCCTTGCCTAGTGGCCTCTTCATCCGCAGAGCCAGCAAGGGCAGGTGGAAACTTCTCACATTGCATCACTCTGACAGTGACAATCCTGCCTCCCTCTCCCACATTCAAAGGACCCTTGTAATTTACATCGGGCCCACCCAGGTACTTAGGGTAATCTAACTTTAAGGTCAGCAGTTAGGAAACTTCTTCTCCTTCTTGCCACGTCACATAACATACTCTCAGGCTCTGGGGACTGGGATACAGACATCTTTGTGTGGGTCGATGATGCTGCCTACCCCAAGAAATTCTTGTGATGCTTAGGTTTATAGATCAACTTGACTGGGCTAAGGGATGCCCTAATAACTGGTGAAACAGTATTTCTGGGTGTATCTGTGAGAGTGTTTCTGGAAAGGGTTAGCATTTGAATCAGAGGACTGAGGAAAGAACTGCGCCCTCGTTGCCCTCAGATGGGAATCCTCCAGTCTGTTGAGGGTCTGAACAGAACAAAAAGGTGGAGGAAGGGCACATCCCCTGTCTTCGCTTAAGCTGAGACATCCAACTTCTCCGGCCCTTGGACATCAGTCCTCCTGGTTTTCGGGCTTTCAGCCTCAGATGGGGACTCACACTATTGCCTCTCCAGTTCTCAGGCCTTTGGACGTGGACTGAATTGTTCCGCCAGCTTTCCTGGGTCTCCAGCTTTCAGATGGCAGATCGTGGGACTTTTTGGCCTCCATAACGACGTAAGCCAATTCCTATAATAAATCTATCTATCTATCCATCTATCTATCTTATTGAGTCTGTTTCTCTGCAGAACGCTGACGAGTACACTTATTATGTACCATTGTTTTCACATACTTCACTTAATCCTCACTACAACTCTATGAGGTAGGTGTTATTACTGCCCCACTTTTACAGATGAGAAGATTGAGGTTCAGCAACGATAGCTGGCCCAAGGTCACACAGTAAATGGCAGGCTGGGGACTCCATGCCAGGCCTGTCCAGCTCTGCTATTCATTTCTACAAACTCACCATGTTCTTCCTACCTCGAGGCCTTCGTATATGCTGTTGCCTCTGTTTAGCACCCACTTTTCCCTTCGTCACCAGGCTACCTTCTACTCGTCCATCAAATTCAACTCACATGCCACTCAATCAGGGGAGCCTTCTCTGTTACCACAGAGGAGGCCAAGTAGTTCCGTTGGGTGTACCATAGCTATGCTTGATCACCTGTGTACATTTCAGTCTTTTCTTAGAATTAAATCCCCAGTCTTTATCAGGGCCTTGAATCAACCAGCCCCTGGCCCGCTCCAGCCTCATCTCTCCTTCCACTGTCTCCCTTTGCTCTCCTCACTCCGGCTGTATTCACCTTCCTTCACCTCCTTGAACTCATCAAGCTCTTCCCGAGCTCAGGACCTTTGCACACATCTTTCCTCTAGCCTGGCTTTCCGGCTCCTTCGCTCGGGTAGTTCCTCACCCTTCAGGTCCCAGCTTTACACAGGCCACTCAAAAGTGAGTTAGGGCCTGCATTACGCCCTCTAATGGCCCCCTGTATTTCTCCTTTGCGGTGCTCATCATGATTGTAATTACATGATTATTGGGGTTATTTCTGTGCTTAAAACCATCTCTGCCATGATACCAAACTCCACCGCTTCAGAGCATGTTTGGTAGCATCTCAATGAGTACTAAATTAATTAAATAACAGTGTGTGAGCTTGTCCTGGCTGTGGATGTGAGGACATGGGAAACACTCAAATGACTTCTCTTTAGAGATACTGGAAAACTGGAAAGTGGCTTTGCCTCTAATGTTCAGAAGAAGTCCATGACTCTTCTTACCCCACTCTTTATAGCACCGTTGGTCAAAATCAAAAACACTGGATGGACCACATTTCTTAAGGAAAGAGCCATGTAGGAAGAGGATAAATGCACCTGTTCTTGGGTAGCTCCTCTTGTTTCTCAGCAGTCTTTCTTTCACGAGGCCAGCACTGATAAGCTCAGCCTGGAAAACAAGCACATTAGGGAAGGTGGTCTAGACTAGTGACTCTCAATCATCAGTGTGCACCAGAATCACTCGGGCTTCATCCGGGTGTCATCCTGGAGATTTCCAATCAGTACTTTGCAGTGGGGTCAGGAAAATTACGTTTCCAGCAAGCTCCCACCGGGTGGCTGGGTGCCGGTCTGGCTAGTTTCTGGACCACATTTTGAGAAGCAGTGGTGAAGCATTCTCAGACTTCGGTTTCATCACCTGAAGCCCAGGATCACTGCACTAGGAGAGAGCCTGGAGCCCTGTATTTTTACCAGGTCGCCGAAGTTTCAGAAGCGCTGGCGCTCAAACTTGGCTGTACATCGGGGAGGTTTTAAACATGGCTAATGCCAGGGGCTCAGCCCTGGAGATTCTGATTCAATTGATCCTGGAATCAGCGTGAGCATCAGAAGGTTTCAAAGTCCCCAAGTGATCTGAGTGCATATGAAAGCTTGAGAACTCTTGGCCGAGACTAGTCCTTCTCAAACGTTAATGGCCTCAGAGTCACACAAAGGGCCTTTTAAACCACAGAATGCTGGCCCTGCCCTCCGTTCCTGATTCAGTAGGTCTGTGTTGGGGCCTCGGAATGTGCATTCCTAACAAGTTTGCAGGTGTTGATGATATTGCTGATCCAGGGACCACACTTTGATAACCACTGATCTAGGGAAGGAAGACAGAGTAAGTTGACTGGGCCTGTGTTTCCTAGACTTGAGTGGGCATAGAAATCAGCAAAGATCTTATTATAATCTACGTTCGGCTGTGGCAGGGTTGAGGGGTCGGGGTGGGGAGTGAGGAGTTGCAAGATTCTACATTTCTAACAAGATCCCAGGTGATGTAGTCCACAGCCAATAAGCAAGACCTGAACTGTTTGGGTCCTAGTCCTGGGACAGCGTGGAGCCCGAGCCTAGGCAGTTTTTCTGGCGATGCTTCCTTGGGCCATGCAATGGGCTTTGTGTCCACAGCCCCAGGTATTAAGAAAAAGATCCTTTGCACACCCCTGTTCCCTCCCCGTCTATTTCCCTCTGTGACTGCAGGAAAAGGAGTCTGACTGAGAGTAGGATTCGTGTGTTCCTATGTCCCTGCCCCACCCCCGCTTCCCCAAACCATTTTAATGTCACATTATTTGCAACAAAACAATACAAATGACAGTTATTTGGGTCAATTGCTTACCATTTTTGCCTAATTACCATGCAATCAAAAATTAGTCAAAACACATGTCAGATTAGCTTCTGTGAGCTTTATTTGATTACAACAATAACCTCCACTCTGTCTGCTAACCTTCATGGCTGGTTACACATGTAAAATGGTTGTCTGCTCACAACTTCAAAACATCCGAGGGAACACTGGGCATTAGAGACATGGTAAATTATCCAATCTGTCGGTTTCCTGCAGTAAGGAATGGTTAAAGCTGTGATTGCTAGTTTAGGGGGCCTGTCTATATTCCTACCCTCTTTACTTCCAATGTCCTAAACACGAGAGGGGAGTGGGGGAAGAGGGGAAGGAACAGGAAGAGAAAAAATGGGATTTAGATAAACGTGATAAATCTGTTCTATTACCTACATTACACACTGGGTGTGTTTAAAAGAAAAAAAAAAAAAAAAAAGACCAATCCAGAGGAATTGCTGCAAATCACACAACCCTGATTACATGGCAGTATTCCTGGTGGGAAAGCCAGAGTAGTGAAGGATGGACTTTAGCATGTACTATGCATTTATTTATGGTACAGCACATCATCAAACACTTCACAGGCTCTAAGCTGGCAAACCAGAGGCCTTTGAAGAGAAATAATGAGCTGAGAGGTTCATGACACGCTATTAAAAAGTTTGTGACTGGATTCGGAAAATCAGATGGGTCTCCAAGGAAAGGGACAATTTCTGAGCCATTGCACTTAGAATATTTTTTGAGCTCCAGAGCAGATATTTATGAGAAGAGAGAGTTGTTTTTGTCTCCGATCCAGGTTTGGACTCTGATGTACAGCAGGGAAGCCGCTTCGCACTGCAGACCTGAAGTTCTGGAATATCCATGATGTCACCTTTTTCTACTGATCTGCTACCACTGCACAGAGGCACGCTATTAGCTCTGTGATGTTTTAGCTTAATTCTCCCACATGTGGGTTGCAATTGCAGCCAAAACAAAGTCGGCAGGGGATTTTACAGCCCCTGAATTGCTCAAGGTGCCGCTGGCTCAGTGAGATCAGGTCAGGACGCACGCATTATGAGCGAAAAGACAAAGAGAAAGAAGAGGGCCCAGGACAGTGGGATTTCCGGTTGCCTGGTGTGTGATTTCCAAATCAAGCCTTTGGTCTTCCAGTCAATGATCTGATGTTCTGTGTTTTCACCTTTGAGATTTTCAGTGCTTCTCTGGCAGATGTGATGGGAGAAAGCACCCTGTCCTGAGCGGTGAACTGTGGATGGAATCCCTCTTACTGAATTAGAAAGGAGACATTTTAGGATACGAGCTCATGAAAGAGAAGAGTTTTGAAATGGAAAAAAAAAAAAAAGTACACACACACACACACACACACACACACACACACACACATACAGTAACACATAACTAGGCCAGCACAGGATGCATTTGTGGTTAAGCCATCTTTCCCATTGCAGATGACACTTTAACGCTTTGATTCCCAGAGTCCTCCTGCACACACCCAGCAGGAAAAGATGCCTCGGCAGCTGCCACCCTAAAGCCAGGCTGCGCCAGAGACGGAAGGAGGAAGGTCTGGCTGCACGTGATCACCAAAGCCTTCAACTTGAGATCAGTCTGTGACTCCTTCTCTTCTCCCCACCGGCAATGTCGTGACATAAATGCGTAACCCTCGCTCCCGGAAGATCTTCCGAACAGAACGAACGATGGGACAGAGCAACCACACCAGGAAAGACTACTTGTGATCATTAGGGGAAGAAAAGGGGGGAGTGGGGTGGGTAAACTGTTAGGCTAATCAAAAGCAAATAACTGTTGTTTTTTCTTCAGCTGTCTTCGCAAAAGTCACAAGGATGATGGTACATTTTCAAGCCTGCTCCAGCCAAACTCTGAAATATGCAAGTATTGGTTTCGTATGTGCAAAGCTGCTCTTTTTTTTTTTTCTTTTCTTTTTTCTTTCACTGTGGGAAAATGAACTTATTTTCAGTCACCCCTGACATCTGACCACTCGACTGATCACGAGGATACTGTGGTAAACCACAGCTCAACTTGAAATGATCTCTTTCAGGCGCGGTTCCTGTATTTTGGACGGCACCAGCCCTGGCTGCCCAGCTTCAGTTTGCCTCTATGGGGGTTCCATTTTCGCTTTCCTCCATCGACTCAAAGCAAGTGGTCTTATTCTAAAGTCTTTCAACTGGGCTCATCCTCAAAATAAGCTGAGTACAAAAAACGACACCAGTTTTCCCAGCCAAAGCCCTAAAAGTGGCCTATTTATACATTGTGTTCTTCTTTTTCAAAAGGGCAGGGGGCGGTGAAAACTTTAAACATCCTGGAAAAGAAACCAAAAAAAAAAAAAAAAAAAAAGCCAATTCTCCTGATTAATATCAGGATGATCCAGCAGGGTTTATACATATTCCTTCTGTTTGAATCATCTTGTTTTTTGTAGCTGTTTTACACCTCCAGGATCCTGCCATCTGCCCACTCCAAAGAAACGCAGCAAAGCATTCCAAAAACAATGGCTGGAAGGAAATCATTTTGAACAAACCCAAGAGATGGGCTTGTCTGCGCCCTTCTGCTTATTGCTACGCTCCCTGGAGGAGTGTGGGCTGGACCCGAGGCTCATGCTGCGTGGGTCTCGTCTCCTAATAGCCCCCCTTCATCCCCCCCCACCCCGAGCCCTGTCATGCCATCGGGCTGACAAGAGATCTGGCTGCCCTCCTGGCTGAGGAAGGAGGGGGAGGAGGGGTGGGTGGCCCCCTGGGCAGCTCTGTCCTACTCGGATCTGGTGTGTGTCACTGGAATGACAACTTGAAGAAGGCTGGAAGCCTGTGGACCCTACAGCGGGCCCGGTCCCCCTCACTCTCTTGCTACCCGAGACAAGAGTTAACAGGCCCAAAGAACACGCAGAGGCCATCGGGACAGACGAAAGCAGTCTTTCGTTTTGCTCACAAAAGCCTGGGAAATCTAAAGCTTAGCAAAGGCTTTATCAGTCCTGGGGCTGAGCCAACGAGCAAGCTGAAGTTCAGTTGGCCAGGCCAACGCGGCTGCTGGCTATCCACGCTTCCCACGGGGACTTTTCCTCAGCCCGTGATTTAGACAGTGAAGGGACGGGTAAGGTGCATGTAGCTGCCGAGGGTGACTGGAGAAACGAAGTGCCTTGCAGTTCCCGAGCAGTTTAGGTGGAGCAGAGAGTGCAGAAAAGGTTTTCTTTCCAGCGCAAGATGAGGTGTCAGTTAAAGGGCTGCTGGCCTTGCGGAGAGGTTATTACTTTAAAGGGATATTGGCAAATGCTTCTGGCTGAACATTTAGGCTTGGTTACTTGCCTTTCCCCCACAGTTCATAGAGGGATAAAGATATTACATGAATTGGATTTTTCTTGTGAATTAAAACATCGATGTCCTGACAAGTTAGTGCTGAGCAGGCAGAAAGGAGGGAGAGCACGAATGCTTTGCCTTCCGCGCAATGCAAAAAAATGTTCCCAAAACAGCATCATCCCACTCATTGTTCAAGGTCACCAGACTGTGCATGCTCAAAATGGGACTCAAGACTCCCAAATCCCAGTGTCTGATTAATTGTCCTTTGACTAAAACAATGAAAATAAAATGGGTTAGCAAAAGGTATTGCTCCAGGCCCAAAAGTTCAGAAAGCAAGCACACCCTCAAGGAAAGTAGGATTTTCTTTAATTAGGCTGACGTTGAATGCCTCCGTAATAATGCTGTAAATGTGAAATCATCATTGGCACGGTAGGTATATTGGTGATTTTTTATCATGCCAGTTAAAAGGTAGTGAGTATCACTGTGCTGGGTTCCTGGCACTGGGCAAGGCATTTCCCCCACATTATGTGATTTAACCCTCACAAGTACCTGGGGGGTATCATGGCCACTATTTTACTGATGGTGCTAAAACTGATTATAGTTCTTTGCTTGATGTGTAAGTGGTAGAACTGGGATTCAAGTCTAGGTTTCTAACTTCCATGTTTCAGAACCACTTAACTGCCTTTTTAAAATAGCATCTTATTTTGTGTATTCATATCTGGGTCGACGACTGTAAAGTGTAAGTTCCTAGATGAGAAAAACCATGAGCTGAAGCAGAGCTTTCTTTGAATTACCTACTTGCCATATTTCGCCTAAATATGAAGGTAGTGGGGTTAGTCGTGAAATACTAGCATCCATCGCTTTTAATTAAATAGTGCACATGTTCGAAAATAAACTCTCTGTGAGGAAGACAATATATACCCCGATAATTCAAATGCATTGAGATGTCCAGACATGAAATAGTTTGGGTCTTATAAGAGGAAAATATTGGTTTGAAACGTTGGAAGGTTAAAGATGTTAGTACACAGGTGACTCGGTGCTAAGTGCACATTGACAAAGCAGGAAGAGGGAAATTAATTTAGTTAGCATCTAAGTTGGAGGATGTGGATGCCAACCTCTCTTCAAGTAGAGGAAAAAGACATAATATCATCTTTTCTCTACATTTTTCTCTTTCTTTTTGAAAAAAGGAAAGATATGGGGATAGGAAAAGCAAGTTAAAAGTGCTAGTAACACACAGATGTAGAGAACAAATGTATGGACACCAAGGGGGGGGAGGGGTGTGATGAATTGGGAGATTGGCATTGACATATATACACTAATATGTATAAAATAGGTAACTAATTAGAACCCGCTGTATAAAAAAATTAAAAAATAGAATTCAAATATTCCCAAAAAAAAAGTGCTAGTAATAATAAAGATGAAAAATGTACTGCACCTGCCCTCAGGGATCTCACGGTCCAGAAGTGGAAGCAGACACATTAACAAAACAGTATGAGAGATGAAAAATAGGAACAGGTACAAGGCACAGAAATAGGGTAGAGGGGACGTAATTACCTAGAGAGAGAAGGAAAAGGTGAGGAAAAGCTTCACAAAGGAGGAAAACTTGAGCTGGAATTTAAAGACTTTGACTAAGTGCATAATGGAGGGAAAAAGAAAACTCTGTACAAAGGCACAGAGCATGAAATGAGCTGACATTTTGGGGCCCAGAAGGAATCTGATATTGCTGGAGGAGAGAGCAGACAGGCTAAGTGTGGAGAGATGAACTGGCGAAGTAGTTAGGAGGCTGGGTCTAGAATGTGGTGTGGTGAGCCACTGATGGGTTTTCAAAAGCGGATTTGAGTTTCCAAAAAGTTACTCTTGCGGTGCTGTCAAGAACGAATGGTTGGTCATCTGATCAACAAAATGAAAAGCCAGTTGTTTCAAAAAAGTAATTAAATAGACAAACTCCTGCATGATTGGTTTTTTTTTAAGAGGCAGAACTAAACAGTACTAGATATGAACAGGGACATTGAAGCAGAAAAAAGTAAATATTTAAAAATCATAAGGGAATCACGTGAACAACTTCAGAGCAATATATTTGAAACCTTAGATACACCATACAATTTTTAGACAGCATAAATTATGGAAATAAACTTGAGAAGAAATTGACACTGAATAAACCCATAACCAGTAAGGGGAAAAAATTAACTCCACAGTCAAAAGTACACCACAAAGACTACTAGCTCCAGAGGAGTACGTGGACAATTTTTTCCCAAAACTTCAAGGAAGAAATAATAACCCCTCACAAATAACCATTCTAGGGAATAGAAAATGAGAGAAAACTTGCCAACGTGTTTTATAAAGTCATTATAATCCTGATGTCAAAGCCAGAGAAGGACAAAATAAGAATCAATCTCACATATGGACAAAGAAGCAGAAATACTGAATAAATGTAAGCAAGAAATCCGAAATAAGTGTGTATATATAAATGTCATATAAAGTATATTTTACATGGCATGCAAGAATTGTTTAACATTAGAAAATCAATCATATAGTTTATCACATTGACATATTACAATTCATAATGGGAAACATTCAGGGAAATTCGACACCTGTTCATAATTTTTAAAAAAATCTTTGCCAACTGGTATGAATCATAGCTCCATGACTTATTCGTTAATAAATTTTAATTCAGGTAAGAAAATCTAAGCTTTGTACAAAAAAGGAAATGAGTGGATGAGAAGAGGAAAGAGAATGGAGGCAAAGAACAATTATGAGGTCATCATGACAAATCCAGGTATGAGACACAGCCTTCAGAGGCTGGAGGAAAGTCCTGATGGTAGAGGCAGAGGGGAGAGCAGATTTCAGCCATAGTTAGGAGGAAGACCGATAGAAGCTGCTGACTGACTGGGTGTGGGAGGAGGGCCGTAATGAGGAGACAGGCGTTCATTATGACTCCTGGCTTTCTGCACTAGGTGGCCGTGTGGATGGTAATTCAATTACTCAAAATTGAAAATGCAGTTTGAAGATTTGTCTGAAATTAGCAAGTCCTCTTGCATGAGGGTAAAATAACTAAGAGAACTACTCAGCAGCCTGAAAAAGAGCTTTTGCCATCACTGGATTTCAATTAATAGCAGGACAGAGAGAGAGAGAAAAGCATTACCTGCTTTTGAAGCCCACGTTAGAGCTGGGCCTGGCAAAGTCGCCACTTGATAAACACTTACTGAATCAGGCCAAAGCTACCAGCAGTTTACAGACTGTATGAATGAGTAAGAAGCTGAGGCTGTGGGGTACCCAGCATCACAGCAGGCAAGAAAAAAGTCTACCTTGGAAGTATATAGTTAATCTAGGGTTAAGAAGTACCTAATAATGGTAATATTAGTGATACAAATATTTTTAACATTGAAAACAGAGCAAAGAGGGAAAGATATTTTCATTTTTCTTAAATCCTGCTCTATCACATATTCCGTTATGTTTTTATAAATAATTATTACATTTTTGAATTAAAAGTTAAGCTTTGTTCACAACAGATTTAATTTGTATAGAAAATCACAGAATGTAATACTTTGGTCCTCAAGGATTCCCATGTGCCTGAAGCACTGTGTCCACACGCTGGCAGCTACAAGAATTGCCTTTTTCTTCCCTCTTCATTTCTTCAATTTTCCCTCCCAACTTGTTAATATCTATGTATGTCCCACTCAGTATGCTGTGATTTGAATCATATCAAAATCTATAGAAATAAACCAAACTAAATCACCACTTTCCTATGTATATGCAAAGTGTCAGGAAAATCATTGGTTAAACATCCCACTGTTCATCCTTTTCCCAGGCTGGATGCAGTGGACCCAGTGGACAAGACTATAGAGCATGGAGGGCCACCTTGAAAGCAGTCACAACCTACAGAAGGCAGCATCAGGCAGCTGCCAACGAGTTTTGTTAAGAGTAAGATCAGGGCTTCCCTACGAGAATGACGATGACTTCATTGGGCTTTAAGGAAATTCATTCAGGTGTGGAGTTGGGTGGAAAGTGCCAGAAAAGTATGAGTGACCCAGCTAGAGTTTGGTAATTATTTCATAACTGCCTGGTGCTTAAACCTTTGGGACACCAGATCACAGATTGTATTACCTAAGGACCAAACCCAGATCAGAGGGAGAATGTACTAGAACCCTTTGCCAGGAGCAATCTCCTGCTGAAACCATCCAAGTGGCAGGATCCACAGCAGGACAAAGGAACTTTTGAAAGGGACTTGAAAAAGAGTTCAGTTACTCTGTGGTTAACCCATCAAAGGCGTCTTCCTGTAACCCAGAGGACAGCAGGCCTCGACATGTGCCGGCCATTTGGAAAACAGAGTCATATGGAGTAGATCAAACATTTCAGGAGAGCCCCTTGCCTTGAAAACACGGACCCTTATGAAAATCATTAAGCAATTGGTTGTTATTTATTTGCTTACACTGTGCTTCAGCAAAGCAAGCAGGAAGATGAGGGTAAGAACCACTGAGCCAGTTTCAGAGGCCCTAGTTCAGGAAAGAAGGATTCCCTTACAGCCCTGATTTTAAAGAGCCTTTTACGAAGACATCCTACCACACGGCTGGCCTAGGGAGGCTGTCTTGGCTCCCTTCGACTGTGTATTAGGTTAACAACCACCTCAAGCTTCTTAGAAACCTAGAAATCCCCAGGCTGTTAGAGGAATTCCACAGGGCTAAGAAAACGCTTGCAATCTCAGCACTGCAAGCAGAAAACTATTTCCAAACATCGTCCTTTCTCACTCTGTGGCACTTTGTGTAACCCACTCGCAGCCTCAGAAAACCTGGGCGGCTCCACAGCACACCCGCAAATCTGTCCTTCTCAATGAGCCAAGCACTCTTCATTCATGGCTTGGATCCGTGGACCCGGGAATGAACAAGGAGCAAGTCCGTATTTTCACTTCGGGAGTTAACAGGTTATTGTGCATTGAGTTCCTTCTCAACTAAAGTAATTCCATTGTCTGATGCCTGGAACTTTGCTTGCTTTGAAGTTTAAGGAAGTAGCCCCTCAAGATTCATCCGTCTCCTAGCCTCAACTTCCCTTTCACTCAGACGCAAAGTGCTTGTGAGTGGAGAAGGGCTCAGCAGCATGTCATCATTCTTACACTTTGGGCTTTCAAGTGATCTGTGCTCTGGGGGATGCTGAATGCATCGCCTCAGAGGCTCTGGGAAGTGGGGGAGGAGGCTGGCTCTTGGAAGCTGAACTCAACTTCTCCCAGAACATTACAGAGGTTGAAAAAATCTGTCCTCCAAATATTCAACACATATGTTCTGAAATTCATTAAGTTCCAAAATTAAAAAACAAGTTTAAAAGATCCAGCATTGGTTCTGGTACAAAGCAGATACTCAAGGAATGCTTGTTGACTGAGGAATTTGTTAGCTGATAAATATGAGAAATACAGTCTGTTTTGTACCACATGGCAGCTGAGGTTGCTAGGAAGACATTTGTCCCTGGCTTGTCATTATACAAGTTTTAGAAAATGAATTGCCTAAACCTTACCTGTGTTTGAAGAACAACTTCCCTGACAAAGTCTCCTCAGTACTCTCTGCTTTGTCATTTTTGGAGGGGACAACTATCACTTGGCTTTGAGTTGTTAATTAACTTTTTGGTATCTTCCCAACTTCATGGTCCCCAAAGGGAAAATTCTGTCTTATTTTTCGTTTACGTAAATTTTGGAGGTAACCCCCTCAGGATCCAACATGAGTTTCTGCACAAAGTACATACTCAACAACTGTTTGTTGACAGATCAATTTGTTCATTAATAGATAATAAAAATACAGTCTGGCCTGTACCATATGGCAGCTGAAGTTGCAGTACACAAAAAGCGTCATTCTCTGCTACTTTTTTATAGACCGTACTTAGAAGAAATATTTTTTAGAAGACCTTTTCTGTGGTCTCAAGTTAGGTTTAGACACCAGTATTTAAGAGGGAATAATGTGTTTTATGCAGTAAAATAAGACAGCAAGTATACAAATATTGCAACACTGCAGTGACGTTTTCTGTTGACAGAGATGTTGATTAATTTCTAGTAGGCCCATGACAGCCATTTCTGAGGAGCTTTAGTTATGAGAGATGCTCGGTAGATGAGCTAATCAGGATTTTTTAGAGTACAAGATCTAGTCTTGATGCTTTTTGTATTAAGAAAGAAAGGAAGGGAGGGGGAAGGGAAAGAGAGAGAGAGCAAGTGAGGAGAAGGAAGGAAGGAAGGAAGGAAGGAAGGAAGGAAGGAAGGAAGGAAGGAAGGAAGGAAGGAACTGTTAAAATATCCACATACGTGATTTAACCACTTATTAGCTAATGACTCGTACACATAACAAGTATGTCAATATAAGAAAGTTGAAAGGAAAAAGAAATTCCAACCCTAGAAATATAATTTGGGGATCTTTCCCCCACTTTGCCCAATGCCATCGTACTTCCAGGCCTAAGGAAAGCTCATTCTGGGAGTCTACCTAAACTCTAGAACTTCTAAGTATCACGCTTCTTATCAGTGCTTCAGATCGTGATATTCTTCCAATAGAAGTCTGGGAAATGGGTCTTTACGTTCACTTGCACGTCTTATCATTGGGACAATAGCCTCCCCACAGCAGGTGCTGGCTCCTTTCGGTGGACTCTGAAGGCATCGTCTCATTTAATCACTCCATGGAGGCAGGAGCTGTCTCTTTTCTTTGAGGAGGGCTGATACACGAGACGTGCCCAATACCTATTTGTCGAGAAAATACATTTTCCTATCAGCCCTATGAAGTAGCAGCAGGAGGCCAGTTTACTGGATGGGGAAATTCAAAGGTGAAGGGAACAAGTCACTTGCCTGAGATCTTCGCAGAGCCTGATTTGTACCACTGTCTCTCTGACTAGCCTCTGTGCTGAGCCCTCCTGCGAGAAGGCAACCATCTACCTTGGTACCCACCCTCATCAATGTGTCTGGAGGGCTACTTTCAAGGGTATCCTTTCCTTTTGCTGGTAAGTTAAAAAAAAAATGAAAACCTCTTTTGATCCCTTGAAGATGATTAGCCATAAAGAAAGCTAAACCATCGAGGCCTACATGATATTGTTTCCCTGGGAAATTTTTTTTTTCTAAATCGGGAAATGGTTACCTAGGCCCCCATAAAGCCAGCTCAGGGCTCTACTTCTCCTTCCTTTATCAAGACTTCATTGACTTGGAAAGTGGCTTCTGCTCCAAGGACTGTGCCAACAGCTTTTACAGGCTGCCAAAACTCTCCACCTCTTTCTTAAAGGAGCCAGGGCCTCTCTTTTCTAGAACTTTATGCCACAATTAAGCAAAACCCAGCCACTTTCAAACAATGTTATACCACAGTTTCCTTAAAATATATTAGAAACCTTCCTGTATCTTCTTAAGGTATTAAAGTATAATATATGTGTTCAGTAGCAATCATCACCTACTCTACTGAAAGTTCAAAAATTTCTGAAGAGGTGGACAAATATTGATCAAGAACTACCAAAAACTTACTATACCTGATTTCTTAATTAATATAAATGTGCTATATTTATACATACAGCAGCCCACAGTGATAACAAGAGCTCAAAAGGGCACATAACTCCCAAAACCAAAACCTGTGTTTTAGTGAAATGCATTACAAATAGGATTCCACCTGTGCGATACTTTTACCATATAAATTTAAAAATAGAGAAATTAGCTATCTATTAACCCATATTGGTCATTTCTACTGAATCTACACATTGCCAAAAATTGTATCTCAATGAAAAAAACTTGAAGGAAGAAAAATAATAGAGAAATTGCTTTTTAATGTCAATGGAAGAATCTGAGTGGATGGGATGGATTTGTATAAATTGACTTGATCATATTCTTTTTTTAAAATTGAAGTATAGTTGATTTACAATGTTATCTTAGTTTCTGGTGTACAGCAAAGTGATTCAGATATATATATATATATATATATATATATATATAGTCTTTTTCATTATGGTTTATTACAGGATATTGAATATAGTTCCCTGTGCTATACAGTAAGAGCTTGTTTATCTATTTTGTATATAGTAGTGTGTATCTGCTAATCCCAAAGTCCTAATTTATCCCTCCCCCACTCCCTTTTCCTCCTTTTCCCCTTTCATAACCATAAGTTTGTTTTCTATGTCTGTGAGTCAGTTTCTGCTTTGTACATAAGTTCATTTGTATCATATTTTAGGTTCCACATATAACTGATATCATATGATATTTGTCTTTCTCTTTCTGACTTACTTCACTTAGTATGATCATCTTTAGGTCCATCTTGACCATATTCTTTTTGGGTTTTTTTTTTGCGGTATGCGGGCCTCTCACTGTTGTGGCCTCTCCCGTTGCGAAGCACAGGCTCCGGACGCGCAGGCTCAGCGGCCACGGCTCACGGGCCTAGCCTCTCCGCAGCATGTGGGATCTTCCCGGACCGGGGCACGAACCCGTGTCCCCTGCATCGGCAGGCGGACTCTCAACCACTGCGCCACCAGGGAAGCCCTTGACCATATTCTTAATCTTGCAATTGAGATGATAGTATTATTCAGGAGGCCGCCATTCATTCGTCGTATTGAGATACGGTATACGAACCACACAGCACCACGTCTGGCGCGTGGGCTCGGTGTTCTGTTCTAGCCAACCATGTCAGTTACTGATACCACCAAGGCTACGCCAAGAGGAGAAAACATCATAATAAAATTGGTCAAGCCAGTCTGCTTTTAATACTACCCCTGGTATGACCGTGCTTACTGTTAGTGGAATTCATTTTAGATCTGTTAAGAATGAATTTATTTCCATATGAAATACAATAAAACACCAGTTTTCAAATATATCTTCTCCATGCCCGACTTAATGAAATCTCACCCATCCAGCAAGGCTCGTTTTGAATGCCACCTCCTCCATTGCATCTTTCCTGATCTCTCTTCCATGCAAATGTTTTCACTCTCTCGAACATCTTAAAAACTCTGGCTTTTACCCCTCTGAGGATACTTTCCCTGCTCTGCATGTCATGTTACTGTCTCTTTGCCTGATCCCCAATTAGATTTTGAGTCCCTTGAAAGTAGGGATCAGTCTTATCTTTACATTTTCTACAGGCTGAGCACAGGGCATTGGACTTAGAAGCTCAATAAAAATGCGTTGAGCTGCAGTGAATTGTGACCCACCCTGGCTACCAGGCTCTTGGCCAGCTTCAGCGTGCAGAACACAATGGCTTCTTGTATTCGCTGCTGCGCACACCCACATACATACACTAATACATACACTAAACACCTGGAAACATGGCCACTTAGCTGCTTGGCAAACACTCTCCCTCCCAGGGTGTCTTCCCTTTTGAAGAGGCTGCTCTGACAGCTGGGCTGCTGCTGGTTAGAAGGGGCACTCCCTGGAATGGTCCAGCACTGCAGCAAATGGCCAAGTTCACTGTGCCAGGAACCAAGAAAAGAGAAGGGTCCAAGTAGGAGAGTCTCAATGCCAAGAATGTGCTCTCAGATTTATCACTAAGAGGGAAGCAGGGAGCATCGCAAGAGAGAAACCGATGTTGAATTTGCACCGAAGCCTCTTCCCTCTCCCGCCCCCTTTTCCTTCTCCATCCTCCCGTTTCCCTCTCCTGTACCCGGTCCTCCATTGTCGCTTGGTCTTGCTGAGCTTGGAATTCATCCCTAATACCGAGGAAGAGGCCTCCGCTCCAGTGAAGTGAGGGCCTTCTCCCACTTCCTCTGTGGGATGCTCTCCCAAGATGCTGTGGCAGCGATGCTGCTGCTCTTTATTAAACACAAATTACACTGAGAAGCTTCCAAGAACTTGAGTGGAAAGTTGATTTCCTCAAACCCTCCAGGCATTTCCCAGATCCTGAAAGGATTATTAGTCTTATTGATTGTCATTATTATATACAAAGCCTACATCAATTTTTTTTAAGTTTCCTTAAAGGGACAACATAGAATAAGCATAAGCATGCAGCTTCCAGAATGCGTCCTTAGATTCTGACATAACCTGTCGGACTCTGGTCGGCCATCAGGGCAGAAGGGAACAGGCTTCTCCCTGAAGTTCAGGCAGGGGTGGCAGATTTACCAAGATAAATACAGGACACCCAGGTCAGTTTGAATTTCAGATAAACAATGAACAATGTTTTAGTATAAGTATGTCCCAAATATTGCATGGGACATACTTATAATAAAACAATATTTGTTGTTTATCTGAAATTCAAATTGAACTGATTATCCTGTACTTTATCAAGCAACCTTAAGCCCAGGGAGAGTCAGGACAGTAAAGGGATTTTCACCAACAAAAGCTTCTTTTAAAGCCCTGGCTGAATGGCTTTGGACGACATTTCAATTCAGGCCCTGCATTTTCCCTGGAGTGTGAGCTCAATGTCATAGAAAAACAATTGGGAAAATGAACATTCAGTGAACATTCCGCCCCTTCCTTGCCCTCAGCAGCCTGTGGCAAACTGCTCCCCCTCAACCAGCTGGGGAGGAAAAGAGCTCTCTCTTCTAAGATGGCTTTCCCCTCCCCTTTTACAGATTGGCTTGTTTCTTAGATTTGCTGGAGAGCTGCTTTCACTAATTGCTTGCAGACTGAGATCCAATCGGGCTTGCCAACTGTGGAGGCAGTGTGGAGGGGCTGAGAGGTAAAGAGGAAAGAGTTTGGAGTCAAGTGGACTTGGTTTGGAATTCTGGCTCTGCCACGCCCTGCCTGGGACACATCGGGCAAATTGCTTAACCTCTCTGGGCCCCAGTCTCCACATCCGTAAAATGAAGGAACTCACAGTGTCGACGTGAGGGTGACATGAGATTGGAGCATGTACAGTGCTCGTCACCGTGCCTGACACATAGTAGGTGCTCCTTTAATATTAACTGTTGTTATTATTGTATCTCTTTGGCATGTCACACATGACAGGTGACACCTAGAATTGAGTCTACTCAAGCCTGGGACTTGGAAGTCTGGGAATGCAGATTCTAGAAGGCCGTTAAACCCTGTACATCTGGAAAGGATAACTCATTTGAAGGATGGCGCTATCGCTCTCCTTCAGCACCCTGCCCCATTCAGTCTGGTAGACTGAACCCCTCTGAAGCCAATGATCACATCACCAAATGGATATGAATTAGGTCACCACAAAAAGGTATTGGGGGTCAGGAAGTCTAGTTGAAGAAGTGGGAATAAGAGAGAGAGGGGAATAAGGAGAAGAGGGAGGGAGAGGGAGAAAAAGAGAGGGGGAGAGAGTGAGAAGGCGAGGCAGGGAGAGAGGGATCTCATAGACCTCTTAGGAGCAATCAATGGAATTATCTCCATAACTATTAGAACAGTGCTGAGACGTAACCATAACCACAGTTTAACAAATGTTAGCTCTTATTACTTGAGATGTCTTAAAGAGTGGGTAGGACTTTCATAAATAGAAAAAGGGATTTGTAACTTAGAAGATAAATAAAGTTATTATGAGGCTGACCTTAACTGTGAGAGTGATAAATTTGGACTTGGTTTTATAGGCAAGGGAGCTGCAGAAGACTTTTGAGCAGGGGCTGAGACATTATTCCTAGTAGATGAATGCTGGTGAGAAAAGAGTACTCTCACCAAGATGTGTAAGATGGACTGGAGGGGAAAAAGGGTACAAGAGAAGGACTGGCGTAAGCAGGAACTTGTTAGAAAAAAACAGATGAGAATAGGAGAATGAAGGGGCAGGAGAGGGGACACCCAGCAAAGGAGGGGACGGGGAGAGGGGAGAGAGAGAGAGGGAACTGCAGAGATCAAACATACAAGCTTGGCTACCAATTGGCTATCACTGGTCAGGAAGAAGAAAGAGCCAGTTTTCGGACTAAAAATGTATTGATTGTTGCCTTTAGCAGACCCTGTTTTTTGTCTATCCCACATTCCCCATCTCTCTTCCCCTCCTCCAATTTTGTTCAAATATTCACCCTTCTCTAAGTGGCCACTGCTTAAGAGAAGATGCACTTATCCTCAGCCCCAGGGGGTGGGTATTGATTTGTCCAAGACATCCACGTGGCTCCATTTTCTTCCCAGTGATTGGATTAGGCATGAGCATATGGCGAAATTCTTGGCAAAAAGAAATAAAGGAGTGGAAACAGCCCACATGTTCATCAATTAGGGAATGAATAAACAAATGTGGTATGTCCATACAGTGGAATACTATTATTCCGCAATAAAAAAGCATGAGATCCTGATTCATGGAGGCCCAACGTGGATGGGTCTCAAAACATTATGGTAAGTGAAAGGAGCCAGATACAAAAAGCCACATATTGTGTGATTCCATTTGAGCAAAATGTTTAGAATCAGCAAATCGTAAAGGCAGAAAGTAGGTTAGTGCCTGTCAGGGGCTTTGGGGAGAGGGGGACAGAAGGTGATTGTTAATGGATACAGGCTTTCTTTGGGGGCAATGAAAGTGTTCTAAAATTGACTGTGGTGATGGCTGCACAGTTCTGTGGATGTACTAAAAAACACTGAGTTGTACGAATTATATGCTATGCAAAGGATATCTCAATAAAGCTGTTATTAATTTTTTTAAACAACCAAAAAGGAAGACTGCTAGGGAGACTTCTGGAACAGATTTCATTGCTCTAAAACACACACACACACACACACACACACACACACACACACACAAAGTAAACTTGGCTTCTCTTTCTGGAGGCCAATGTATGTGAATATGATCATTAGGGATGTTATAATAGTTCCCTACCAGGAAAGGAGCCACAGAGCAGGTCAGTGCCAAAAGAAGCCCCTAGACTTCCCATTACTTAAGATAATAAATTTTCTTATATTTTAGACTAGTTGAGTTGGGATATTCCATCACTTGTAGCCACAGCATTTTAACTGATACAGTTCCATGAACAGGAAGGAGAAGGGCTGGTTTAACAGAGAGGCTGTGAATTTACATTAATTTGCAAGTGTAATCCAAGTGAAAGTTTCAAATGTAGTTCAAGATCTGGAAAAAGGGATAGATGGATGGATGGATGGAGGGATGAATGGATGGATTAGCTAGGAGTTCCATGCTCCGAGCTAAAGGCTAAATAAAGCCCCAGGGAGAGCACAGAAAGAGTGCAGAGAAGAGTCTGAGCTGTCTGGACAACCTCCACTGAGCAGGAGAAATGAGTGAAGGAGACAGAGAAAAAGTATATAGAAAGGACATGGGAAAGTTGGAAAATCCTGCAAACACTATCATGCAAACTAAGAACAGGCTTCAGGAAGAAGGGGATTAAAGTCTGGGTCAACTTCTACAAAGAAACCAAGGAGGAAATAGCAGGGGAAATATGGTTAGCTAGATAACAAAGAGACCATTTTAAGAAAAAAAAAAATTAAAAACAACAACAACAACAAAATGTAGTTTTAGTGGAGTGATGGCGACAAAAGTCAGGTTTTAGAAGATGTGGGTGGGGACGACAGTGAGTGGACAGAGGAAGTAGGTGGCAGCAGTGTAGGTACATCCTTACAGAAGTTGGGTGGTTGTGGAAAGCCGCTGAGATGTAGGGGCTGTGTGTTATTACAGCATGACCTAGTCCTATCCTTGCTACGGAGAGTTAAAAGGAAGAAAGCCAGGAAAATGGCAAAAGAAAATCATTAAGTTCAAGAAAGGATGGTTTTGGTTTTGGTTTTTCTTATTTTTAGGGCAAGTGAGACCCAAGCATATTAGTTAGGGAAACAGAAAGAGTCATTAGACAGGAAGCACCTGCAGATGACAAAGCAACGTCCCAAAGAGGGCAGAGAACATGGCAATGCTCAGGCCCAGAGGTGGGTCTCTGCCTTTCTTCTTCCAAGAGAGAAGTGAAAATCCAGACCCAGGATGAATACCTGGCAGTTTGGGCTGGAGAAGGAAATCGAGGGAGTCCACTCACATCAGCCCATGCACTTGACTTCTAAGATGGGCAAGAGGAGGTTGGAGTTTAGAATCCTCAGAGTGGAGCAATTTCAAGGAATGACGAGTGTCTATGACTGAAATAACCATGCATGCAACGATCGCCTTTGTGTGTCAACCTCCTGGCAGCTAGCCATGTAGGATGACTGGCAAGGACGGCTACAGAGCGCATGGCATTCTTCTGGTTTAAATTCAATAGGCATTTCTTGGACAGAATCATCACTATTTAAGAAGTAAAACAGTCATTCCCAGAAAGGGTTAAAATTGTTTTTTCCCAGTTCTAGCCTAGCTCCCAACCCCACTGTTTCCCCAAGTCCTTTAAGGAAATTAGTTATTCCATTGACAGGCCAGTGCTGGTCCCTCGCTGAACAGCACATGCTGTGCTCTCTCTGTGAGTGCACTCGTGGTGAACTTTGAGCCACACATCTGCTGCAGAGAAGGAACTCTTATTCCCAAATGGCTGACATTAGCTGAAGATTCTGGGTTCGTCTCCACCGTAGCATATTTTTATTAGATAGACTGCTGGAGAATCAGAGGAATAATTTTAGTCACTATGTCTATACCTCATTAGGATGCACCCCCAACTATTGTTCTTTTCATCACCTTAATGTCATTCTCAGACTGTTTCTGCAAAGTGAATATTTGGATGAACACCGATGTCCATCTTCATTTACCCCCAAGCCATTGGCGTATCTGGGCTAAGGATGTATTTTCATAATGTCACCACTCCAAGCCTCTTTCTTTGATTTGAAGCAGTGGTTGGCAAACATTTTGTGTTAAGGCCCCGAGAGCAAATATTTTAGACTTTGTGAGACATATGATCTCTGTTGCAACAACTCAAGTCTGTCACTGTAGCACAAAAGCAGCCAGAGGTAATACCTAAGTGAATGAGTGTGTTTGTGTTCCAATAAAACTTTATTTACAAAGACAGGCAATGGGCTGGATTTAGCCCATGGGCTATACTTTGCCAGTCCTAGATTATTAGCAAGAAGACTTCAGGTGAACTGATAGGTAAAAACCAGTATCTTTTCATGTGTTCATCTCCTAGAAGGAAAAAAAAATCCCTAAAACATTCTGTCGGACATTTTATTTCTTTTGCAGGCAGCAGTATGGCATTTCCCCCTTTCTAATATATGGCATCTTAAGTTTTTAGATTCCCTTCCCACAAGAAGTTGAGAATAGCAGTAGAATTTAATTCAGGGAAGAGAGGGTTAAGTGGTTAAAAATTGGAGGGTGAAAGTATCACTTATCTGCAAACACAGCCTCCTCTTTAGAAACTGATTTACCCAGACACTGAGTTGATTATAAGAGATGCAGAGTAAAAACAAATTTGCTGACCTTCATTTCAGAGATCAAAGGTTAAATTCATACCCTGTAGGATGGTTCTGTTAAATCACTCCCAAGCTGCCTGGTGACATATTTTCAAAAAATTTTTCTCTCCAACTTTATCAAGAGTTCTTGTGTTCTGGAAACATGATTTGAAGTCCTAGCTGGAGCTGGGACCTTATGAATCTTAAATAGCTGAAATTCTTCTCCAACTGTCTCCAGAGATATATAGTTAGTTGGGGTAGACATTACTTGCAGGGGTTAATACCTCTGAGTCTAGTTTTACTTATCAAAGATTGATATTCTATTTATCTAGTATTATTTGTTGAAGATTAAAATTAACATTTTACACTGGATAACCAAGGGTTATATGAACCATGCACAGATAAAAAGCTAAAATTGTCCACTTTGATGTCCTTGACTTTGGGCTGAATAAACATGTCTTAAATTATAATGTCTGTCAATGACTGAGTGTTCCCAACTTCTTTGCCACTAAGCAGTGCCTCAGAGCAGAATTCCAACAGTTCAAAAATTAGGAAAACTTTCTGCACAAATTAGTTGAACTCCAAAACACTTTTTTTAAATAAAGCAAGTTTTCTGTCTCTTCAACTGTAAAGTCATACAAAACCTTTCAACAGCAATGGTTTACAAAATTCGCTTTATGACAAAGTTTTGTCAGTCCATAGTGGGATGAAAAAAAATAGGACACCAGTGTATTTTGTATAGCTAAGTGCATTTAAAGGACCTTCCTTTAGTCTATTTTTGCGTTAAATACTGAAATTTAATTAATTTTAAATAATTAGTTACTCAGTAAAATAATGTTATTAACCCTTTGTTTGTCCCCAGTTGTTTTAAACTACAATTGCTGTGTTCTGAGTTGTGGCCCTCCAAAATTCATATGTTGAAGCCCTAACCCTCAATTTAGAGAGATTATTTGGGAGGTCTTTGGGAGATAACTAGAGCTAAATGAGGTCATGATGGGATCAGTGGCTGTAGAAAAAGAGGAAGAGTGAGAGATTTCCCTCTCTCTGCCATGTGAAGATACAGCAAGAAAGTGGCCATCTGCAAACCAGGAAGAAGGCCCTCACCAGGAACCACATTGGCCAGTACATTGATCTTGAACTTCGCAACCTCCAGAACTGTGAGAAATAAATGTCTGTCGTCTAAGCCACGCAGTCCATGATATTTTGTTATGGCAGCTCCAGCCGACCAATACAACAATTCTACAGTGTAATAGTAGAGAACTAAGAAGATAGCGGATGTTAGTAAAACTTTAATTTCTAATACTTGCTGGCTCCATAGACAGTAACAAATTTGGATTTTCTTTCCTACTAAGTTCAGAGAGTATGTCATTGCTGGCTGATCTCTAACAATCTGGATTGTAAAAGCTAAGCTGGATAACTTTTTGTCTTTGGGGAGCATGTGTGCACACTCAGAGAGAGGCCTCATCTCTGATGTAGGAGGAGGCAGGTATCAGGATACCTGATTTGCTGGGTGGAGAAACTGAGAATTGATTTTTCCAGCTATGAGAGACATGAAAATTAAACCCAAATGTCCTCACAGATGGGATTCCACTCACACATCACACACTTCCTACCACAGCATGAAGCACACCAGTGACAGTTTAGTCACTGTAGTTTCTAGTCAGATACCCATCAGGTCACTTTGGAGATGTTCTGTATCCTCTTCAAGGCATGGCTTCTTAGTCTACAAGTGGAAATAATAATATATCCAATCTCATAGGGTGGTTAGGAATTAAAGAGAACGCATGTAACACACTAGTTTAGTTACTGGCATAAAATGAGTGCTCAATAAATGTTTTGTGCTATTATTTGGGTTATATGTTAAAAAGAGACAAAATGGCTGATTTTATTCATGGAATTACTGTCCCAAATTTTGAAGCTATAATAGAAAATAAAGTTATCTAGATCTTTATCAACTAAAGTCAGTCAAATGGTTGGAAACCTTCCACCTGAGACTTTGCTATTATGTGCGTGTATGTGTGTGTAATCACAAAGGATGATAAGAAATTGCTAAACTATTTTATTGAGAGGCAGAGAAATATCAGATGGGATCTTGACCTCAAATTCTCTCCTGCTGAAAAGCTACCAACAATAAGGGCGTGATAAGGAGAGCTGACAAAGGAAGACTTATTACCCCCTGAGGATTTGGCCCCAATCTCCCAACATGTGGGCTCAGACCTACGTACCTGTGAGGATTTATTTTGCCTGGGATGGGGAGGCCTAAGAGACCCCACCTCTCCTCAAATATCTCCCCAATACAAGACAGCCCAGTGTTAACAGTTTTAGCCACACAGATCACCAAGTGAGAGAAGCAGTGTGGAATATAAGCAAAAGGGCCAGGACTCCCACGTAGAAGTCAAGCATTTTTTTTGTTTCCTTATCACACAAAAACTCCACCTAGTTCATCGTGACTCTGCAAAACTCTTCCTTCTTGGAGTTGAGTGAGTAATGACTGGAAGCAAAGGAGGATCTTAATCTTCCTATAAAGTATATATTTTTCACTTTGGGAGTGGGGTTGAGGCAGCACCGACCTAGGTGAAAACTGTTGAAAGCAAACACTCTCTCCAGGAGCAAAAAAAAAAAGAGTGGACACAGTCATATACATAAAATTTGCATGAAACCTGGTGGGGAGTAAACAGATCTGGAGCCCAGCTGTGAAATTCAGGTAAGAACCCTGGACTTATTGTTATTTTAAACAAAGATTCATTGAGCACTGAGTGTCAGGCACCATGTTAGACACTTTTATATCTTTACCTCTTGACTTTAGATCTCAAAACATTTCTTCTTTGTAAATACTATTGTCCCCATTTTACAGTTAGGGAACTGAAGCAAAGAAATGTTAAATGACCTGCCCAGTTCTAGGTTTTCATAGTAGCTCTGCCATGTACTACCTGCATGACCTTGGGTCAGACCAGTTGTTCTTACTCTTTTTTTTTTTTTTTTTTTTTTTTTTTTGCAGTACGTGGGCCTCTCACTGTTGTGGCCTCTCCCGTTGCAGAGCACAGGCTCCGGACGCGCAGGCTCAGCGGCCACAGGTCTCACCGCTCCGCAGCATGTGGGATCCTCCCGGACTGGGGCACGAACCCGCGTCCCCTGCATCGGCAGGCGGACTCTCAACCACTGCGCCACCAGGGAAGCCCAGTTGTTCTTACCCTTATCCTTAGTTTTCTACTCTATAAAACTGGGTTAAAGTAGTATTTATTGCTGATTATTGTGTGTACTAAATTGTATGTACTAACCTCAATTGTTGTGTGACTTAAATGAGATCATGCAGTGAAATATTTTGCACAGATTCTGAAACATGTTAAATGTACAATAAAACATCACATTAAAGAAAGAAAGGAAAAAAACCCTCACCTGATCATTGGAATGAACCCCACCAACCTGTACGTCAGCTAGAGAAAGCTGTATGATACCAACCAAAGCCTCTGGATGTAAGGAGCAAAAATCCACTCAAAGTAGCCCAAGGAAGAAGGAGGGTTATTTAATGAATATTTTACCCAACAAATAGAATATCATACTCTGCCAAGACATGAGGGCAACTTATGGAAACTTATGGACTCTTAGGACAAGAAGTCCAGCCAGACCTCCTAGACTGGAGTTGGAATCTGGGTTCGAAAAATTGTCCCTCTGTTTCTCAAGACCTACACAGTCTTTCTCATATCTTCTCATACCTTCACTACCCTTTTTGTCTCTACTCCATTTTTCTCTCTTTCTCTACTCACCTTTTGTCTCTGTATGCTCATTTTGAACGTGGCCCAATGTCGCTATCTTAGCTCCGATCTCCATGTTCTCCCTACTCAAGTATTTACACCAGCTGGAATCCTCCTCTCTGCGATTGAAAATATCTAAAGAAAGGGATCTCGTTGGCTTAGCCAGCTATGGCTCCCCTTGGGGTCACCTCATCTTAATCAGGGAAGCCATAGGATGATGAGAATGGGGGCTCTCAAGTGTCCAAACCCAGCCCCACTCATCTCAAGTCATGGTGGGGTGCCATTTTGGAAAATGGGTTTATTGCATGTCCTGGTCTCCAGGAGGAATGAGGGATGAATCGATTTTGGTCTCTTGCAAAATTAGTCCCACCATGGAAAAGAAAACTAAAAGTCATGTCTACTCAAAAGGTACATGTTCCTTTATTTTTTTTAAAAAAGGCAACATATAAATTCTTGGTTTCACATTGTGTCCAAGTCTTTAGGGAAACACGTCCAACAGTGGTTTGTTCTTGTTTCATACTTGTTTTATTTTATTTGGCAGCAAAATGAACATTGCGTTTCAAATAAAAGCCCAGTTCTATCCCTTATACATTTCATTAAGCATTAGATGCTGTTCCGGTCCTCTTTTTCCAATCATGCTCAAGCATGTTTTGTAGACTCCTTTTGTGGAAATATTTTGGTTGGAGGATTTGAGGAAGATCAAAGGCACTCATCAACTCATTCTTTATATTAATATATTAATAAAATTGCCTTTTCTCAATGCTATTTAGAAAAATAAACTGCTGGGAAACCTAAAACTGAACTATGCTTCTGGAGAGAACAGGAAGGAGAGAGAATAGAGGAGACTGTGGAGTTGGGAGTCTGAGCATAGGCTCTGTGCCTCCCATACAAGCTGTGTGTCCTTAGGCAAGTCACATAACCTTTCTGGGCCTCAGCCTCCCCTCATTAGTCATGTAGGGGTGAGTGCCTTGGGCCTGAACTCACAAGTTTCTTTGAGGACACAATGAGATAAGAATGATGTGTTCTCACAAAAGTACTTTTATGATTTGTGAATATGCTTCAAAAGATAGAAGATTCTAGGGCTTCCCTGGTGGCGCAGTGGTTGAGAGTCCGCCTGCCGATGCAGGGGACACGGGTTCGTGCCCCAGTCCGGGAAGATCCCACATGCCACGGAGCGGCTGGGCCCATGAGCCTTGGCCGCTGAGCCTGCGCGTCCGGAGCCTGTGCTCCGCAACGGGAGAGGCCACAACAGTGAGAGGCCTGCGTACCGCAAAAAAAAAAAAATATATATATATATATATATAGAAGATTCTAGTTAAAAGAATAAAAATTTCCCGAGCCCAGAAAACTGAGCAGAGCTTCCTCCCTTGTCATGTGACTCCCTTCAGCAGTTTCTGGTTGCCTTAAAGGCAGATGGATTCGGACCCTTTGTACTAAAATCTGCCCTGTTCAGTTCCCCACTGTCTTGTGGACAGATCCTGTCATATCCAGGTCCCTGACAGTTCTTGGATGAGTCCCTCCAAAGGTGCATGTTCACCTCTGATGGTCATTTAAAAACTCAACCAGTCAACATACATCAGCAGCTGTGTTCATCAGGCATTGTGCTAGGCTGTGATTTTACAACAATAATAATACAACAAGAATATATCAGGTGGTCTTCTAAGCGCTTACATCAATGATCTCATCTGATGGGCACCACGAACCCCAGAAGTATATACTATTATTATTTCCCTGTTTAATAAATTAAGAACCGAGGCAGAGAGAGGTAACTGTCAGAGGTTAAACAGTCTGTTATCTGTGAATCCAAAAGATAACTAGAAGCTCCTCCCTGACTCCAAGAAGCTTATAATCCACTAGGAGTTTTGTATTTCACATCGCACTAACCATAACATAGAATGACACATCCCAGCCTAGTGCTTCGGGCAGAGGGAACTCAGATGTGGGCTTAATGACTTTTGCCTATTTCTATGAGGGGGGCTCCAAGAGAAGTTAACAGCTGACTTGAGCCTTAGGCATTGAGCCAAGCTGACCAGACCTCTCTTGTCACCAGTCACTCGGACCTACCCACCCAGGATTTTAGATACGATTCCTGCCATAGTTTTCAGTAGCCACATTAGCCTAGGTCTCAGTGGATTGAGGGGGGGAAAAAATCTCAGTTGAGTGGTCAAATACTTAATGCTTGATAATACCACAAACTATCCACCATCCAGCTTTCTACCCACCATGCACTTGCTCCAGGCAACTTATAAAGGCTGAGACCCTAGAGATCATCTAGTTCAACCATAGCAAATAGACTTCATTTCATGTGCCAACTCCAATCCACTGAGGGTTGCTGCTGGAACATTGGGTGTAAAGGAATCCTGAGGCTGTCAGGGATCAAAGGAAAAGTGCCTCAGTTGATTAGTGATGTCTGACACAGGCCCAGGAGCAGAGTATGAAGGCACGCATGCAACATGTATACCAAACTGAATCTAATCCAACATGTTTGTTTTATAGAGGAGGAAACAGGACTCAGAAAAGAGAGATGGAATGCCTCAGAATCACTTAGCAGGTTACTTACCTGGTTTCTAGGGCTCTTTCCGTAACCCCTCAACTCCTGACAGTGATAACTGGTGCTCACAGGATCAGCACCAAACCCAGCAAGAAAATCATATTATGTTTAGTACAGTATTTGTGTATTTCATTCTAATTCTTTGAAAGCTGATGATCCGTGTAATGTAACCCTATTCATCAGAATATCTGATTATTCAGAGCAGTCCCTGACTTGGCTGAATAATCGCAAATAACCCTCCCCCAGGCAAGTAGCAATTTGTTCCAGACAAGAGGACAGAAGACAGGTCAAGGTCCTCCTCCGTTTTCTAAAGGGCCACTGACAAACGTTTATGTAGCGATACTGTTTGCCAGTCTGACCTGGGCTTGTCAGTAAAACCTGACAAAATAAAACACATTTGAAGGAATGATGGCTCTCTAAACAGTAAGCTCAGCTAAGTTAAAAGTTGGTGGCCAGATTTCATCATTTCTAAACATTCCTGAAGTATGAGCTAATCAAGGTATGAGCCCCAAGGGAGAAGTGAGAATAAGGGAGAGAGGAAGAAAGGAGGGCATGCCCAGCAGGGGAACTGCATTCCCAAAGGTTTGCTGGTAAAAACGAGGGGATCCCCTTGGTGGGGAGTGAGGTCGACCCCGTTAGAGCATGGAGTATTGGAAGCAATTGAGAAGCTAACGCCCCATGGTGAAAATGGAGCCTGGACTTTGTAGTCAAATGGACTCCCAACTGAATCCCGACTCTACCGCTTACTAGTGCAGGATCCCAACATGGTGTGCTACCTCTCAGAGCCTCGGTTTCCTCATCGTGCATCTTCCAGGATGGTATAAAATTGATTGAAATAATTATGTCACACACGAGTGCTTAGAATTTAGTAGGAGCTTGATGAATGGCCAAGTAACTAACTAACATGCTGGCTTATGACATTTTGTACGGAAAACAATACTGCAATACTGGGCCAGGAATGAGGATCCCTGAGTGCTGGTCTCAGTTGTGCTGCAAACAAGCATAGGGACCTTGGACCCTCTGCCTTGCATGCAGTAAGCACTAAATAAATCTTTGCAGAATACATGAATGAATGAATAAGAAAATCCAAGAAGGATTTTACATACGTGTTAGGCCCCAGGTTTTTCATCTATGTAAGGAGACTGGCTTCTCAGGTCCCTTTAAACAATAATGTTCTTTCAACCTTTGCATTTCTCACAGATGCTCAAGTCCACTACGAGTTGGGTACTGTCCTGGCCGAGACTGAAGTCCCAGGGAAGATCATAGAATTCAGCACTTGACCTCAGCTGTCCCTGGGCTAAGTCCCCCCTGAAGATTTGACCCTGACCACCCAGAGATCCTGTAAGGCTCCCCTTCTTCCTGAAGTTGACTCCAAGCGAATGAAAGCAGATTTTCAAACAAGGGATAACCGAAGGCGAAAATGAGACCTAGGGAGGCATTCCAGCCTCTGCTCATGCATATCAATTGCTGTCACCAGCATTATTCTCTTTCTGGGCTGTCGGCCCCCTCACCTGTGAATCAGGGACCGTCAGGTGGAGGGCTTAGGCTGCTTGGCCGCCATGAAAGTCAAGATGCTCCATCCACCCGTGGCTCTGATTTCCAACATTCATGTGGAGAGTCAGCTCTGTCAGTGGGAAGGGAGTGGCAGGCAAGGTTTGCTAAGCCATCAGGGCGCCAGCTTGGTTCAGGGACGGCTACACTTTCCCTGGCTTCCTGTTCCCTGGGGGAGATTCCCTTGAAGGGTGGGCTCAGACCCAAGAAGGGGACAAAGGCACTCAGGAGCAGGGAGACAATAACATTCACAAGATGAGAGTTCAAAAGGAAATAGCACAAGCTGGAAGTAATTGATGTGTCTTTAATGTTTCAAATATGCCTGCTTTTGTTTATTTTTTTAATCTCAACAAGTCATAGACACCGAATGGTAAATCAGATTTCTGAACCTCCCCCACTTTGGTACTCCAGCTTTAGAGGAACTTTTACACAGCTTTAAAGATAAAAGTTCATGGAGGGGGGGGCTTCCCTGGTGGCGCAGTGGTTGAGAGTCCGCCTGCCGATGCAGGGGACACGGGTTCGTGCCCCGGTCCGGGAAGATCCCACATGCCGCTGAGCGGCTGGGCCCGTGAGCCATGGCCACTGGGCCTGCGCATCCGGAGCCTGTGCTCCGCAACGGGAGAGGCCACAACAGTGAGAGGCACGCGTACCACAAAAAAAAAAAACCTTCATGGGGCTTCCCTGGTGGCACAGTGGTGGAGAATCCGCCTACCAATGCAGGGGACACAGGTTCGAGCCCTGGTCCAGGAAGATCCCACATGCCGCGGAGCAACTAAGCCCGTGCACCACAACTACTGAGCCTGCGCTCTAGAGTCCGTGAGCCACAACTACTGAGCTCACACGCCCAGAGCCCGCGCACCGCAACAAAGAGTAGTCCCCACTCACCGCAGCTAGAGAAAGCCCGCACGCAGCAACGAAGACCCAACACAGCCAAAAATAAAATAAATAAGTTTATAAAATAAATAAATAAATAAAGCCATGAAATGGTTGAAATAACCTAGGGAGCTAGTAGACAAATAAAAAAAAATTAAAAAAAAAAAAAGATAAAACTTCAGGAGGCCCTAGTTCTTTGCCCAGGGGGCAGGGAAAGCAGCCATCTGACTGCGAGAGGGAAGGGGCAAAGACTGGCTGCTCAAGCCTCCTTGAAAATGAGGCTGGAACCAGGACGTGGAATGAGGTAGGAACCAGATGAGCTTGCGGGAGCCGATCAAAGCAAGGAGTCGGGAGAACAGAGAACTCGAGGGGCTAGCTTGTTATTAATGTTGTACTGATAAAAAATCACTAGAGGTTTCTAAGTAAAGGATGGACAGTAGAAATATTCTGATGATGAAAGATGTTTCTAGTATCTTTTTTTGCTGCAAATTAAAACAAGTGGTACAAAGGGCACACTGACCTACTAGTATATCAAATTCAGATTTCGAAATAGCAAGGTTGGGGGTAGGTTGTAATTTTCCTAACCTGTTTTACTCGAATCACAAGAATTTTTTAGTGCTATCAATGCCCCTCAGTTATGTATTCATTTACTCAATAATTTTAAAATATCTCCTGTGTGATCATTGCTCTGGGAGATACAAGAGAGGAAGAAATTGATAGTCTCATCAACGTAAGTATATAAAAATGTGCTAAAAATAAAAAGAGAAAAAGGGCACAATTAATTGCCCAAAGAGCGGTGTCGATACTGTACAACGTAAGCAATCTGTTGACGAAAACCCTGAGAGTTGGGGTGGTCTGGACAGGGCAGGTAGATGCAGGGGGGTGAGGGGTGCAAGGGAACATTCCAGCCCAGGGGAAGAGATGGGCAAAGATTCGGAGGGAGGCATGAGCAGAGTGTTTGAAGGATGCTGGGGTTGGGACACTGGCCTGACTGAGATGGAGATATTCAAAACTCTCCTGGAAACAAAGAAGAGTCCCTGCCAACCTTCGAGACAAGGGTTCACAACTTTAAATGGTGATTTAAGAAGACGTATCTGACAGCAGTGTTTGGAATGGTCAGAAGTAGGAGAATCGAGGAAGGAGAGGTCAATTGAGGGCCATGATTGTGTTGCAGAGTCAGAAAGACAGGACGGCTGGGTCAGGCATAATCTCGCATAACAGTGGGTTCCCACTGGCCCTTTCAAATATTCCAGGGCCCAGCCAGCTGTCCAAGCTGTCCAAAGAGCGAATTGGACACCCGCATTCCAAATCCCCACGTGTGCCAGGAAATGAATACTTCTGGTGCCTAAGAGGAGCCTGGAGAATAGAACAAAACCCCAGGAAAGTGTGCTTCCCATCTACAGCCCACATCGCCAGCAGCCCGCCCACCACTGTGGAAAGGCGGGATTAATGAGCTGCAGATCATCCAAGGCCAGGCCTTATACGATTCATTTTTCTTGGGAACATCTAAGGTCTTACGCTCCCGCTCTAATCCCATACGCCATCCTTAGCTTATATTTTGACAGGCACAGGGCTGGTGGCTTTAGCCAACATCCACTTGAGGATGGAGGAGGTGCTGACTTTAGTCCCTGCTGAGGGCTGGTTGTAAGTGGCCTGGGCACCCATTCCAGGTGGCATCCATTAGCCCTGGAGCCCAGATCTCTGGCACTATTCACAGTACAGGAAACCAGAAAATAGGGTACCTTTTTATTTTTTTCTCCCCCTTTTTAAAATTTGAAAGCAACAAGAGTTTTTCTCTAACATCCAACTGAATTAAATTTCTGAGTTTAAAAAAGTCATAAGAATTTTTATTTGATCTATAACTACTCTACTCCAAGAGCATCTTCTTAACTTGGGTTTCTCTTTATAGCTGAGGCCATCTATTTTATTTTCCTGGATGGCCTGTAATTTATTCTATTATTTATTACTATGTTCCGAGTATCCCCTACTCTGAACCAAAGGTTTCTTGGCTTTCTATATCAAATACCACTCATAGAGTGAGGATCACTTTCTACCAGTGGGAAGACACGATTTTGGGGGGGGGGGTGTTATCTTTCTTTTTTATTGAAAATGTTGAAACATAAATCCAAATCTTTTTAATATTTTTACGCAACTGATGAAGAAGCGATTTCCGCCAACTCTATGAATCCACACCCTTCCAAAAGCCCTCTAATTAACTCAGTGCCACCACATCACTCCTGTTCCTGACTGTCCTGTATTGTTTGATGTACTTTTTGCCACTTCATTCTTATTTTCTGGGCACTAGTAACAGTGGGTGTTACCTCCCAAATGTCACATCTTAAGAGCACAGCCCAGCAGGGGCTTGGAAGTGTTATAAGCGTCTTGTTTAATCATCACCCCAAATGGATGTCTGAACATAAATCTGTTTTTCCTCAGGACAGATCTTGCTCTCTCTCACCCATCCCCCTAACTGGAAAACATTCCCAACTGGAACACACTCTCATCTTAGTTACTGTAGCCTCCAGGCCTCCTGGGTCACTAGAATGCACAGAGTCCATCTCTGTTACCCTAACTAATGCTTGAGCAGCAGCCCACATAACACATCTTTCTCTGCCTGCTTCCCTCCAGCAGTGGGTACCGAGCAGCTCAGGATTCTGACGTTGGATTTATTTCCAGATAGGGAAATTGTGTTCTAGAAGAAGTATGATGGGCACCTGCGTTTTTATGGCTGCTGTTGTCTGGCTGGTTGGTTTCTTGCTTTGGTTTCCCTTCTTCCTGACTTTCTTTTGGAAAACCATTGTTCTACACATTTCCAGAATTTATGGTTCTGGAGGGATTCAACCCACTCCCATGCTCCAGAGGACAGTATACAACAAAGGCCCGGCCAGTTCTTTCCCTCAGTTTCAGTAACTGACTTAGGAGGTGGGTGTATTACCCAAGGCAAGCCAAGTGTCACTCTCAGGACTTTGGCTAGTACTCTTAGGAAAGAGATACTGTCTTTGTGCTGGATTTGAAAGCTGAGAGAATGTGAGTATGAGGCCTCTCTGGGCCCTCCTGTCATCTGGAGTACTAAGCCAAGAGAGGACAGCAGAGATGAGAGGCAGAGAGACCCAGATGTCTGATGACATTATTCGAGCAGAGATGAGAGGCAGAGAGACCCAGATGTCTGATGACATTATTCGAGACCCAGATGTCTGATGACATTATTCGAGCCCCTAGACCTAGCTGTGCCTGAAGTTGACGCTGCTGAACTTGGCAATGATGTTAGCCGAACGAACTCCCTTGCTCGCTTAAGGCAGTTTGAGCAAAGCTACTCTCCTGGAAGAGCCTTTCCCATCTGATGCCTTGGTACTTTGAGCCTACTGTTAATGGAATTCTTCCTGGTCATAACAGTGTGCTGAAGTCCAGGAATGGATTGATTCATCCCTGTTTATCCAGCAATAAGACATAAGATAGAAATATGTAGCTTTCGTAAACACTACAACCATTTCCGACTCATCTTAAGCAAGATCCTTAATCTCTTCCTTACCAAACATAACAAAGGAATGATCAAATAGCAAAATGTACAGATGGCTTGCCTGTGTGAGGACGGACATAATGAAGGGTCTAAATGTGAAGAGCAGCCACACAGGACACATTACCTGCCATCCAAGTGAAGCCTCTCTCTCCAGAATGGGTCAATCAGGGCCAGGGAAAAGGACTTCCCAAGGCAACGTTATTTCTGTTGCATAGACCTAAAGACTAGTCTATCAGTTAACAGGAGCCAAACAAAAATCGTGAGCTTTGAAATTAGGCAGACTTGTATTTAACTCTCAAGGCTTGTAACTTACTCGTTGTGTTACCTATCTCATAGGTTGTTGATGATATTCAATTAAATTATGAATCTTAGTACCTTCTCTGGTCACTAGCACAGAGTCGGCAATCAATAATTGGTAGCCATCATTAGTATAATTATTAGTAATAGCAATTGTAATAATAATAATAATAGAGGCAGTAGGAGTTTTCTCACTTCTATTTAAATTTCTATTTAAATTTCATGTGTGTGGTATAACTGGAATTTTAGGCCTATATAACAAAATTAAGAATAATTACCATGGATAAGTTTTGGTGTTCTCTTAGACCAGCACGCAAGGATGAGGGGAGCAAAGAGATGGAAGAAGAATGCTCTGGGTCAATTGTGTGGAGGCCAATATAAAGTACCTTGACTAAGTCAAATTTCTCAAACACTTTTATAGGATTTTTTTATGCTAATCTCTGCTTAGTCTCAATTCAGACAAAATGTCACATTTAAAATAATGCTAGCAGATCTCTTTAACAGTTGAATTTTATATAATCTTTATTAAAAGATAAAAGCTAATATATTCTACTCATTTGTTCAGCCTCTACAAATGGCATCTAAAATGACAAATGAACTTTCTAAAAGAAGGATTTTGGAAATGTAGTCTAGACTACCCCATTTTTAAAATATGGCATAATGGAAAGAAAACTAAAGCTAAAACTGAAAAGAAAACTGAAAAACAAATTCTGCCACAATGAAGAAACAGAAAAACAAAGTAGTGACAATGAATGTAAAAATAATATACACATGTTTATAATGATGGTTCATTCAGACCTTGATAACTGGGTTTTAAGTGGTTTTAGAGGGTCGGCTCTCCTTGAAAGCCAACCTGGATTCTTTGTGGGTAAAGGAAAGAGGAAAAGAGGCTCCCCACTCCAGCTGGGAGTTGAGGTGGGTAGCTCTTTGTTTTGTTGTATTTAGGACTCTTTACCAGGACTGCCACATCAGGATGTTCTACACTAACCAGCTTAAACCTAGCCAAAGTGATGGGTTCAGGATGAGTATGTGAAAAAAACTCTGGCTAATGATAGGTTCAGAATTTTATTGAACATCTTGGGCCACTTTTTTCCACAGGACCTGAAAATTAGAGGATGTATCTACAATGTTACTGCCAACTGCTACTACTCCTGCACATGAAACATGGGACGAAAGCAACTAGGAGGAGGCAGAGCCCAGAAATGGAGAGAAACTGAGTCCTGAGAATCCCCTGTGAGCCCGGAATCAAGCTGCGCCCTACCTTCCTCCTTGAACTTTCCAGGTTAGGTCAGCCAATAAATTGCCTTTCTGTTCAAGCCAGTTTAGGCTAGGATTTTGTTACGTGCCAGCTAAAGTGACCTAACGCTATAAAGATCTGGTATCACAAACAAACAAACAAAATCAAGAAATATCTAAGTTTAAATGAGGCATCAGCAAATCAGGAAAACTTCTAGGACCGTAGCTGAGAGACTGAGGCCCAGAACAAAAGCCTGTTGAACCTAGAGATTTCTACAGGTTGATTCACGAACTCAGGATGCACCTTCAGATAAAAATAATTAAACATCTAAAACATCTGATTTCTGCTGTGTGGCCACATCTGTTCAACTGGGGAGTTTCTAGAGAGAAACTAGGAAAGGTATCAAACTCCAAGCTGGTGGCTCTGGCAGGAAAATGGATCAGGGACTGGGAGGTCTCTTCAGCCAACTGGCTGAGGAGTCAGCCGTTTTACAACATCTGCCCTGATCGGGAAAAGCGATGGGGTAGCTTGCTAAATGTTGAACAAGGAAGCTTGCAACAACTGCATTATTTAGGGCTTCTGTGACTTCAAGTAAGAGGCTTTCCCAAACTTGGGAAGGTGCCTTTAGGTCCAAAAATAAAGGGGTGTGACTCTGCTAGCACACAAGCAGAAAGAACTCAGACAAATGAGGAATTGTAGTTTTATGAAACAGGGACTGTACAAAGCAGATGCATTAGGAATTTGGAACCAGCATAAGACAGTACATTGTTTGTTCAATTCCTGGTAGAAATCCTGCCCCCCAAATTATTTTTAATCATATATGGCAAATTCTTTGCCAAAAAAGAGCTTTGATGCAATGCTAGCATAAAAATCACAGCAAGCACAGTTCAGAAGAATCTTGGAACTCAGAAGCTTCACTACCAAACCACAGTTAGTCCGGTGCCTGTTCCTGGCAGCATGGAGTGCAGGGTGATGGCAGACGGAGAGCTGGGCGGGCAGCAGGGGCAAAAGACAAACTTTTTCTTTACGTTAAGAACTCTGACTTAGGGCTCTAACATTCTTCTGATTCATGCATTTTGGAGTATCTGGTGCCATTTAATTCTGCTTCTACTGGGTAAACATTAGAAACAGTTTAAAAACCAAGACAGGATTAACTCAGAATTAACACATTCAAACACCAAGGTTTAAGTCCCTTGGGCAAGACATTTGCTAACTACAGAAGGCTAGCGCTCCATCTAGGAAGCCAAAGGAATCAGTCTGCACCTTAACTCCTTCCCAGGCCATAAGATGGCTCATCTGGGTACCACGGGCTCAACTATGCTTATAGCAGAAAAACATTTCCAGTACATTCAATCCTCATTTTTTATGGCAAACAGGAGAAGTGGTCTGGCTCTGTGATAAAAAGCACAGTACCCCAAATGAAATGGATAGTTTAGTAAAAGGTCAGCTCTCGAACAGTGCATTTAATAAGTATATGCTGAGAGAATGAATAAAAGCACAAGGTAATTAATAAATGAATGACCGAACTACTAGATTGGTTGGTTGTGTCGTTTGAAGTGAAACCTGAAAGAGAACCACCTGGAGAATTTTTGGAAGTGGAGTAGCAATACAGTTCGTCAACAGGACAGATATTTATGTTATGGTTCATCCACCTGCACAAGATGAAGTGGGAAATACTGAGGGGGAGGAAGGTAAAGAGATGTATCAACATGATTTCCACCCATATTGCTCGCCATCCGCTTGAGAAAATAAATATGCTAAGGAAACAAGAACTGACATTGTAAATTGATTTTCTTTGTGAAATAAGGGGGTGCAGAGAAAAAAATCCTACAAGCATTCATACAGGTACTGGGGTTGAAAATTAGAGAAGACTTCACATAGAGAGAGCCTCAGTGTAGTAGAACTTGGCTTACCTGGCAGGGAACGTAGAGTGTGACTGCAATCGTGTGACACATTTGGGACCCGCCTGACATCTAAACATCTCTAATCTGTCTACATCTCTTGCTCTCTCTACTCCTGGTTCTTACAATTACCTCTTGTCTGGATTGTAGCCTGCAGTTGGGTTTCCAGTCCCTTTATCTTGCACTCTTCTGATCCACTGTCCTTAAGGGAGCAAGAATAATCTTTTTAAAGATAAATCTTATCAGTTTTCTCACCTGTTTAAAAGGGTTTAAAGTGGTTCCTCACTGACCTTAGATCAAAGTCCCAACTCACTAGGCTTTCAAGTCCAGCAGGATCATTTTCTGCCCCCAATCCTGACCTTCCAGCCCTATGCCACTCTGCCCTCCAGCTACACTGAACTTCTTTCAATTCCCAAGTGTGCTATGGTCTCACCTCTGGGCTTCAGACATGGTATTTCTCACCAAGAAAACTTTTCCCCTGGCTCTCACCTGGCTGACTGCTATTTACAGGTCAGATTTCAGCCTAGATAGCAATTCCTCTGTAGAGTCCCTTGGCCTCAGCATCCAGGTTCTATGTCTCTCCTATGTTCTCTGATAGCCCCCCGTGCTTTCTATCATAGAGCTTGTTGCACCGCGTGATCATGTTTATTGTTCCATTTTGCTACTAGCCTATGAGCTGCATGAGAAGGAGGACCAGTCTTCTCTGTGTTGCCACTCTGTAATCCACACATAGTACAATGTTTGACACTTGTTAGATATTCGATAAAGTTTTGCTCAGTGGATGGATGGATGGACGGATGGATGGATGAATCAATTTTATACAAGCAAGTTAGGAGGGGATTGAGGATTGTGGTAGGCCTCGAAGGATAAGCCAAGGCTTCTGAACTTTACCTTGAAAGCAACTAATTATTAAACAATTCTGAATACAAAGTGTAACAAAACAAGAGACGATGAAATTGATATTCACAAGAAAAAAATAGGTACAACTGATTCTATAGGAAGGGAAGGTTGGGGAGTGAAGGGAAAGAAGTCAAAGGTTTCAGTTCAGAAAAAGAAAGGTTTAAAAGAAGGAGGCATGAAATCCAGTGCATAGTCTAGAAATGCTTCTTAGAGGAGTTATTAATATTTGAGGATTTTCAGATTGAGCTCAACTGAAAGTTCGTCCTTAGAACCAAACATAGGCCATCCTCCCTCTGTGCCACGTCATGAACACCAGCACATGCCTCACCCAGACACACTCACACACAGAAAAAGGGAAATGTGAAGTCTTGAAGGCAGTTTGTAAATAACCCCTTCCACACGGGGTGAGCCAACTTCTTTGGGGACAGAGAATGACAAAGATTCACAGTTGAGTAGAGGACATGGACACACTTAAGCCCGACTCCTCTCGGATTGGAATGCCAGCAAACATGTAAGCCGGTCCTCAACGTACCCAACCCACGAGGCTCAGCTGGTCCTTCTCCACAAGATTAAAAAAGAAGAAAAAAATTAAAATGTTACCATTGTTCTATTATTATGTGCGTGGTATGTGCCATGTAGGCAGAGGAGGGACAAAAAGACCAGCCAGTCTGCAAATACTGGAAAGGTCAAAACAGCCCAACCAGCTACCATGAATTGTCTTAGAATACATGGCCTAGGTGATCCCCTAGCCTCACTCTGTGTTCAGTCAAATGTTATTTGGATTATAATATTAAACTAGGACTAACATGACCCACACTGTTAAGATTACTAAAAGAGTGGAAAATTGCACAACGGGATATTTTTTTTTTTGGTCTTGTAGCCCGAGGGTCATAATTTGTAGGGATCACTGTGCTGGCTTGGATACTGAGTATTTACTAAGTGTTGACAGCTTCTTCAGTTCTGTGCAAGATGGAAAAGAAGTCCCAGTCCCTCCTCAGGGAGTGATAATATAAGTTAGGCAGGCAAAGAATTCAACATAATATAGATAAGGTGTGGTTATAAAGTAATGACAGGGAATCTTTTAAACAAAAATACCAGAACTTACTGTTCAAGAGAGCTGTTCTGCAAATCCGTCACCTTGGGGTATGGTACAATTAGTTCAGAGATGTGTCTATTGCTCAAACATTTTTGGAAGGCTTCTTCAGACATTGCGATGTAGGGTGGTGTAGTTAAAGAAGCATAAACTTTGAATTCTGACCATCACCAGCTGCACGAGCATAGTCAAGTTTCCTAACCTATCAACTCCTTAGATTTTTTACTCTTGTAAAATGGAAATAACCTATTACACTACAGTTTTAGGAGGATCAATGATATAATGCTAAAAAGCGCCAGTCTTAGCATGCTGGCCACCAAAGGCAGCCATTCCTTGCGTCATCTAAGTTCAGTTTTAGATTGATAGGATAAAATCAGTCTTGTTAGGTAATCATGGAGTTTTTCTGACTAACAGCAGAATTACTCAGCTTGATTACTCCTTCAGACATCCAACTTAGTTCCCATATTAGTTTCCTAGGGCTGCTGTCACCCAGTGCTACACACTGGGTGGCTTAAACAACAGAAATCCTCTCACAGTTCTGGAGGCTAAGTCCAAAATCAAGGTTTCAGAAGCAAGGCCATGCTCTCTCTCTAAAGGCTCTAGGGGAGGATCCTTCTTTGCCTCTTCCTAGCTCTGATGGTCCCTAATAATCCTTGATGTCCCTTGGCTTGTAGACATAGCTCTCCAATCTCTGCCTTCATCATCACATGGCATCCTCCCTGTGCATCTCTGTCTCTGTGTCTCTTCTACTCTCCTTATAATGACTCCCGTTTGATATGGTTTAGGGCTCACCCTAATTTACTATGACCTCTTCCTAATTTAACTATACTGCAAATACCCTATTTCCACATAAGATCACGTTCTGAGGTTCCAGGTGGATGTGAATTTTGAGGGTTCACTATTCAACCCATAACAGACCCCAAAATCAAACTCTTAAAAAAAAAAAAGAGTTTTACATTCTTGAGGACCTTCAAAATAGTCCAATGCAGGTTTTACAAAAACTAGCAAAAAAGAAGAGTTCCAGACATGTTTCAGAAAGTGGAAGCTGGCCCCTTTATTGCAAAATATGACGTGGCCACCATCGTGGTTAATTTAAAGCCATCATATCTGACTCTGTGTATACATTCTCACAATTTAAGCTTTAGTTAGACCACTGTTTTGTCCCTCCATGAGTGTGGAACAGAGAGTGTACTCACGCATGCTTCTGCCTACCAACTGACACTCATTTCAAAGGGACTAGAGCTATTCACTCAAAAAGAATAAAATAATAATAACAAAAGGGGTGTCTTCTAAATTTCATCTGGCCAGAAACGGATTCAAGCTGTTACTCCCTTTTCACTTCCAGTCTCCAAGTTTTGTGTTACACCATTTGCACTTGTAGAAATATCACACACTTCTTTAGATAGGCAGCATTTATACATGTTTTGATAGAAACAGAACGTCACGGATGTTCTCCAGTCTCAGATGAAATCCCTTAATTTAAAGAAGGCAGATTTTAGATGGAGGCAGATGCCTAATGAAAACCGAGATTACTACAGGGCTTTGATTTTCAAAATGATGGGAAATTTCCTTTCAGCCAACATGGCAAGATCAGCTCTTAAAAAAGAAAAATAAGGATGTAGAAACTTGAAGGTAGGCTCCATGAGGAATGAATACCCAAAGATGGTAAAGGCCTGAGACTCTTCTGAAAGAGAAACCCAGGAGTAAATCAGCACCCGAGTAAATAGGAAGTGGTCCCTTGAGGAAGTTTTACATAATTCCACTATAGACAGAAGGAAAGCACACTGGGATTCGAGGGAGTTTCAGTCACTTAGTGTGCTGTTAACCTGTGGTCTAGCCCAAGTTCTGACATCAAAGGACTGAGCTGTATCCGGCTGAGCAGACACGATGACCCCATTCTGGGGTCTCCAAGTCTGCTGAGGCAGCTGAGCCATACACAGAAGGCATAGAGCTCAAAAAAAGGGAAGTCCTAATCTGGCTCTGAGTTCTGGAAGGGTTATAACTATCACTCAGATCAGCACAGGGATTCCTGAGTTCCCTGTGCCAAAATCTAGGGAACACAAGGCGATTTGTCAGAGGCTCTAGTGAAGCAAACAGGTATTCTAGAAGCAGCAATGGGGACTGTGGGACACTGTCAGGACAATCGAGTCCCAGCATGAAGAGACTCTTCATCCAAGGACTGACAGAGTGTCATACTGGGAAATGCCCTGCTCAACTTTTAAGCCCTGTGATTTTAGCTATGGAAGACAGAAATGCCTTATCAATTCTTCTTTTCTTTTAATAAAGCATTCCTTTGATTGATACTGACCACCGTTATTTATGAGCTGAAGAGGTGAAATCAGCCTCCTGAGCAGGTAAGGGAACAATTGTCTCAGGTTGCAGGTGGGACCCAAGACAAGTGTTTCAGCCTCAAAAATTCCCTAATTCCCTTCTGTCTTAGTGATCTTTGACACCAGGCTTACACTTGAAAAACTTATCTAAAGGGGACTTAATCTGGGGAGCAAGGAGAACATGTGCAAACTCAGATGCCTGCAAGAGGCATGGCAGCCTAGGGATCTAGAGTTGAAAGCCTGCGAAGGCCGAGCAGGCACCTCGATAAGTGAAGCAGAACTAGTTTAGTTCACAGTGAACACAAGAGAGACATCCTGTCAAATGAAAGCCATGGCTCCCCTGCTCTAGCCTGTTGGTGTCCTGTTTAGTTTGTAAGTGAAACCCAATATCCAAAAAATTTAGATGTAATATGCCAATTTTTAACAGCTATATTGCAATATAATTGACAAATAATAAATTGCACATATTTAAAATATACAACTTGATAAGCACGTCAAATGAATGGAAGATGTGGTAAGTATATATAATGGAATATTACTCAGCCATAAAAAAGAATGAAAAACTGCCATTTGCAGCAATGTGGATGGACCCAGAGAGTATTATGCTAAGTGAAATAAGTCAGACAGAGAGAGACAAATACTGTATGTTATCACTTGTATGTGGAATCTAAAAAATAAAACAAATGAATGTCTGTAACAAAACAGAAACAGGCTCACATAGCTATAGAGGGTAGGAGGTAACTAGTTGTTACCAGTGAGGGGAGGAGGGAGGGGCAAGATAGGGAGTAAGAGACATAAACTACTCTGTATAAAATAAATAAGCAACAAGGATATATTATACAGCACAGGGAAATATAGCCATTATTTTGTAATAACTTTAAATGTAGTATAGTCTGTAAAAATATTGAATCACTATGTTGTACACCTGAAACTGACATATTATAAATCAACTATACTTCACTAAAACAATAAAATAAAAATAAAATATACAACTTTATAAGCATATATGTATATGCTAAATATTTAACCTTTTAGGAAACTACCAAACTGTTTCCAGAATGACTGTTACCACTTTACATTCCTACCAGCAGTGTATGAGAGTTCCATTGCTCTGCATGCTTGCTAACACTTGGTATGGCCAGTCTTTTTAATTTTAGCCATTTTTTAAAAAAAATTTTAGCCATTTTAATAGCTGTGAAGTGATATCTCATTGTGGTTTTAATTTGCATTCCCCTAACGACCACTTCAGTTAAATACCTTTTTATGTGTTTTTTTGCTGTCCATATACCTTCTTTGGTGAAGTGTCTATTTAATCTTCTGCCCATTTATATTGGGTTTTTATTTTTGTATTACTGAGTTTCGAGAGTTCTTTATGTAATCTCTATACATGTCCTTTATCAGATATGTGATTTTCAAATATTTTCTCCCAATCCATGACTCATCTTTCATTCTCCTAACAGTGTCTTCCAAAAACACAAGTTTTTAATTTTGCCAGAAAAAGAACTTATGTTTTTTTTCCATGGGTCATGATTTTGGTGTTCTATCTAGGAAATTTTTGGCTAGCCCAAGGTCATAATGATGTTCTCCTGTATTTTCTTTCTTCCCATTTTAAAAGGCTGGATGAAAGTCCTCTGCAGACCAAACAAAGCACATCTATGGGTTCCATGTAGCCTGTGGGTCACCTGTTTATAACCTCTTACTTATAGCGTGATCCCTCAGATCCCAAATTTTATATCATGCAAGGCTAACAAATCCCTTGCTGAACTTTTTCACAACACATCATCTCTCACAAGAAATTGTGATAAGTCTCACTCAGGGTTGTCTTTTCCTTACACAGAAGATCAATGCCTTCTTTTTAAAAAAATATTGGATGTCTGAATACTTTTATAGAGTAATGAGAAAAACAGTAAATGATGGCTTAGCTCTGAATTTGAACTAGCTTGGACACTGGTCAGATGAAAATGACCTTCACTAGCACAATGTATTAACAGTCTACCACATCAGCCAACTATTGCTGACCTTTAACTAATGAGAAAATCGTGGAGAGAAGGGGGTTAAAAGAAAAGGGGCAGAGGAAAACCAGACTTTTCCGCTTAAATTTTGCTTTCAAGTAATCAGGGTCAGTGCCAGTTGGGGCCCTTTATTCTTCAGTGCTATCTCAGAACTCAAAAAGATGATTTCAAAAGCACTTGACTAATTAAATGCTCTTTCTTTAACACAGGCTCTCCCGCGTAGTGTTTTTAATATGTTGGAGAAGATAAAATTCTGGCCCTGGGCAGATGCTAAAAACATTTTTGTATAGTTAACAGAGAAAGAGTGTTCTTAGCCCCTCTGGCATTGTTCTGGAAATCCACACATGATGCAGGAAATTAGTTGTCTCACATCCAAATACTGTTCACGAGAACAGTTTTTTAAAATGTAATCAGATACCACGAAAATTCAGGGTGCAGTTCAGAATGTGTGATGTGTCCTGAGAGTGCTGGGGCTTAAGAATGTCTCTGGGTGGATGGGCAGACCACAGGCGAGGGACAGCGGGAAGTTAGCAGAGACTTCTATTGGGAAAAAGCTTTGTTGGACCCTCTGAAACCACTACAGCATTAAATGTCAGGAACTCAAAAGGAGCAAAGACAACTATTGAGCCCCAGTGCTCTGTACACGCATAAAATTTCTATTACAGCTGAGATGCCGATTTGGACCAAAGACTGTAAAACTTGCAAAACTTACATAGGTGACTCTGCTACTCTGTTGATTGTTTCAGTAATGGTTCAAAAGCAGTCCTGAACTCCTGTCAAAAGCATTTTCAGAGAAGTGAAAGTTTTCCATTGCCCTTACAGGAGAATATTGCCTCTGAACCCCTTTCATCTCCTCTTCCAGGGCATATGTGGTATTCTCAAAGCACTAGGACAGTTAATCCTTCCTCTGAAGCCATTCCATGCTGTTGTGCTTATTTTACAAAAAAAAGAAGAAGAAAATTCAGAGGACCAGCAAGAGGTTAAATGCCTCGAAACTTCCAGTGTATCAACAGTTCAGGCCCGAGTACCCCGTGGAACCTCACATCCTTAAATTTGCACCAGCAATCAAGTACCTCGTATTTCAAGGACCTTTATATTTCTTTGTATTTTTTTTTCAGTTTTAGTACTACTGGTCCTTGATCAGTTCATCATGGCCCAAAATGAAGCTACTGCTTCTTTCTTTTAATCCAAGGTAGGGAAGGTTTAAAATCTGAATAAACATGAACTGAGGAATAACTTTCCTAGCAAACTCCATTATGGCAGAACTTGAAGAAATTATGAGATCTGTTATCTTAAGGGTTTCCTTCATATCCTCACAGAAAGAATTATCAAAAAGCAGGAATTTTGGACATTGTTTTTCTGAAGTATGTGGAGGGATGATAGTTTGGCTAGGAAAAAATTTAATTTCATTTTATTTAGTAGAAAACACATTGCCCGCTATGGAGAAAGGCAGCCGTTTCAGGTTAGTTTACTTTATATTAGTTCCGGGTGACTTTGTCTGGTAAGGAAAGCACAAGCTTTGGAATTTATAGCAAGTTTGCCACTTGCTGTCTGTGTGGCCTTGAGCAATTATTCTGCCCTCTCTGAAATTCAGCATCGTCACATACAAAGGGGGCTACTGACACGCAGCCCAAACAGTTGCTGTGAGGATTCAATGAGCTTCAAGAGCGGAGCAGGTACCCAGGCTGCTGTCATGGCTGTTATGCATCTGTTGTCAAAACACTGTAGATTCTATCACAGCATTAACCACCATATTTTATAATTATTTATTTCACCTCTGATTTCTCCTAATACCCTGTTAGGGAAAGGACCATGTCTTATCGGCTCACCTTTGCATTACCCACCTGACACAGGCCCAGTGCAGAAGAAGCATTCGTTAAATATTTTTGGAAGAAGGAAAGAAAGAAGGAAGGGAAGCATAGGTTGATTAGAATAGTGATTAAAGGATTAAAAGTATAGACTTTGGAGTCAAACAGGATTTCAAATCAAAACACTGCAACTCACCAGCGGGCTGACTATGGGCATGTTATTCAACTTTCGTCTATGGAAAAAAGATAATAATATCTACCTCAAAGGGTTATGATAAGGATTACGAGATTAATTTTGCAGAGGGTTTAGCATAGTTTTCAGCCCGTGGTAAGCGCTCAATGATCACTATTCTCATTATTATTGTATAGATTAATGGAACTCATCTTAAACCTGATTGACGCTTTGTGAATGCTTGGGTAACGGTTGCCTTGGTCCTTGCTGAATGAAACGAGCATGGAAATCATGAAGGAAATACCTTCTGCTGTCACTAGAAATAAGTTGTAAGTAATCAGTGCTCTCCTGGTGCTGCACACAGGAGAGGACGGGCTGCCACTGTCATCAGCAAGCCTGACCCTGTTGGGAGCGTGGAATTTTAACCGATTCAGACAGGCATTTGAACAGCACTTATCTGTGTGTTCAGGGCACAGGGCTAAGGGTTCTGAAGCTTTCAGAGATAAATCGCATTCTGCCCTCCAGGAGCTGGCAACTCATAAATCATTATAAAGAGAGGCAGACGGTGATCAAGTGTTCCAGCAAAAGTGCAGATCATGGTCTGGACCCAAGGAGTGGGGAGGGGTGATCTCTTAATTGGGAAAATGGACTGTGGGTTCAAATCGCTGTCTCGCTATTTTCTGGCTGGGAGAAACTTCACTTCCTCATATGCAAAGTGAGAGTACTTGGAGTATCCACTTCATAGGATGGTGGTTAACATTAGATGAGATAATGCTTGTGGCTGGACATAACGCCTGGTCAGTGCTCAATAAATGTTAGCCATTATTGTTGCAGCTGTTTTTATTACCCAGCTACTATTATTTTAACTTGATAATAGTAATATTGCTATAGGTATTAATAGGGTAATAACACTACTAGCATACTAAAACTAGCATATTATTATATCTCTATAAAAATATAGTTAATGTTATATTAATCAGTATAATAATATTACTACAAACTATGTATATAATATATATATTATATACATAATAGTATACAACATAAACTATAAAAAGCTAACAATATAATAATACTATTTGTAATGCAGTAAGTGCTTCATGGAGAATCTGGCATTCGAGCTCCATCTTGAAAAATGGATACATTTAAGCAATATTTGGCTATTTCATTATGTCTAAGGAATGAAAGGTGTTTTTACCAGATGCCTTTCCAATTGTGTAATCAATTCTAGGTTTTCTATTCTGCAACGTGAAGGACCACTTGTTTAAGCCTCCTTTACTGAAGGGTTAATGAGGATGAGGCCTGGAACTAAAAATTGTCAGGGGTGAAGGACAGAAAGGAACGCACGTTCAGCACAAATTCCCCAGGTCACCACTTTCCCGTATTTTCCTATTTTGCCTCACCCACCCTGACATCCCGCAAGAGAGCAAGGGCAGGGCTGATCAGAGCACTCCACACACTACAAAATATTCGCTTCACAATTACTATATTATTAGTATTTATGTTGAAAACAAATTCCCCTTTGGGACTCCCGCTCAGCTCTATTGGCACCTGGTGGATCCTTTAATATTTAAGTTCCTCCATCTTCAAAGATCCACATCAGAGTCTTTCCTGAGGCTGCGGACTGTAGGTTCTTGCACCTGGGAATTTCCCTTGGGGCCAGAAAACCCGAAGGGGGGAATGTTTCATGCATAAAAGAAATGTTAAAGGGAGACGATAAGGCAAAGTGGAAGGGGGTGAGTCTTGAGGTCTAAAAACCACACATAGAGAGATTTAAATTAGTCTGCCTCCACGCCTTTCCCCCATCCCCATTACAGGTTTATAAAACGTGCGTGCGCGCGCATGCGCACATATACACACATGCACATGCAAGCATTAGGAAGGGAGGAGTAAATCAGAGCTAAAATTTGCATGGACTTCTCAGAAAATGTTTCATGAAATTTGTTTGTAAAATAAATCTAACGCAGCCATTCTCAAACTTCAGTGAGCACAAGAGCCACCTGGAGAGCTGCTGAAAATTTATATTTCCACCCCCAGAGAGCCCGATTCAGGAGGTCCAGAACGGAGCTCTGGAATCTTTATTTTTAACAAGCATCCCATGTCATTCCAGTGCAAATGGCCCTTGAACCACTCCGAAGAATGCCAGTCTAAGGTTTATGTTTTTCTCTCTTTATATTTTTTTTCTTTCCTTCTGTTCATTGGGGGGATAACTTTTAACTATTTTCCCCAATTTTCCCACTAAGCCTGAGTCCCATCATTTGCACAGCTGGGCTTTTTTTTTCCCAGTTTGGGAAACTGTTTAGTCTCTGAAAGGTAAAGTCCCTTTTCATTGAGTAAGGCTGGCGCAAGTGTAGTGGAGACTGCTTTATTCTGGATCTCAGCTAGAACAATGACAGAGAGTACCAGAAAGATTTGTTCTTCAGGGGTTTCTCCACCAAGAGCAGTTTAAACTGAGGGAAGTCAGCGGAACTGGGTCTCCTGTGAGCTGCCCCTTCCCTGTGAACTTACAAGCGACATGTTTGACTTCGGGACAGAGCACATGGCCACAGAAACACAGCTGTGTGGGCCGGCGTGGCGGGGGTGGGATCCAGGGCTTTGACGTGCGACACGTGAGCAGCTGTGGAAAAGTGAGGGACGAACCTGAGGGACCCAGGCACCCAGTCACGAGGCAGATAACGCAGCCGCCTGCCCTCATCCTGCTGTCCTCGGGTTTGCCCTTTCTTGGCTTTCGGGGGAACGGCCCAGGTTCCTGTTCTGAAGGAGGGAAACTTGACAATGTGAATTACAGTGTCCTTTCTGTCTACATCTGAGGTTGAATAAGCTCTGCTCCTGGATGAGGTGAAGGAAGAATAAAGGTAGGTTTCTGGGTACCCAGACTAGACTATGGCCCCTCGGGGGGAGCCCTGCCATGGAGCGCAGGCACTGGGAGGGGGGAAGAGGGTGATGAGAGATTCTGAATTTAGTGGCAGCAGTAAATATCCTCATAAGAAATTTGACGACCAAGAAACATTCTTATCTGGGAAAGTTGTCACAAGGCTGTTACAACAGCGGTTAACATCCTTGCTCTACCACTAAGTGGCTATCAGCCCTGCTGTTTTAACATCTATGGATTTCAGTTTCTTCTGTGAAATAAAGGTATTGGAACTGATGATGTCTTTGACCCCTTCCAGCTCTAACATCCAAAGAATGATAGTATATCCAAGATATGCCTTAGAAATTTCTTAGGATTCGCTACAATGATCATTAGCAGTTGAAAAGTTGGTTATCTATTACTGTGTAACAAACTACTCCAAAATGTTGTGGCTAAAAGCAACCTTTTCATTTTGCTCCCAATTTTGTGGGTCAAGAATTTAGGAAGAGTTCAGCCTGGTGGTTCATCTCTGATTCCAGCTGGGGCTGGAGGATCCATTTCTGAGATTCTAAGATTCTCACCCACCTAATAGATGCCTCGGTGCTCTGCTCGCTCACTCTCTCTCTTTCTCTCTCCCTCCCTCCCTCCATCTCTCTCTGTCTCTCTCTCACTCCTTACTTGGCAACTCACCCTCCAGACACTCATGTGCCTCCTGCTTCCCACAGCCTAGCAGCCTCAGGGCAGCCAGACTTTCCACACGGGGCCTTGGTGTTCCAACAGACCAAGTCTGTAGGTGCTGGTCCTCTTAAATGCAAAGCCCAGAGCTGGCACAGCATCACCTCCACGTATTTTATTGGTCAAAACATCATAAGCCAGTGCAGATTCAAGTGGAGAACTAGAACCCTCTGCTCCATGGGAGGAGAATCAGAAAATGTCAAGCTATCTTCAATCTGCCACAGTCAGCATGTAAACAAAAAAATCAATTTCCAACATGATTAAATCTACCCAATGGCAATGACTCCAAAAATAAAAATAAAAAAAGTTTGTTCTTTCACAAAGCTGCAAAGATTCAGCTTTCTTAAAACTAGAGGGCTGTTTTGGATATCCAATGATTGTTCTTCATACTCAGACAAGAAGCTGAGTGCTGAGGAAGCTCAGGTTCATGAAGACACTGTTTCCAGACCAAAAACTATATAAAACTAGAAACTGATATCTATGAAAAAAAATTTTTAAGTTTTAAAAACAAGCAAAAAAAGACTCTTTAGTGTAATTGACTTTTAGCTCTGATACTGCTGAGTTCTTGGCTGCTTCAGAAAGAACAGCAGGGGAAGGGCTAAGAAGTATCCAGAAACTCAATCTACAAAGCATCGTTACTGAGGACCACTCCATGGGGCCTGGGGAGAAGCTCATTTCTCAGTGCTCTGCTTATGGTATTCAGTGTGGCACAGATGCCACCCTTGCAGTCTGCACACAAATGGGTCTTTGTTGCTCTGGGTGCAGCAAATTCTTTACCATGAATAATCTACTACAACAAATGCTCCCTTTAGTTCCTTCTCAGTCTTAAGAGTATCTGAGCTCCCAAGAGAAAAGCAATCAGTGCTCAATAGAAACTAAATGCTCTCTTTAAGCATTGCTATGGGAAAGAAATGCAGTGGCACCATTTGTCCTATAAGTATGGCACAAGGAATGAATGGATGAATTTGGGACATAGACACAAAATGCTACAGCAATAAGGAGGCAGCATGCTGGAATCCTGAGGCATCTGGGCTCTGGAGTCACCTAGGCTGGGAACTGCATCACTTTCCAGCCAGGACACCTTGGACCAATAACTAAGCTTAGCTGCAACTCCGTGTCTTCAGAAGTAAGGAAAAGACCACAATAGAAAGGTCTGCCTGGCAGGGCTGCTTGCTGAGGGTTAAATAAGACAATGCCTGCAGAGCATTCAGCATGAAGTGAACACTTGATATGTGTTTATACTGTTATTGTTACTAGTATTACCACATCATGGACTCACACACACTCATACTGCTCTTCAGGTGTGCAGAGGAGATGTAGTTTCTTAATTTTTTCATTTCTGATCTAATATTCCTCAGGAGTTCCCCCACTGCACTGGGTAGTTGGAAGATTTTAAACATGTCAGTGAATGATGTCTCAATCTCTTCCAGTTTGAATTCTTTTTGGGTGACGCCGTCTTGTTTAGGTCATCAGGGATGTCGTCCCTTCCCAGCGCTTCTCACCAAAAATAGAGTCAATCTAAATGGGAGGTGAGGGACCCACAACCCTGCTTTGGCTCCTGCTTGTCTCTGCAGTGGGGTGTGCCTTGTCTGCAAAGCACTGGCACCTAGTAAACATTCAATGTCTATTATTATCATTGTTGCTGCTGCTGACCAGGACCCACTGACCAGAAAAGCTAGGTCTACTGCTTGACACCACTATGAAGGAGTTTACTGAGTAGGGACTAGGGAAGGAAGACACGGTGCTGACATGCAATATCAGACCCAGACAGACAGGCGCTGGAAAGAACTCAGGGAAGGAGCCCTATTTGGCAGGAAGTAAGAGGTAGGTACCTTATAAAGGGTCACCAACATTGACAAGAAACAGCATTCATTGATTTATTCCACAAACTTAATAGCTGTCATTTATTTAACACTACGACGTGGAGCACTTTATGTACATTGTCTCTCCTTTCTCCCAACTACCTCAACGGATGGCAAAATGTCGATTCAGAGAGGTTCACGGGCTCAAAGTTACCCAGTGATTAAGTGGCAGAAGCTTGACTTAATTCCAAGACTGGACCGTCTCCTGCACAAGCTCAATGCTGTGGACATAGAGATTGGAAGCTGTAGTCCCTTCCCCTGAGTCATTCTTCATTAAAAGAGGAGCAGGTCGCTAACAACATGTTGTCACCAAAGCCAACATATAGAACCAGCTCTTGCAGCATTTTGAAGGGGCCAGAAAAAATTATCCATTCGCCCTTAAACACACTAAGCTGAGAATTAATGCATGAACTGCGGAGATAAAGGGATTAAGGTCATTGCTTAACAAGTAATTCACTCCAAAATTCAGCAGATTAAAGCAATAATCATTTACTCTTGCTCAGAGGTCTACAGGTCAGCTGGGTATTGGCTCATCTCGGCTGGGCTCAGCTAAGTGGCTCTAGATCCAGCTGCACTTGGCTCTGGACTGCAGGTTACCTATGCATTCATCCAGGCCTCAGGTAGAGGGGTAGCAGCTCCCTGGGGAAATCTCTTCACATAGAGATGGGAGCAATGATGCTTCTTAAGGCACAAGTGCAGAACTGGAACATGGTCCCTGTCACCCACACTCCATTGGCCAAAGTAAGTCAACAGCAGTGGAAAAGTTCACTCTGCCTTTTGTGGGAAGGACTACAAAGCCACACAGTAAAGGGTGTGGACAAGAATCAAGGCCAATAATTCTGTCTACCAAAGACATTTTCTGACTTTAATGGGGAGTGGCTAACATAGAGGGGGTGGAGTGGGCAGAGAGGATCTATAAAATCCCACTAACTTTTAAAAGATTTGCCGGAAAAATTTGCCTATGAATAAAACACATTTCCTCACTTCTCCAAGGGAGATAATGAAAGACAAACCCTCCCACCGTCCCACTTTCCTTTTCCTTAAAATGTATACAAAATTGTAGGATGCCAGAATATTAGGCAAGCCTGGCTAAAAAGAGAGATCCCTCCAGTCTCAAGTTTCAACCATCTATAAAAGTAGCATTTGGTAAACGGCTGTGGAAAATGTGTTCTTCTACATTGGGGTCTCAGAGTCCCCGTTTGATGTTTTATCTATACCCCTATAACCTGCAAACACCCAGACACCAGCCTAACTGCTTGACAAATAGGAACAAGCATGCTAATGAAACAAAAAAGGAAAGACCCTAGAAACATAAATCTGAAAGGACTGGGGCCAGGTTTTATTGCAGAAGTCAGGGTCAGCCTCTGGTGGTATCCCATTACTGGATATCGCTGTATTTACATTTCCTTGTGTTGGCTCTGCAGTTCTAATGACGGGGTTGTTTTTGAACTAGGGAGCTACAGTTCCAATAGAAAACTGGATTGCTCTGTCTTTTCAATAGAGATCTCCCCCGGCATCACTTTCTGTTTTTCTGTCTTATTCAGGTAAGCACCACAATACCGATTATTTCAGTTCCCAGGGAGCAAGGACACTAGGAAAACACTTTCTAGGGGTCCATGCAGTGTCTGGGTACACCCCTGCTCCCCATCTTTTACAGACTGTAGGAAAATCCAACATCCAGGTGTCTTTTTGCCCCAAACTAGAGGGCCTACAGGGTTGTGCAGCCCTGAATTCCAATCATCAAGGAGTTACAGATTTCCTACAGTGGGCCTGGCACTGATACCAGGCAAGGGAAGGTAGCAAAGAAAGACAAAGGTAGTTACAGAAAGCAGTTACAATCTGTTTCTTAGTTTCTGAGCTGCTGTGACTTTAGTTGCACTACATCTGGGGAACTGGGGGCTAAGAGTTTGGGGCTTTGCTTAAAAAAACACAGACCCAAATCAGATAACTCATTTAGAAGCAATTAGGTGCATTTTATCCTATTCTTTTGCCAAAGAGCACCTTATCTGAGCTTTTTCTTTTTCCTTCTAAGTCTCAAAAATATCTCTTCCTGGGTCAGAAAAAAGAAGAAGCACAGACCAAGCAGATTGGAAAAGGGAGTGGCAAGGGCACTGGGTGCCCACATTGTGCAGAAGGGAACTTGGATCCAACACACACCAGGTGTCAGGGGTGGACAGACTCACTCAAGTGTGCCCAACCAACCTCACATTCTGGTGAGGATGATTTCTTTTTTCCAGGACATATGGATTGTATTAGGAGGCAGTTAAGTTAAGAGAGAGAGGAAAAAAAAAGAAAGAAAGAAAACAAAGTTAAGGTACAATATTTTTTATTATATTGAGGCCAAGCTCCATTTTCTGTGTGTGCTATTAATACGCTGTCCCTAGTTATTTAAAAAATAAATATTTTTTAAGATAAATAAATAAGCACTGTTGTCTAATACACTGGTTCTCAAACTCAATAAGCACTGTTGTCTAATACACTGGTTCTCAAACTCTTGGGTGTATAAGAATCCCCTTGGGAGTTGTGAAAAATCCAAATTTCAATAGAGTAGGTCCAGAGAATAGCCCAGCAATCTCCATTTATAATCCTCTCTCCAAAAGATGTGGTTCATGATGAACAGGACTCAAAAATGCTGATCTAACTTCCTCTCTGGTTTTCTTTGGTTTACCCCTATGTCACTTGGATCATGGCCTATTTCTGCCTATACCAGTGAATGACAGTACATTGCCTGTTCCTGCTTTTCAGAAACCATTTCCCTAACCCTGGTGACATTCATTCCCAGTTTGGTTCAAGATGAGCAAGATATCACCTGAGTTGTTAGACAGGTAGACATGAGCCATTTTATCCCAAGATTCAGAGTAAAACATTGGAGATCTCTAGATCAGTGATCCTCAACCAGGAGTGACAATGTCTGGAGATATGTTTGGTTATCCCAACCTCAGGAGGAGGGGGTAGTTAGGAAAGGTGCTACTGCATTTGGTGGGTAGAGACAGAGATGCTGCTAAACTTCCTGAAATGCACAGGACAGCCATCGACAACGAAGTGACCCCACACAAAATGGTAACCATGCCGAGATGGAGAAACTCTGCTTTAGACCCTGCGATTCCTCAAAGGGAATGTGGAGAGTTTACACCCCTTCTCCATGTGCTCAAAAGGTATATTGAGCCCAGACGGTAGAGGGTCTTGAATGCCATTCTTAGGCATTTAAACACTGTTTTATATTTAGTAAGCTTAGAAGAATAAAGAAAATCACCTGTGCCTGCAAAACAATTAGCCCAAAGGAGATTAAGTCATAAGTCAAAGAAAAATAAATGGCTCCCCGTAGACGTATGCATGTTGAATTTTGACACAAAGGAAACCACAACATAGTAGATCAGTGATTCTAAATGATTGATTTTAGCAGATATTTTTAAACTTGTTCAGATGTGGCTAGAGACATGGGTAAAACCACACAGTCCGTGCCCTCAAATAAATTATTTTCTATGAGTGGAGATCATGTTGACACCAAGAGCCATGATGTAGAGAGAAATGGACTCAAAATGGAGCATATGAAACCGCAGTAAATAGAACAGGGAATCTTGAATCTCCTGATGGGCAGGGGGTAGGTGAGCATAAGAAGAAGAATTGGGGAAGCAGGTATGATAGTTTTTAGTTTGGTCTTAAAAATAAGTCTGAGTTTGACCAAAGACACAGAAACAAGTTATTCAAGCAAGGATTCAGAGCCAACAAAGTACTGGGTGTTGGTGGGGGTGGTGATCCCAGAAGAGTGAAGATGAAGGTCCCATTGATATGTGAGGGAGAGAAGTGAGGTTGGCCCACTTTGGGAAAGTTTTGACTGCTTGGCTAATATATAGGGCTTTATTCTGGATGTAATAAGGGGTCACCCGAGTCCTAGATCCTAGGAGGCTCTAATCCTTAATCTTTTTTTTTTTTGGCCATGCCATGCGCTTGTGGGATCTTAGTTCCTCAACCAGAGATGGAACCCGAGCCCTCGGCAGTGAGAGTGCAGAGCCCCACCACTACTGAACCGCCAGGGAATTCCCCCTAATCCAATCCTTTGGGCTCTAAACAGTTCTTGGGCAGAGTTAATAGGCATATGACTCCAGGGAGGTCTAGCCCCACACCTTCACCTCCTGCTCAGTATCCGTTTTATAGCTGCAGACTCGGCTTTCTGGGGGGCCTGTTGAATATTGAGCTGGGTGACAGGTAAGAGCATTGGGCTGTCTGCAGGTCATAGCAGGAGTATGGGGAGAAGAATTTCTAGCTTATACAAAAACACCACCATCCTAAGCATCATGGAGCCAGATTTCCGACTCTTATTAACCCCAGGAGCTCACAGACAACCTTTCCCTCTTAACAAAGCCAGCACTTTGCTATCAGGTTGGGGATGGTTAGCGATAAGTTCACTGGGCCGTGTAATTGGGCTGAGGCAGTCTCTTTAACTCCATGTCAGTAGAGACTGATGTTTGGTTGCTTCCTTCAACAGGGCACCTCCATCTAAGCTATTCTCAATCTTTAAAGTTGGCAAAGTAATTATCCAAGTAAAAGTATAAATACAAAAGGCAGATTGTATACAAATATGAAAAGAATAAAGAGAAGACAGCACAGCAAGTGGCAGGCATCCCCCTGGATAAGGAGAGTCTGAGGACCAGACCAACAGAGGAGACCTCTGATGAAGGTTGAACAGCTGGGGCGCTAATTCCATGTATCTGGAGCCACATTTCAAATTGTGTTCCATGAGACGCACTTGAGTTCCTTGAGACCATAGCAAGTGTTTCATGAAAACAACTCCATAGTCAAGTAAGCTTGGGAAATTCCAAATAATACCTTATGCCTTCCACAGTCTCCAAGGAAGTTTCAAAATTCTCCTGCAGAGCAGCACACTAAATGTTTTAAGTACTAAAGGAAAAAAAAAAATGTGTTCTACTTTGATCAACCCAGATTTTCCAAACGAACTTATTTACTTGGAGATATTTTTATTTCTTTCTTTTATAATAGCACACCTACCAACATTTCATGGGCACTGAGCTATTCAACAAGCACTTACCATGTACTGGGGATGGTTCTAAACACTTTACAAAATATTAGTTCATGTCATCCTTGAATCATACCTAAGAGGCAGATAGGATGGGTTTATTTTGCAGTTGAGATACACAGTGAGGGAGCAGGGGGAGCAGGGAAGGAAATTTGCCTGTGTCATCCAGGCAACAAGGCTCCACAGTGTGAGTTTTCAAACCAACACATGGAACATGACTGCAACACTATGAGAGAAGATATTAATTACAGGAAAAAGAACTGTAAAAAATACAAATACATGGAGGCTAAACAATACGCTACTAAATAACCAAGAGATCACTGATGAAACCAAAGAGGAAATCAAAAAATACCTAGAAACTAATGACAATGAAAACATGACAACCCAAAACCTATGGGATGCAACAAAAGCAGTTCTAAGAGGGAAGTTTATAGCAATACAAACCTACTTCAAGAAACAAGAAAAATCTCAAATAAACAACCTAACCTTACACCTAAAGCAATTAGAAAAAGAAGAACAAAAATCTCCAAAGTTAGCAGAAGGAAAGAAATCGTAAAGATCAGATCAGAAATAAATGAAAAAGAAATGAAGAAAACAATAGCAAAAATCCATACAACTAAAAGCTGGTTCTTTGAGAAGATAAACAAAATTGATAAACTACTAGCCAGACTCATCAAGAAAAAAGGGAGAAGGCTCAAATCAATAGAAATGAAAAAGGAGAAGTAACAACTGACACAGCAGAAATACAAAGGATCATGAGAGATTACTACAAGCAACTATATGCCAATAAAATGAACAACCTGGAAGAAATGGACAAATTTTTAGACAAGCACAACCTTCTGAGACTGAACCAGGAAAAATAGAAAATATAAAGAGACCAATCACAAGCACTGAAATTGAAATTGTGATTAAAAATCTTCCAACAAACAAAAGCCCAGGACCAGATGGCTTCACAGGGTAATTCTATCAAACATTTAGAGAAGAGTTAACACTTATCCTTCTGAAACTCTTCCAAAATATAGCAGAGGGAGGAACACTCCCAAACTCATTCTATGAGGCCACCATCACCCTGATACCAAAACCAGACAAAGATGTCACAAAGAGAGAAAACTACAGGCCAGTATCATTGATGAATATAGATGTAAAAATCTTCAACAAAATACTAGCAAGCAGAATCCAACAGCACATTAAAAGGATCATACACCATGATCAAGTGGGGTTTATCCCAGAAAGGCAAGGATTCTTCAATATATGCAAATCAATGAATGCGATACACCATATTAACAAATTGAAGGAGAAAAACCATATGATCATCTCAATAGATTCAGAAAAAGCTTTCAACAAAATTGAACACGCATTTATGATAAAAACCCTCCAGAAAGTAGGCATAGAGGGAACTTACCTCAACATGATAAAGGCCATATATGACAAACCCACAGCCAACATCATTCTCAATGGTGAAAAAATGAAACCATTTCCTCTAAGATCAGGAACAAGACAAGCTTGTCCACTCTCACCACTATTATTCAACATAGTTTTGGAAGTTTTAGCCACAGCAATCAGAGAAGAAAAAGAAATAAAAGGAATCCAAATTGGAAAAGAAGAAGTAAAGCTGTCACTGTTTGCAGATGACATGATCCTATACATAGAGTATCCTAAAGATGCTACCAGAAAACTACTAGAGCTAATCAGTGAATCTGGTAAAGTCGCAGATACAAAATTAATGCACAGAAATCTCTTGCATTCCTATACACTAATGATGAAAAATCTGAAAGAGAAATTAAGGAAACACTCCCATTTACCATTGCAACAAAAATAATAAAATACTTAGGAATAAATCTACCTAAGACAAAAGACCTGTATGCAGAAAACTATAAGACACTGATGAAACAAGTTAAAGATGATACAAACAGATGGAGAGATATACCATGTTCTTGGGTTGGAGAATCAACATTGTGAAAATGATTATACTACCCAAAGTAATCTACAGATTCAATGCAATCCCTATCAAACTACCAATGGCATTTTTCACAGAACTAGAACAAAAAATTTCACAATTTGTATGGAAACACAAAAGACCCAGAATAGCCAAAACAATCTTGAGAAAGAAAAGCAGAGCTGGAGGAATCAGGCTCCTGGACTTCAGACTATAATACAAAGCTACAGTAATCAAGATAGTATGGTACTGGCACAAAAACAGAAATATAGATCAATGGAACAGTATAGAAAGCCCAGAGATAAACTCACACACCTATGGTCACCTTATCTTTGATAAAGGAGGCAAGAATATACAATGGAGAAAAGACAGCCTCTTCAATAAGTGGTGCTGGAAAAACTGGACAGCTACATGTAAAAGAATGATATTAGAACACTTCCTAGCACCATACACAAAAATAAACTCAAATGGATTAAAGACCTAACTGTAAGGCCAGACACTATAAAACTCTTAGAGGAAAACATAGGAAGAACACTCTTTGACATAAATAACAGAAAGATCTTTTTTGACCCACCTCCCAGAGTAATGGAAATAAAGACAAAAATAAACATATAGGACCTAATGAAACTTAAAAGCTTTTGCACAGCAAAGGAAACCATAAGACGAAAAGACAACCCTCAGAATGGGAGAAAATATTTGCAAATGAAGCAACGGACAAAGGATTTATCTCCAAAATATACAAGCAGCTCATGCAGCTCAATATCAAAAAAGCAAAGAACCCAATGGAAAAATGGGCAGAAGACCTAAACAGACATTTCTCCAAAGAAGATATACAGATTGCCAAGAAACACACGAAAGGATGCTCAACATCACTAATCATTAGAGAAATGCAAGTCAAAACAACAATGAGGTATCACCTCACGCTGGTCAGAACGGCCATCATCAAAAAATCTACAAACAATAAATGCTGGAGAGGGTGTGGAGAAAAGGGAACACTCTTGCACTGCTGGTGGGAATGTAAACTGATACAACCACTGTGGAGAACAGTATGGAGGTTCCTTAAAAAACTAAAAATAGAACTACCATATGACCCAGCAATCCCACTACTGGGCATATACCCTGAGAAAACCATAATTCAAAAAGACACATGCACCCCAATGTTCACTGCAGCACTATTTACAACAGCCAGGATTTGGAAGCAACTCAGGTGTTCATCGACAGACGAATGGATAAAGAAGATGTGGCACATATATACAATGGGATATTACTCAGCCATAAAAAGAAGCAAAATTGAGTTATTTCTAGTGAAGTGGATGGACCTAGAGTCTGTCATACAGAGTGAAGTAAGTCAGAAAGAGAAAAACAAATACCGTATGCTAACACATACATAGGGAATCTAAAAAAAAAAATCGTTCTGATGAACCTAGGGGCAGGACAGGAATAAAGATGCAGATGTAGAGAATGGACTTGAGGATACGGGGAGGGGGAAGGGTAAGCTGGGACGAAGTGAGAGAGTGCCACAGACATATATATACTACCAAATGTAAAATAGATAGCTAGTGGGAAGCAGCCGCGTAGCACAGGGAGATCAGCCTGGTGCTTTGTGACCACCTAGAGGGGTGGGATAGGGAGGGTGGGAGGGAGACAAAAGAGGGAGGGGATATGGGGATATATGTATACATATAGCTGATTCACTTTGTCATACAGCAGAAACTATCACAACATTGTAAAGCAGTTATACATCCATAAATATGTTAAAAAAAAAAAGAATCCTATGCCCAACCCATTCAAATCACAAAATGTTTATAGCATACAAGGGAAACAGAAAAACCTTATAATATATGGAAAGTAGAAAACCTCAATATTCTAGCATACAGAAGAGGTCCCATTTTACTACGCGTGGGTTCACACAACATTTGGAACAGGAGCAAGAGGGAAAACAGTTAATCCACCCTTGAAATTCCACTTCCTTTGAAAAATCTTCCCTAATCTCTGTAATCCACACAGACCTCCCCTTTATGTGCCCGAGTCTCTAATGGCTCTGCCTATGTTCGTCTTGTCTGCTTGGGTCAGTCGGGCTGTAGGCAGCAGGAGACATGGCTCAAGTCTCAGTCAGGTCACCAAGATCAGAGCAGATGTTGAGTGAAAAGCCCAGGGGGAGGGAGAGAGAAAGAGAGAGAAAGAAAAAATGAGGCACTTCCCCTCTATGTCAGAGCAGAAGATGGGTGGAAAACCCAGGGAGACAAATGCATCTTGAGGAGTTTAGTGTCTAAAATGGAAGCAGGAAAGGTCCAGAGCAGGTCAGAGAAGTTGAAGAAAGAGTCCCACAGAACGGGAACCTCAAACTTAGGGCCAACCCCAGGGCAGAGGCCCTTATCCCTCTGCCTTTGTATGAAATCATTCCTGATATCATTTGTTCATCCCTGGCCCACAGAAGGAGACAGACATCGGCATCGTTAGGGTACTTTGAATGTGGGGAGTGCGGGGTGCCGTGTTAAAGGCGCAGGCAGTCAGTATTTTAAATATGCCCATCGCGCTTGATTGGGACACCTGTAAAGGTGCAAAGAATAAACAGAGTGAAGTAAGTCGGAAAGAGAAAAACAAATACCATATGCTAACACATATATATGTAATCTTAAAAAAAAAAAGGGTCGTGAAGAACCTAGGGGCAAGATGGGAATAAAGACACAGACCTACTAGAGAATGGACTTGAGGACACGGGGAGAGGGAAGGGTAAGCTGGGACGAAGTGAGAGAGTGGCATGGACATATATACTCTACCAAACGTAAAATAGATAGCTAGTGGGAAGCAACCGCATAGCACAGGGAGATCAGCTCGGTGCTTTGTGACCACCTAGAGGGGTGGGAGGGAGGGAGATGCAAGAGGGAGGAGATACGGGGATATATGTATATGTATAACTGATTCACTTTGTTATAAAGCAGAAACTAACACACCACTGTAAAGCAATTATACTCCAATAAAGATGTTAAAAAAAAAAAAAGAAAAATAACAGGCTCCTACCATATCCCTAAGTTTCCAGGTCCTAAAAACGTAAGTGTGAAACTACAAAAACTTTATAAAAGAATAAACAGAAAAACATCTCTTACACCCTAAGAACAACACAGATGCCATAAACGTCTATCCCCCAGGACTTCGCTGCATTGCATGCCTGGTCAAGAGATGAACAATTTAAAATCAGTCATTCATTGTTTCGATGCCAAAACTTTTGCTCCAGTCAGTCACTATGAAATTGTCATTCAGTCAACAAATATTTACTGACTGCCTGCTATGCACCAAGCACAGTGCAAGGCTCTGTGAATGTGGGGGAATAAAACCAAGAATCAGTCCCTGACATCAGGAAGCTTCCTATCCAGCCTAATGGAAATTTCCTTCCTTCCTTCCTTCCTTCCATATATTTCCATTGTCTTGGAAGAGTAATGTTCATAGTTTCAGGTTAAATCTCATCACAAGTTTTCTCTATAGCAAAATTATTACTACAACCCCTTAGAGACCCAAATTGTTACTTTTCTTTGTTGGCCAACCTAAAATACATAGTAAGGATGTTATTGACATGTTATACTCATGTTATTGACACTTCAAAATCACAAGTGAAAAATGTAAATAATTATAAAGTGAAGGACCTAAGAAAATAGTAGTCAAATGTTAACCTCCCTTAAAAGCTTTTAAAGTCATATATGAAATGTTTTAAAAAATGTATATTATTTTCTCTCTCTCTATCCACACACATTCATCTAGATAGATACATACATACATACATATAGGTGGTTTTCTTTGTGTCCTTGGAATGTACATCACTACCCTGAAAGCTGAGAATATTAGAACTAAGAAAACTTGGGAGATGATGAAACTGAATTTCAGATAATCACTTAGTCATCGTCAAACACTCAGTTTAAGAACTAGAACTCATGTCTGTTGACTACCAGCAAAGAAAAGTTTCTATCGACATCATTTTAGGGGGTTATTCAAATCTAAAAGCAAGACTCTGGCACCAGGAAAAGGTACAGTTTTGCTTTCATAGAGCAACTAATAAGAGACTCCAAAAGTGTGATCATTTTAACTAGCAAAATAAAGGTCAAATGAACAATGAATTCTAAATTCTACTTATATTGTTCAGCTGGTGACTGTTGTAATAATTGTCTCTTTTGTGTATTTCCTAGAATTTGGAGTTGGCTTTCTAAAAAGCTAACTAATTCATTTTTAAATAAATCCAAAAAGGAATACAAATTAGTGTTGAGACTTTAATTATGTGAGACTTCAGCCACTGGTTGTATTGTGTGGACCTTTTACATAGTGCGACCTTGTAGCTCTAGTGCCTTTTAGGGTTTGGTCCAGAGGGAAAAGCCATGTAAGCACAATCTCTGCTTGACAGTCACCTTTGATATAATACTCTGCTTGTAAAGTCTGATTTTAAAAAATAGATATTGTAGTAGAATACATCTGACCTCAGAAATGTCATATTAACAGCTTAGTAAAAAAAAAAGTCCCTAATGCTGCCATGGTGAGAAGGGATGTTTTCAAAGATGCTATGGATGAATAATTTATTGAAAAGAAAAAGTGAAATCCACAGAATGTCAAGCAAATTGAAGTGCATTTTAAAAGACTTTAAGATAAAGAAACAGCAGAGGATTTATTTTTAAGTAAAGAAAAAGGCCTGTGAGCAATAGAGGCACACCCAATATTTCAGGGCCAGTATTGCAAGGGTGCATGTTTGTTTTTATGCAAATTTAATACCAAACGTACATCTTATTGTCCACGTGAAAGGACTGGCCAAGATTTTACAAACTTAACCCTGTGTCCTAAGAGTGAGAAGGTGAGAAACAGATCAGAAAAAAAAGTGAGATATTAGTCATAATTATTCAAGTTCCCTTACAACAAGAAAGTTATCTCAGTCCTGTGTGTTTTAGACTGAATAAGCTAGGTTGTGCTGTGACAACAAACACTTCCCTAAATCTCAGTGGTTTAGCCCAGAAAGGCTTACTTCTCAGTCCCACAAGGCCTCTGCCTGCCTGTACAAGGGTCCTCCAAGGCAGCCTAAGACTCAGTGTGCTTGCATCCCATAGCTATGAAACTGGGAACACATAGTTTTAAGGTCACCATGGCAATGGAAGAGAAAGCTCAAGGAAGCACATCAGCTTTTTAAAAATTTTTTAAATTTTTTTATTTTAATTTTTTTTATAGAAGTATAGTTGATTTACAATGAATGTTTCAGGTGTACAGTAAAGTGATTCTATAATATATCTATATATATCTATATATTCTTTCTCAGATTCTTTTCCGTTATAGATTATTACAAGATATTGAATGTAGTTCCCTGTGCTATACTATTTTATGTATAGTAGTGTGTATACGTTTATCCCAAATTCCTAATTTATCTCCTCCACGCTTTCTCCTTTGGTAACCATAAATTTGTTTTCTATGTCTGTGAGTCTATTTCTGTTTTGTAAATAAGTTCATTTGTATCAGCTTTCAAATGTTTCAGCCTATGGGCCATCTACCTGCAGGGGGGCTGAGATGTGGGGAGCATGTGTATCTACAATGAGGAGTAAACGTCTGTTTCACCCTCTCACCCTCATCTGCCTCCATCAGAATGTATGCTGGGGGAAGTTGAAGGCTAACCCCCCCTCATTCTCCTCAGGAGGTTTTCTCCAGCCCCCTCTTAACTTGTTATATAGACTCTGATCAGTGCTAAGAACTGATTAGTTCATACCCACAACAAATTCCTCCGGAGTCCCTTTACCTTCCTGGGATGCTCAAGTCCTCTTTCTTTTTGAAGAGCCTTCATAGCAGACTTCAGTGTTTCTCAGCCTGTAAAAGGATCAGGCTCTGATGTGCTGGCCTGCTGCCAGCTCTTGCGGTGCCTACACATTTCCCAGCTCCGGGGACAACGTGGTTACGCAGCTATGAGACTTGAGTGCACAATGTTGTAAAAAGAGTTTTGTTCTTTTTCAAGCAGTTTGTGATGTGGCATTACTTTCTGTTGCAGGACGTGGTTTTGCTTACGTGAATTTGATAATTCTCCCTAGAAAAAATACCTGAACTGTGCAATTCTGCTTTCACATCTAAGAGCATCCGTAAAGCGAGGTTGCTAGAGCCACTGCCACCCTTGGAAAAAT